>NC_133369.1:40199291-40321056 GCF_049309525.1 Garra rufa
AAGTTAATTTTGCCTAAGCAAAAGCTCTCTTACTAATTTGATAAAACAGTGCCGCCACTTGGCTGGCTCACTAAAATTGTATGTAACATCAACTTCATATATTAATCAGTTGCTCAAGTAATTATTTTAACTTGGACAAGTGTTGTTAGGTTCAGCTAAAGAGATGGATTGTTGTTTCAAAACATACCACAGATAATGAATAGTTAAAAGAAATAGCTAATAAGCTTATAGTTAGCTTTACTGACCAACAAACAAACAATATTACACAAAGTGTCACAAGAAAGTATTCCACTTACATAAAACGAAGTCCTCCTTCATATATTACTTTTACTATTAGATTTATCTTTGAGAATTTGATTTCTTGATTTAATTTTTTCATAACTTTATTTAATGACTTTGTTGTTTCTTTACTTCTTATTATATAAGACTCTTATATAAGTACGGTGGCCGAGAGAGGCCAACGCGCTGCAAACAAGAAAACACATGCAAACAGAAAAAACGACAACAAATTAAGAAAACATCTTCATCAGTTTGACAACACAGGCGCTGCAAATCCTCGCAACGCAAACACAAATACGGAAACGTGCTGCAAATTCTCACAACACAACCAAACTCAGAAACGCACTGCGAACACACGAGGGCGCTGCAAACTAACAAACGCGCTGCATAAAGCACGGTCCACAACGGAAATGTTTCAGGGGGACCTCAAAAAGTGACGAACTCATCTGGGACCTGATTATTTATATCACTATATTACCTGATTATTTATATCACTATCACCTTTAAGTGATACTATACTATCACTAAAAGGTGATAGTTCATCACTAAAAGGTGATAGTTCACCGATAACATCTGTGAAATAATCAGGTCCCAGATGGTTCGTCACTTTTTGAGGTCCCCCTGAAACATTTCCGTTGTGGTCCGTGCTATATGCAGCGCGTTTGTGTGTGTTCGCAGTGCGTTTCTGAGTTTGGTGTGTTGTGAGAATTTGCAGCGCGTTTGCGTATTTGTGTTTGCGTTGCGAGGATTTGCAGCGCCTGTGTTGTCAAACTGATGAAGATGTTTTCTTAATTTGTTGTCGTTTTTTTCTGTTTGCATGTGTTTTCTTGTTTGCAGCGCGTTGGCCTCTCTCGGCCACCGTATATAAGCCTACTTTACACTTATACTTTTATAATGATGGAATTTATGATGATGGTGGAATGACCTGCCCAACTCAATCCGAACAGCTGAATCCTTAGCCATCTTCAAGAATCGGCTAAAAACACATCTCTTCCATCTTTATTTGACCCACACATTACACCTCTCTTCATCAGTTTGCACAATAGCTGCTTGCATAAAATTCAGGTCATTAATGTTAGCCTACAAAACCACCACTGGCTCTGCAGCCCTTTACCTAAATTCATTACTTGAGACTTATGTGCCCTCTAGAAGCTTGCGTTCTGCAAGTGAAAGGCACATTATTGTGCCATCCCAAAGAGGCACAAAATCATTTTCACATTAAATGTACCCTTCTGGTGGAATGACCTGCCTAACTCAATCCGAACAGTTGAGTCCTTGGCCATCTTCAAGAATTGGCTAAAAAAAACATCTCTTCCATCTTTATTTGACCCTCTAACTCTAGCACCCTCTATTCTAATTCTACTCTATTCTAAAAAAAAAAAAAATATTGCCATTTTAGACTTATTCTCTATTAATTTACTTACTTCTTGTTGTCTTAAAATAATAATAATAATAACACTAGCTTCTCTGTTCTTGCTGTATTCTATCTATCTATTGTTAGGCCTCTAGCATTTTCTTTTTATTATATTAAAAAAAAAGATCTAGTATCACTTCATCTTCGAAAAAAGATGAAAAAAAATGAATTTGTTCTGACAGAGTTTAACTCTAAACTCTTGTCATATTTTATTATTATTTTTTCAACAAGCAAATAAACTGTGACAATGGGAAAAATGTTGAAGGTGTCTGAATACATTTTTGTTTGACTCTACACACATACATACAGTGAAAAAAATGCATTTGTTTTCAAATAAAAACGAAAAGGTTTTTTGTTAAATATATAGCGAAGGTAAACTATGTACATATTGCCTGAATCACATTTTTGTGGCCATTAATGTTGAAATGAAAATTAAAAGAGGCAGTGGTGTTTGATATTGTATCTCTTCTTACTGTGATTATACATAGCGAGGATATAACTAGAGTAGCCAAGGTGAGCTGAGTGACGATATTAAGTACGCTACTGTTCCATTTTCCTCAGGAGTTTGCGCTTTCAGGTCGAACTTGTCTAGTTGGAACTTTGTGTACTTGGTATTGAGAAAGAAGCTATTGAGTAGTAAATTTTGTTGTATTTTTGTTACCGCATTTCTGCATCAGGTTAGTAACAGACTAAAACCCAATTGACATGGGGCATAGGGCACACCAACTGGATCTTTAGAGATTTGGCTAACACTTAGTCTTAGTTCAAGTGTACTTGACTGTAAGGGCTAAAAGGGAATTTCCGTTTAGGTCAATTGGATGTTGTTTGAACAACCTAAATAGGGTTAGCCTAACCTCTGTTTACTGTAATGTTACTCTAGCTAGGTGTACATGGGAAACCACAGTAAAGGAGGTCAGCTTAAATCTGACCTCTAGCTAGAGAAAATGTTGCTTTGTTCAACAGAATTTAACTTAAATTAAATAACTTTACACACTGAAAAGGCAGAGTATGCAAGAAACCTTCAGCCACCATTGAATACCTTCTCAGGGTCAACTGAGTGGACCTTACAATAGACCCACAGAATTTCCATGGTCAGGAAATAACATTTAGTAGAGTTAACAGACAAATTCCTTTCAGCTGTGGAAGGAAGATCATGGCACCAGCGAGGCACAGTTAGGAAGAGTCTGGTCTTCCTAAAGCTGTTCAATGCAAACTTGCATGACTGTGACCTTGCTAAGAGTTTTAGAAAACAAAAATAATAAATAAAAAGAATGCGTGCACGTACAGTGCCCATTAATTCAAAGACCTGTAATATTTATTTAGGCATTACCATTCGTAACACATTTCATTATTATAATTTGATTATTCTTTAGTTAATATTTGCAGTAGTATTTTCATTCATTATTCATAGACATTATGTGTTTACTAAACTGTAATTTCATATAGTCAAAATTGATATCTTAACACCAAAACTAAGATATAATACAGTGTTAAACTATTTTAAAAGACCCTTAAATGGGCAGCATTCATTTACGTAGTAAAACTAACAAAATTGATATTTGCCTCTTTAGGACACATACCGTGTACTGCAGGAATTAAACGTTGTGTGCCTTTATCGGTTTTTGTGAAACCATTGCTCCAGCTGCTTTTGAGCAAGTGTGTTTTTTGATTGAATGGACTGTATCCCTGGTCAGTTATGCTGTGTGTATTTGTGTACAGCTCAGCTGTGGCCTGAGAGCTAAGTTTTTTTTTTTTTTCATACAAAGTAGCCTTTGTCTGTCAGTGCATTCACGCTCCCAGTGCATACGCACACACACAAACAACAGCAGTGTTCAGTCCTCCTTCACATTATTGTTCGAATGCCGGGCATGGATTTCAGGCTTGAAGCCACTGGGTTTGCTGGGCAGGAGGGTGATAGCCAGAATGCTGATGACATGCACATGAAAGAACATTGATCTGAAAGACAGAAGAAACCAAATGATAAGTATTTCCAGCACAAACAATATCCTGAAACATATATCATTAAACTACAAAAAAAACAAAACAAAAAAAACAAAAACAAAACTTGGTTACATTATGCCATAAAATTCAAAGGACAGATTCTAAGGTTTTAGTAAGTAGTAGTAGTATATACTAGTAGAAGTAGTAATACTACTACTACTACATTTATTTATTACAGCATTCAAGGACGTACAGTCAAGCCCGAAATTATTCATACTCCTGGCAAATTCTGACTTAAAGTTACTTTTATTCAATCAGCAAGTTTTTTTTTTAACCGGAAATGACACAAGCTTCTCCCAAAAGATAATAAGAAAATGTACAAGAGGCATCATTGAGGAAAAAATTACAACTCATCTTTTATTTACATTTGAACAAAAAGTGGCATGTCCAAAATTATTCATACCCTTCTCAATAATCAATAGAAAAGCATTTATTGGCTATTACAGCAATCAAACACTTCCTATAATTGCTGACCAGCTTTTTGCATGTCTCCACTGGAGACATCTTTAGCCTTTCAGGTTGGAAGGTTTCCTTGCCATCACCCTGATCTTTAGCTCCCTCCACAGATTCTCAATTGGATTTAAGTCAGGACTCTGGCTGGGCCACTGCAAAACGTTAATGTTTTTGTCTGCTAACCATTTCTTCACTACTTTTGCTGTGTGTTTTGGGTCGTTGTCGTGCTGAAATGTCCACTGGTGCCCAAGGCCAAGTTTCTCTGCAGACTGCCTGATGTTGTTGAGAATTTTGATGTATTGCTCCTTTTTCATGGTGCTGTTTACTGTGATTAGGTTCCCTGGTCCACCAGCTGAAAAACACCCCCAAAACATTAGGTTCCCACCACCATGTTTGACAGTGGGGATGGTGTTCTTAGGGTTGAAGGCTTCTCATTTTTTATGCCAAATGAAGGCTACATCATTGTGGCCAAACAATTCAATTCAATTTTTGTTTCATCTGACCATAAAACAAAAGACCTCTCTCACTATCCTCCTGGCCAGCACAGGTGTCACTTTTGGCTTCCGACCACATCCTCTGAGATTTTTCACAGTGCGGAACGTCTTGTATTTTTTAATAATACTTTACACTGTAGCCACTGGAACTTCAAAACATTTAGATATGGTCTTATAGCCCTTTTCTGACTTGTGAGCAGCCACAATGCGCAGCCGCAGGTCCTCAGTGAGCTCCTTTGTCTTAGCCATGACTGTCCAGAAACCAACAGCAGAGAGCTTCTGTTTTTCACCTGTTGAGTTGATTAAAACAGCTGCTTCCAATGTATCAGGGTAATTAGAATGCTTCAGAACAGTTTGGACTATTTGGAATGGTATAGAACTTTGGATTTTCCCATAGACTGTGACAGTTTGCAAAGGGTATGAATAATTTTGGACATGCCACTTTTTGTTCAAATGTAAATAAAAGATGAGTAATAGTTTTTTCCACAATGATGCCTCTTGTACACCATCTTATTATTTTCTGGGAGATGTCTGTGTCATTTCTAATAAAAAAAAAAAAAAAACTTGCTGGTTGAATAAAACTAAGTCAGAATTTGCTGGGGTATGAATAATTTCGGGCTTGTATATATTCACAACATAAAATGCAGACATGCAAAGAACAGAAAAAATGCATATCATTGTATATAAATCCTATAAAAAAAAATAACACTTAAAATCCATCATCTGTTTTAATCTGGCATTTAAACTTTGAAAAGAGTACAAATGATGAAAATTAAGTTCCATAGTTTTGGTGCAGAGCAACTAAAAGAGCACAATATATGCAATCAAACAACATCCACTCCATACCAGACCTATACCATGCTCTCGCTAGTTTCATTCAAACGCAAATGCTATCATCTTGTGCCTCAGTTATTGACTGTATTTACTGTAAAATGCAACCAGAGGCCGCCATTGTTCATAGCAGAAAAGTAGATGAAAAGTGTAAATCTTGTTGCAGAACAATTGTTTTGTACACTGTAATGGATTTAAGATCACAAACAGGTCGTCGCCTTGAGTGTGCATAATTTTCTAATAATTTAATGGCCCCATCATCAATTATACCTTACTTAAATACACATATTCCTTGGTGCTGTCTGTACAATTGTTTGTAAGAACTACTATACAATTATTTAAAAGAGCAATTACTTATTTGCACCCCACACTCCTATTGTGGTATGATTTCAGATTTACCTACCCTTAAAATTGACCAAAAAAAAAAGTCTGGTTGGTCATTTTACAAGCTGACCATATAACACCGTTTCTTATACAGTTCTTGACCAGAACGTGGTGCAATGACTTTACTTTATGCCAATTTTCATACTACACAAATCACATAACTGAGCTTTTACCTGTAATACTGCATGGTGGGTTCCACCGCAAGTAGAAGGAAGGGCATTACAGTGTAGCAGACAGTCAGCTGAGTAGCAGCCCAGGTCACAATATCATAACAGATCTTGAGGTGCCAAGAAGACAAAAAATACTCCCGGAAGTTTCTGCGCACCTGATTAGATCAAATGAAATCAAAATGCAATAGTGAGTGAGTGAGTGGATGTTTGACAGGTGTGACTGAGAATGAGAAGTGAAAAACTAGTTATGTAACAGTGATTTATATAAATGTACCACTCATACTGTCATGTGTGCTGTAAGGAGAAATGGAAAAAGACAATGGGTCACATTCACCAAGCATGCGTATGCACAAATTTGTGCAAGAAACCTGCATACAATTGCTTTTACATACAAATTATGATTCACAAAAATTTTTGTACTAAAATTATTCTAAATGTTAAAAAAAAAAAAAAAAAACTGGTCGGTCTTAATAATGTATGTATGGATATATACAGTGGGCACAGAAAGTATTCAGACCCCATTTCATTTTTTTCACTCCTTGTTATATTGCAGCCATTTGCTGAAATCATTCAAGTTCATTTTTTAATTTTTTCCCTCATTAATGTACACACAGCACCCCATATTGACAGAAAAACACAATTGTTGACATTTTTGCAGATTTATTAAAGAAGAAAAACTGAAATATCACATGGTCCTAAATATTTAGACCCTTTGCTCAGTATTTAGTAGAAGCACCCTTTTGATCTAATACAGCCATGAGTCTTTTTGGGAAAGATGCAACAAGTTTTTCACACTTGGATTTGGGGATTCTCTGCCATTCCTCCTTGCAGATCCTCTCCAGTTCAACATTAATGAGGAAAAAAAAAAGTTAAACTTAAATGATTTCAGCAAATGGCTGCAATATAACAAAGAGTGAAACATTTAAGGGTCTGAATACTTTCCGTACCCACTGTATATATACAGTATAAAGTTCAGACAAAATGTATGTTTCTCCTTACAATAATAGTTATATATTATATATATATTTCATTGTAAAATTATTTTATCTTAGAGAGAGCACGAGAGTGTGTCTGTAGGCAGCTTCATATGGGGTTCCATGAAGTATCTTTGACAAGAGTGTCGAAAGGCTGTAAGGAAAGCATGTGGGGAAAGCCCTTCTGTGGAGATGGTCTGGGCATGTTTTATGCAAATGACTAACCATGTGCTCGTGACTGCTCATGTAGAATACTTCAAATTGACTAATTCTGCAATCGAAATTACATGACATTTTACTTGGAGCTATTCACATCCTTGGATTTTGAGTCGCACTATCAGTGTCTAAACATAGCACCTAAATAAATCTGAGGTGTTCAGGTGGACCAAGTTGTAGCTCTCCAAAAATAGAGTTGAAATACGAGTTCTACCTGGACGTGAATGCTTTTTACAGGGTGGTATCTCGTAATCACAGTAATTACCACATGTCATGAACACACCTTAACATTAGGATGAGGTTAAAAACTAATTTGCGCATATGCTGGTGTTGTGAATTAGGCGGAATGTTTTCATAGGGAGTTTGAATTTCGGGCATGCAAGTGCAGCTCCTATCTCTTTAAATGGATAAACAAAACTCTCCAAAACGGTTCGCTAAGCTTACGATTAGATTTCATATTTGGAATCACCAGTGAAATCTGACATAATAATTGTTGTTTCTAATGCCTAAACAGCATTTAAAAAGGCTTATTTTGACAGGCTAGAGCAGGCCATGTGCAGTCATGAGCGCGAGTTTGCGAACGCTGCTTGTTTCTATAGGAATCAGAGTTTCTAACGGCAGCTGCAGTGATGCAATGACTTTACTAATCAATGATTGGTTCTTTAATTTAAGAAAGCGGGGCTTATTTGTCATATTGGGCGTTTCACTTTCTCCCACTCATAAGTAAAAGGAATGCACAGTTGTCCTATATATAGTCTTTGGTTCATTTACACTTTGATTTGAATGGAAACAACGTATCCGTGTGGAGCGCGTGACAAAACAGCATACATTGATTGCGATCAGTGGACACTCTCCGGAGGAGACAAATTGTTGAATAAGTCGTTATTTTTAATTTGTTGCATACAAATAGTATTTTCATAGCTTTGTAAAATTATGGTTGAAGTCACATGGATTATTTTACAAATCTTCTTGCAACGTTTCTGGACACTAATCATGTTAATTACATTGCTGTCTATGGGAGGGCCAGGGAGCTGTCAGAATGCATAAAAAATATCTTAATTTGTGTTCTGAAGACTAACAAAGCTTTTATGGGTTTGGAATGACATGGGGCTAAGTGATTAATCACAAAATTGTCATTTTAGGGTGGGGTAACCCTTTAAGTACACTTCTATTATAAAACACAATTCTAATTAACAATTATAAAACACTTCTAATGTACTTTATCTGACACTTAAAAACTATTTAAGTGTTAGTGCTAACTAGTGTATTTATATTAAAGGAGCAATATGTAAGAAATTTATGTCAGTTAATCATAAAATGGCCCTGACATGTCACTAGACATTAAGAAATCATGTTCATTTCAAATACTTATATCACTGACAACAGTGGTCCGGCCAGGATACTGTCATTTAAAGGAGAACTCCGGTGTGATTTTGACCTGAAGTGTATTGAATCATGATACCGAGTGTGAACGTACCTTGCATATCTCATCTCGGTTTGTGTCCAGCTGTCCGAAATCTGGGGTCAGTTAGCCGATGCTCACAACAGGTTGTCAGTGAGAGTCAACAGGGCATCGGAATAGCCATGTAAATAAATCACTGTTTTATGCCATTTACGAGGCACAAAGTAGCTCCACACTTCATTGGTAGACTTCCAAGGGCCCTGACATTTAAAACGAGACATTGAGAACTCAGAAAAAGCACCGGTAATTTATTTACAAGAAGATTTATACAGACAGTACCTGGGAAAGAAAATCCGGTCGCCGCCATCCTGAACTTAGTCACGATAAGTCAAGTGTCGAGCACCAAGGAATTTATCAGGTTATCAACGTATCAGGTTGTAGTTTCCTTCGTGCTCGACACTCGACTTATCGTGACTACATTTAAGATGGCGGCGACCGGTCTGTTCCTGGTGGAAAATGTCTGTATAAATCTACTTGTAAATAAAATACCGGTGCTTTTTCTGAGTTCTCAATGTCTCGTTTTAAATGTCAGGGCCCTTGGAAGTCTACCAATGAAGTGTGGAGCTACTTTGTGCCTCGTAAATGGCGTAAAACAGTGATTTATTTACATGGCTATTCCGATGCCCTGTTGACTCTCACTGACAACCTGTTGTGAGCATCGGCTAACTGACCCCAGATTTCGGACAGCTGGACACAAACCGAGATGAGATATGCAAGGTACGTTCACACTCGGTATCATGATTCAATACACTTCAGGTCAAAATCACACCGGAGCTCTCCTTTAAAAGTGCAAGTTGCAGCCCTCAACTGATGTTATTGTTGTCATTTTGTGTTTTGGTCTGAGGCTCCACCCTCCAGCTATCTACCAATCACGAAGTCAGTAGAGTTTCGTGAGACGGGTTGCCAGCTCTGCTCTAGTTAGTTACAGCTGCTGCTAAGAACGAGTCGGATAAAACATGTATAAAGTTACGAAACCTGAAAGACCTCGTTATGAATCCGAAGAATGACGTAACAAAATCCGAAATAAAACAAGGATTTGTATAGGACAGGGGTCACCACACTCGGTCCTGGAGGGCCGGTGTCCCTACAGAGTTTAGCTCCAACCCTAATCAAACACACCTGAACCAGCTAATCAAGGTCTTAATAGGTATACTTGAAACTTCCAGGCAGCTGTGTTGAGGCAAGTTGGAGCTAAACTCTGCAGGACACCGGCCCTCCAGGATCAAATTTGGTGACCCTTGGTATAGGAGATGCCTTTGACAGATGGAGACGGCTGAAAACGGAGAAGAATTTGAAGACAGATGCCAACGTTGCAAATTTTCTCCTGGACAGGTAAGATTCATCTATGTTTGGCTAACTTACTTGTACTTAATGTAAATAGATATTTCAAATATTCACGACAGTCGAACAAAGGTATATATGTTCGTGCAAAGTAACGTGTTCATAAAAAGCTTTATATCGCACCACTAGCAGGGTATGAAAACAATCTATGTTATGTGATATTACAGTGTATCTTTACGAAATATTTGGCTAATCGCCTAATTACTTCGCAAAACATCTCTCGTGAAGCATAAACATAAGTAACAGAAGAAAAAAAACTTATTGTGAAGGACTCGTCACTTGCCATTGGAAGCTCCTCGTAGCAGTCTACAGTCCTGCGGAATCCTGCAGCTTAGCTGGCAACCTCGAGTCAGGGGGAGGGGATAGACCGTTCTACAGTATTTTGAAAGTGATTGCAGTACCAGTTTTGGCCACAATCCTACATATTGTTCCTTTAAGTGTACTTGAGTAGCAGTAAGGAAAATGTACTTATAACTATTACATTACTAATATATTTTAATCAATTTTAAATCAATTTAATTTGAAACTTAAGATAACTATATACAAGTGTACTAACATTGAACTAATTTTTTAATCATTCAAAGCACGCTTTTAAGAAATACACTAATAAAATCTATTGAAATACCAGTGGTATTTAGTATACTCTGCAATTGTACTGAAGTACTACTGAAGTAGAAATATACTTTTATTAGTGTATTTATATTGTATACGTTTCACAATTTCATTTAGCACAAAAAATATGAATGTACTACAAATGTACTTGCTGGCATTAAAAGGCACAATATGTAAGTAACAAACAAAAGTTTGATGACACAGTGATTGAGTGTGCAATCATGGGAGTCACTGTAGTATGAAGCAGGGTGGTGCTGCAAGTCGTGAAAGTGAAACGAGGCTGCTGTAGCGATTGCTAATGAAGGATGAGTGCGAAACATGGCTCGAAAGGTAGCAGAGCTTTATTATGCCACAGTCGACCACTTCCGCTTCTTTCAGTCATGCATATATAGAAAAAAACATTGCTGTTTTATCATTGTAGATACATTTGAGTGTTGAAAGTTCTGTTATAATGCTACTCTGTGCGTTTGTCACCCGTCTAATAAAATGCATAACATATTAAAGTGTCTTTGAGGTTTCCATATTTTCTACAAAATAAAACTGGAAAATCGAGGGTGTATGAAGTTATTGGCATGCGACGCAGTGACATGGTCCATTACACTAGTTAAATCTGCTTATTTCTTTGGATTTAAACATTCTTCGAAACATCTGGGATAAAGTACACAGGTCAGCAAAATATATACAGTAACATGGTTATAGTGGTTTTTAGATATTTTAATTAAAAAAAAATCTTACATATTGTGCCTTTAAGCATTTTTTGTGCATACAAGTATACTCTATTTTTACCTGGGCACACACACAACTTCAAAGGAAAGCAAGTTTTATCCCCAAAGGCTCCTCCACAAGGTCTTAGTTGTATATACTTTATACAATACTTTAAGGAAGTCATTCAATAATGAATTGACTATATGAATATATCCACACAAAAGGAAAAGCATAGTAGGATTCCTAGGGCTAACTAATGTAAATAATAATGTAATAAATATAATGTAATAATTTTAGACATAATTATTCATAACTGCCTGTTTTACAAGAAATAGTTTAAAAAGATTTGTGCTTTAGCAGTTTAAAAAAAAATCTCATCTGACAAGTTTAAAGTTTTAATTAGAATGCATCACATCTGGACAAGCATTTACATGCAGTCTATTCTCAAAAGTATTACAAATGTTAGTAAATATTTCAACAGACTTGTGACAGAGAATGCAGTGGAACCAGCCCAACAACACAAGTTATATGTGAATGGCATAACAGTAATGCAGGTAACTTGATGTGTCATTACAGGAGAATTTATTTGTGTGTGTGTGTGTGTGTGAGAGAGACTTACAGAGCGAGCTGCTAAGGTGACAGGTATAGCGGTGATGAATGTAAAGTAGTATCCTGGGTAAACTCCATGCCAGATGGCCGACAGCACAAAAGTGAGTGGCATGCGATAATACGGCACTCGATCATAACATACTCTAAAGAATAACACAAGAAAGCTTGTGAGAAATGACACTGAACATATATATGCAAATACACATATCCAGTATGTCACAAAAGTGAGTACACCCCTTACATTTCAGCAACCATTTTAGTGTATCTTCTTGAGGGACAATACTATAGAAATGAAACTTGGATATATTTTAGAGTATGCAGTGTGTAGCTTGTATAGCAGTATTGATTTACTGTCCTCTGAAATAACTCAACATGCAGCCATTATTGTCAAAACAGCTGGCAACAAAAGTGAGTACACCCTAAGTGATAACAGCAGTATGGTGTTTAACCATGCAAAGCCACGTGTCCTATTCATGTTTATATTTTGTCTGCCTGACAAGACCATACAAAGCTGTGTATCTTGTATTAGAGCAGTTAAAATTTGGTGCTTTAAGTACAATTCTCTCATACTGTCCACTCGATGTTTGATATGGCACCTAATGGCAAAGAACTCTCTGAGGATTTGAAAATTAGAATTGTTGCTCTCCACAAAGATGGCCAAGGCTATTAGAGCATGAATTACTGGAACCATGTCCTGTGGTCTGATGAGACGAAGATAAACTTGTTTGGCTCAGATGGTGTCCAGCGTGTGGCGATGCCCTAGTTAGTAGTACCAAGAAAATTGTGTCTTGCCTACAGTCAAGCATGGTAGTGGTAGCATCATGGTCTGGGGCTGCATGAGTGCTGCTGATACTGGGGAGCTGCAGTTCATTGAGGGAATTCCATTATGTACTGTACATTCTGAAGCAGAACATGACGCCTTCCCACCAGAAACTAGGTTGAACGGCAGTTTTCCAACATGATAACGACCCCAAACACACCACCAAGATGACAACTGCCTTGCTGAAGAAGCTGGGTGAAGGTGATGGGGTGGCCAAATATGTCTCCAGACCTGAACCCTATTAAGCACCTGTGGGGCATCCTCAAGTGGAAGGTGAAGAAGCAACATCCAGCAGCTCTGTGATGTCATTATAGAGGAATGCAAGACGATCCCAGCAACAACCTGTGCAGCTCTGGTCAATTCTATGCCCAGGATGATTAAGGCAGTACCGGATAACAATGGTGCTAACACAAAATATTGACAATTTGGACAAGTTCACTTAAGGTGTACTCGCTTTTTTGCCAGCTGTTTTGACAATAATGGCCGGATGTTGAGTGAGAGAAAAATATCTTCTTTGTCATTTATTTGAGAAAAATGATCCAGTGTTACATATCTGTGCATTGCAAAAGTAGGTCAATATTTGTTTTCAGTATCTGGTGTAAACCCCCTTTGCTGCAGTAACTAAAGTAAAGTAAGGTAAAGTTTCTTGTAAATGCTGATCATCCAATAACGTAGGAGTTTCAGCCCATTCCTTAGTGCAGAACCACTTAAACTCTGTGATGTTGGGGGGTTTTTCCTATAAACTGCTTGCTTAGGTCCTTCCACAACATTTTAATTGGATTAAGGTCTGCACTTTGACTAAGCCATTACAAAACATTAACTTTGTTCTTCTTTAAACAGTCTTTGGTAGAATGACTTATGTGCTGGGGGTTGTTGTCTTGCTGCATGATCCACGTTCTTTTGAGATTCTGTGCTTAAACAGATGTCCTGATGTTTTCTTTTAGAATTTCCTGGTATAATTCAGAATTCACTGTTCCATCAATGATGGCAGGCTGTCCTGACCAAGATGCAGCAAAACAGGCCCAAGCCATGATACTACCATCACCGCGTTTCACAGATGGGATAAGATTCTTAAGCTGGAATGCAGCGTGTTCTTTTCTCCAAACATAATAGCTTCATTTAAATCAATGAGTTCCATTTTAGTTTCATCCATCCATTAAACCTTTCTCAAATAGTCCTCTGGCTTGTTCACATGATCTTTAGCAAGGAATTTTCTTTTTGGAGAACAGTGGCTTTCTTCTTGCAACTCTGCCATGCACACCATAGCTGCTCAGTGTTCTCCTGATGGTGGGCTCATTTATATTAACATTAGCCAATGTAAAAAAAGGCCTTTAGTTGCTTAGAAGTTACCCAGGGAACCTTGCAGACTATTACATGTTCTGCTCTGGGGTGATCTTTGTTGGTTGACCACTTCTTGGGAAGGTAACAGTGGTCTTGAATTTCTTCCATTTGTACACAGTCTGTCTGACTGTGCATTCCAAACTCTTTAGAGATGGTTTTGTAACCTTTTCTAGCATGATGAGCAACATCAACTCTTTTTCCCTCAGCAATCTCTTTTGTTTGTGATACAATTCACTTCAACAAACATGATCAGATCCCTATTCTTTAAATAAAATGGGTCACGTACTGAAATTTGCACAGATGGACTCTAATTTCACCTTTAAATTAACTGCTAATCCAAGATATTTACATACTTTTGCAATGCAGATATATAACACTGGGTAATTTTTCTCCAAAAAATATATGACAAAGAAAATATTTTTTCTCTCACTTGTTTGATTGGGTTCTGTTCTTCTACTTTCAGCAGCACATGTATATATTACATGGTCTGCCTAAATACTGGATTCTGGCTAAACTATTTAATGCACAGTTAGTTCCAAATCAGTTTAATCACATTCTATATTAATGCACTGCTTTAATTGATGCACACTAAAGCCTCGTTCACACTACAAGCGACATATAATGACAAAGCAACACAATCTCATTCAATCAATGGAAAGCTAGCGATTTCCAGTGACAGGAGTGACAGAGGCCATTGGCGACTGGTTGTGGCGTGTCCAGCAACATGACAAAGTTCAGAATCCTTCAACTTTTTGCAAAAGAAGAGCGACTTTCGGCAGGGACAGCCAATAGGAAAGAAGATGGAAGAGCTAATGTGATCGTTCTCCTCCCAGACATAGATAAACATACGCAATGGAAAAAAAGTAGGCTCTGCTTCCTATTCATTCTTTATTTATGGATTTAATTTATATTTATATGTTATTCAGTCTTTTGCCTTCAAAATGTTTGTATTTAGCAGCAAAAAAACCTGATTCTGGTGACATGCATGGACAAAAGTTTCTGCTAGTGTGACCGCAGCTTAACCAACACACATCACTTGCACACGAACACACAAACACAGAGAGAGAGAGAGAGAGAGAGAGAGAGATTTGGTTTTGGAGGCAGTTGTCGGGGTGGAACTCACTGCCATTTTTTTCTGGTCTTCACTATTTGATGAAGCAGGAGAGTCAGTTTTCGTATTGTATTCATGTTATCACTAAAGCTGCATGGAAATAGGTCATGTTATTATATAAATTACATCCCAATTACGTCTATTATAATAGTTTATATTACAATCTATGTTCCTAAATCAGTGAGTGTGACAGGCGCACTTACTGAGGGGAACAAAATTAGCAACAATGTGACACCCACATCTAGATGTAGTTGTTTAGTGTGACCTTATCTTCCACTGAAGTGACATGATGGTATATAGGCTTCAGAGACGATCACTCTAGAAAAGAAACCTTCCCATATCTTCAGCAACTAACACAGCTAACAACGTTTCTGTTTTGGTCTCGTACATAATGTATAAGCAGTCTCATGTCATCAATGGCTGCGCAGACACATTTATTCCTAAACAAATTGTCTCTTGTTCTTCAAGAGACTGAAAGTTCAAAACTAAAAAAAAAAAAAAAAAAAACCTTTTTCTTGTCAAAAGCAAAAGATCATTTGATTAAAATATATTAGATTTAAAACGCACCTTTTTAGCCAAAGAGCAGTCTGTATATTCCAGTTGTCAATAAATGATTTAAAACTTGTTGCTGTCTGTGGAAAAAAAATATATATTCATAAATTCAGTACTTAATACACTGTTTGCTAGGCCTTTTTGAAAAGTATTTAACAAACCTCTATCTTCCAGATGCGAACATTGGAGATGAGGTCCCAGGAGACTTCTCCCCTGTCATTTACACCACTGACTCCATACCCTGCTGCATTATGAACGGCATCCGCTATAAATGAAAATAAAAAACAAACAAAAAACATTTACTACATAGCACTATTGAATTTAGTTCATGTGTAAGGACACCCACACTAATACATTTTAATGACTTTCCAATCGTTCAAAATGAATTAAATTTCTCGCAGTCAACACAAAGCCACATCACACAACCACAGTTCAACATGATTACTGTAGTCTGTTCAATTTAATTTGTGGGAACCAAGGTTATGCTGGTAACCAAGTACATTCCCTATCAATACTCCATTTGTACCGCGTCTGCTAAGACACTATGGGAACCAGTAAAATCACGCAATGATATGGCAGAGGAACGACTACATATAAACTTGCCTTAAGCACCCGGGTAAGTATAGCAAGAATTTAAATAGCAGGTGGGGTTCACAAAAGGCACCTGCAGATCTTCTATTCGCTTAACCAGTGCTAATACAAGAAGCAGAGCAGTTTTTAGCGACAGGACTGAAGGTTAGCAGACTGTAGAGACTCAAAGGGAGGGCCCTTAGGATTCTCAGAACCAGTGGACAGTTCCCACGTAGGGACAGTGAGTGGGCGGGCTGGATTCAGCCTCCTAGCTCCCCTCAAAAAACTAAGTTGTTCCATGAACCTTTGTCTAGCAACTCTTGTAGGAAGGACAATACAACTGATAAGTCACAGATATACAGGTCCTCGTTGCCGTTTAAGCACCAGGTGGAGACAACAGACCACCTATGGGCGTAGAGGTGTCTTGTAGACAGAGCTCTAGCCTCTGAAATAATGTTTAAAACATGCTACGGGAGGTCTGCAGACTCCCATCGAGCGGCCAAAGGTGCAGAGCCCATTGCTCAGGCTGGGGGTGCCCTATTGTCCTGTTCGCCTGAGAGAGGATATCCCTCCTTAGAGCTGTTTCAGCTGGTTGTAGCACCCCCATGGCCCATTCACCTGACAACCAATGCTAGTTCCTCCAGGGAGGAGCCACCAGAAGGACCTTGTATCCTTGTTCCCTGATTCGCCTGATTACCTGTGGGATCAGGGCGTATCGGGTGAAAAGCATAAAAGAGGAGGTTGGGCCAGTTATGGGCCAACACGTCCCTGCTCTACGCATAATAAATCAGATAATGAGAGTTTGTCTTCTGAGGCAAAGATGTCTACCTCTGCTCTGTCGAAGACCTACCAGATCTTTTGCTCTCAGCAAACGCAGGTTGAGCTGCGGATCAGAACGTGGTGCCCCTTCAGGTCTGGCATGAAGATTTGACAGGCCTGACACACTGCCAGCATTTCCAGGCAGTTGATGTAAAGCCCTTCTACTTTTAACCAATGGCTGAAAGTCAGTTTGTTGGAAGCATCTGTCGGGACCACCTTTCTCCTGCTGATCATTCCCAGGGCCACTGCCTGTTCCATCCACGAGCATCCTTCCAAGGGGCCAGAGCTGATACACAGTCCTGTTCCAACATGATGCTACACATGGGATGGAACTTGTGGTTTCAGCAAGTACTGATAGGGGACACATACGAAGCAGGCCCAACTGTAAGACCGGAGAAGCTGCAGCCATAAGGCCCAGCATCTTCTGAAATGTCTTGAGAAGGTGAAAGGCTCTTATCTCAAAGAAGGCTGAGAGCTGCTGTATGACCAGAGCATGCTCTGGTGCACATATCACCCACATTTGGGTTGAGTCGAAAACAGAGCCCCATGAACTATTTTCTTTGGCTGGATGTGTTCTTGGCAAAATTGACCCCGAGTCCCAGGCATTCTAAGTGACTAAGGAGGAGGGATCTGTGAGATAGCAACTACACCTCCAAGGTAGTTGAGATTGCGGATTCACATGTGCCTTACAGGTGAAAGAGCTGCATGCGAGGAAAAGTGTGAGGAGCCAGAGAGAGTCTGAAGACAAGGACTGTGTATTGATAAGCCACTCCCTCGAAGGCGCATTTCAAGAATCATCTGTGATAGGGAAGTTATCTGGATATGAAAACATCAGGTCCATAGAAAGAAATCTGTCCTCTGGGCGAATTTGCAAGAGGATCTGTTTCAATGTAGTCATTAGAACGGATCCAAATTCAAAATTCCCTGGCATGTTCTCTACCTAATACCTGCCACTTGGCTGTACAGTTAATCCCACGCCAATATGGAATGATCTTTGGTAATGTTTTGGAATAGACCTATATATTTCTGCCTCCAACAGACAACAAGAAATAACATTTGAGCAGCTCAGCTAGTACGTATTAGAACAGCAACTTATAACACATTTTCACTTTTTTTTTTTTAATCACATTCTCTGCCCCCCATCTGCTTACCGAGGGTCCATGCGAAGTAGAACTTGGGTCTGGCTGCCTGGACGGAAATGAAGGCATAGGCCAATCTTTTAAGAAATGAGGCCTTGCTGATGAATTGTGGGTCCACATTGTATGTTATGGGGAATGCTTTTGTGATGATGAAGAACCAGAGCAGACAGCAAGCGCACACAAGAAGCTTATTAATCACAGCCCTCTGTACAAGAACAGCAGGAATTCATCTCAGTGAACAAAATTAATACTCGAGAAGTTTCTTGGGAAATGTGCAAGACAACTTGGTTCTGTAGTTTAATCACTCTAATTGACAGAATCTTTAAAAGTTCAAGCTTTGATTAATTGATTCTCACAACACTGCTACAAACTAATAAACATACCATACATTAAACAAAACACAATTTTAAATACACATTTTAATTGGAAATAAAAATTCTGTCATATACTCACGCTCATGTCCTTCTAAACGCATTTGACTTTCTTGCTTCATTACATATTATATTCTTTATATTATATTTTTATGCTGTTCTTTTCCATACAATAAAAATGAATGTGAATTAGGCCTTTTAGGCTTTTTTTTTTTTTTTACAGAAGAAAGAAAGTCACATGAGTCTTAAATGACAGGGCGAGTTACTGATGATGGCAGAATTTTGTAATTAAGTAAAGTATATCTTTACATATTCACTGTTTTGACCACATATAAAAGCCATATAAGCTATGTCTTTGTGTCTCACCACAGGCGATGGCTCAGGAATTTTATCCCAGCCATTTTGATGAGAGCTGGTGTCTTTCACTCTTTTCAGCCTGTGCTGGACATGCTGGCCCTTTATAAACTCTATGTAGTCTTTATAGTTACTGCAGGGTCCCACCAATACACTCATGAAATTTATATTGTAACTGAGGTACTCCAACAGTGATGGCACAGAGCTGTAAAAAGAGGTTCAGTAGAGAGATACATAATTTAAGTAACATTAGGGATGTTTTTACGCAAGCTTCTATTTCTACAAAGACTTATCACTGTTTTAGTCCAAAACATGGTAATGTACTATGTGGTACACAATCATAAGTATAATGCTCTTTGGTTCACACACACAAGCATTGTGCAAACATATATATCGTTCAAGTTTATAGCTCAATTTATAGTTTACTGGTAAGAAATTACATACTGTACAGCCAGACGCCTCTGATCATCTGTAAGTTTCTCTTGCTTTCGACACATACCTTAAACATGCAGAAAGACAAGAATTCATGTTTTCTGAAATGATAAACTGAATTCATTTCTAAGATGTCAGTGATTCAACAATTTACTGTAACAAATATACCAAAAAATATTATTTGTAAACAAGTGGAATGATTTCTCACCGTCATGTACCTGAAAGGCAAGAGTAGTGATCTTCTGTGTTATCATCATCAAAGGACTATAAGAGAAGACAAAGTACATGAAAATACAATGACGCTACCATTAAGTAACAAAATGACCATGAATTGGTGAATTACCATAAATTGGTAAAAATACCAATCCATCCACACACACACACACACACACGGATAAGACAAAACTTGTTTAGGAGTTATATATACAGGGTGTACCCAACTAAGGATTTACATAGTTGAAACAGGATTGCCAAAGCTTGCCTATAGTTGAGAGTCGAACCGTGTGTGGGGGTGGGGGGGAAAATACATTACCTAGAGTCTATCAGTCAGGCAATTGACAGGGAAAATGTGTCTCACAGATGGAAAATGGGTAAAAAATGTTTTATGTTTTAGATTTTATCTGCACACTCAAACACTCAAGAAGAAGAGTGCTGAAGAGTCTTTCGGCTGAGTTATATAATCGGCTCAGAATGCTGTTCAAAACTAGGCTCAGAATCGATTTGAGAAAGAACCGCGATGTGTTCGGAAATCTCAGAATCGATATTGAATAATTTTTTGATTCACGTTGCAAAGATTTATCGTCCCATCCCTAATAGTCAAAATTGGCTGGCCACATATCATGTTGTATAAAAGCTGATGAAGCCGGAGATTTACACTAAATAAAACCAAATAATCCACACATAAGATGAAATCAACACATGCAAGAAATATTCGACGAAGCCCATTCACACATTTATTCTAACTGTATAGAGATTTTCATGGAGGAAATTAACAAATATCCTGCTAATTTTTCTGACTTTGAAGCAAAGCCTACTATCACATGAAACTCCATGTGACTGCCTAAATACGAGCTACAGTAAAAACTGCTCAAAAACAGCTAGTTTTATCCAGGCTCGGTTCCAGATTTATATTCTGAGGATACTTTAGAAAGTGTGCTCTAGCCTTAAATGTACGTATATTTCTGTCCCGTTCATTACTTTTTCGAGTGTGCATCATTTCGAAACTTTGCAGCGTGTATGTGGCCGAAAAATTAAAGTTTTATACAAATGCTATGATAAAATAAATGGATTATATATAGCCTGGAAAGCACACACAGCACTCCCTTTATAATCACCCTCATCTTAGTTCATCGCGATATCATTAGGTTTTGTTATAATGAGAAAAAAGGTATTAATACATTTGAAATTTCTGCACCCTCACTTTTGAAATTATAGCTACGTGCTATACAGTAAGAAAGGCTGCATTAGCCTATATCCAGAGTTGCAACGTTTCTCTGATTACCAGCACAGATACTGTATATGTGTAATGTGGGAATGTGACAATGGAGTTGGGGATCCAAATGCAAGGCGTTATACAGTTGTCAATATTTGAAAATATTTGAAAACGAAAAAAGTTCAAAGTTGTCAAGACAAGAACGGGTATTGTTTTGGTTTTAGGACAACTTTGATGAAAGGATGATCCACTTTAAATGTTGACTACTGTATACAAACGTGGTCAAACATGCAGGGGCGAACACCAGCAAACAGTATAGATCAAGGCAGAGGCAAAAGAGTAATCCACAAACAGGCAAAGGTCAGAGCAGGCAACAAACAATCAAAAACAAGAAAAAAGTCCAGGGTCAAAAAACAGGCAGGGCATACTGCGCATCTTTAGACAGAGGCATATAGTGGTGTGTGGATTATGTTCGATGAGGGTGATGAAACGGTGTATAGGAGGAATGTGTGTGGAAAGCCCTAGCATGGAGATGGCTTGGGCTTTATGGAAGTAACTAACCTTGTGCATGCAGCCACTCATTGGTTTATATACGCATATTATATATGCATACGTATATACGCATGTTGTAAATTAGGTGAAACATTTTCATGAGAAGTTCAAATGGGTACATTAGGGCTGGCTATTGGGCTAAATGACAACATGTCTATTAAACCTTTGAAAAAATGCACTGCCGCTGACACAGAGAGAGCAGTCACCATGTTTAGGTAAGAAACAGCTTCACAAACAGTCTTTTCAAATACACAGTCATTCATATTATTACAGCAATACTGGGATTAAAGGTCATAGTTTGGATATAAACATTGATGTCTATGATAGAGATCAAAATAGAGCAAGTCATCCTTTAAAAGTAACTGGTGCTTCAAATAACTTAGTGTTGATTGCATTGTTTTGCCACTAGGTGAAACTATTCACTGTTCTATGGCGACTTCCGCTATGAGAAACCCAGAAATGTGAGATCCATCACTGCATCTGAATAAACAGAAGATTTAACTGCTTTCATTGATTCAATGTGACTGATAAACACACGACTAGGACAATGTATGGTTTATCTGAGTTATTCTTATTATAATTTACCTTATAATACAGTATATAATAATGTAATGCCTTTACCACTGCTTAGATTATTATGAATACTATGCGTGCCTTATTCTGTGTAAAATGCCACACCATCTCACAGAAGGATTTATTTCAAACACTCGACTGACATTGTGAAGTGAGTTTGGAGTAAAAACATGTTATTAAATGTGGGTTTTCACATGCTTTCAAATGTAGCAGCATTTCTACACAGATATACTGAACTCGTCAGAGAACTACGTCTTGGTGTACTAAATGCTGCTCCATTTAAAAAAAAAAAAAAAAAACACCTGCTGGAGTTACTACTAATTACACAACCGGCTTTACTGAACAAAAGCACATGACAATTGCCTTCAATTAATCGTGCAGCCCTAATAAAAATAAATAAATAAAAGATTTTCTCTAAGCTATGCATTTTAAAATGAAAACGTACTATTGCAAAAGTAGCCTAAAAGATGTGGAAAAGATCAAAAATGTGGTTGCATTTCACCAAAACTTGTCTTTCTCCTGAAAAAGCAGACATGCTATTTTTTTTGAAGAAGAAGAATTGCTGAGTGATTTAAAAATCTTAAGCATGCAGCAATAAGCCTCACATACTGAATCAGGTGATGAGTCTTGTGGTCTGTAAAAATGTCAACAAACTGCGCTAGACAAGACTAACATCACTGATTGACTTGTCTGTCTATGTTGCCAGAATATGTATGTATAGTTTTTTTTGCCAACCACTACCAGCATTTTTGATCACTTTCACAGACATTTAACCCTCAAAGACCGAGACAGCCGCCCGCGGCTAAAAATAGCTATTGTTGTTAAATGTTTATTAACTATTGAACCGCTTATCCAATTTATATGCTTTAAACTCTCGTAATGCAGTCTTATTTTTTTCTAGTGATATCGCATGTGTCTCATTTGGATATTCAGAGGCTCCATGATGAGCGTGATTACATCATCACATTTCCTCAGTACTGATTCGTCAGATGAAACCAATGCATTCGGTCCTCTGAGCCAAACACGAACGATTGTTGATGCTTAGTCCCACCCCTATGTCCAGATTGGTTCAAACTGTCATCTATTCAACCAACAAACATAGGTTTTGGTCTTTTGAACCACCGATTAGCAAGTTTCTTTGCAAATCTGAACAAACGCAAAGTGAAAGTAAAGTGATAAAAACAAGCACAAAATAACACATTTGCATGACAGCTTTTTTTTTTTTTGAAAAAGCACAGAAATACTCACGACAGAACCCTTTGACTCAACAAAAACTAAAAACAAGGATGACCCAACAGCAGTACATATGTGACCCTGGACCACAAAACCAGTCATAAGGTTAAATTTTACAAAACTGAGATGTATACATTAGGGCTGCACGATTAACCTTTATCGCATCGATATTGAGGTTTTAACTCCCGCGATAACCTAACCTCAGGAGGCTGAGGTTTTTTCCCCGCCTCTGACATTTGAGTGACAAACCTATTAGCCAATCAAAATGGTCGAATCTTACGTTCCTGGCTTGCTGGCCAATCAGAAATGGCAATGGAAACAAGGTTGTACGCAGTGCACCGGCTTTCTGTCAGCAGCAAAGCAGCTAATTCATAGTTTTACATTACATCATATCTGTCCCAAATCTTTGTTAATGTTCATAAAGACTTGACCCTGGAAGATTAAGGATGGTGCATTTAAGCGAAACGTTTGTATTTCTGTAGCTCTAATAAAGTCTGTATGCTTCATATAGAGATATAATTTATGTTTTAGCCTTTTCTTCAGGCCGCGGAAGCATGGCAGTTACGCACTTTATTTCACAATGCCAGTTTTCCTTGTTCTTATTTGATTTTAATAACTGATCAACAAAAATATGAATTAAAAATTAAGATAAAAATTATACAAAACGAAATTCGTTTAAGAAAGGATTTCCCACAAATAAAAACGTACAAAGTTGTCAAAAATTGTGTCTGACCCTCTCCAATTCTCCCGGCTTATTGCAGTCCAATTCATACCACGTCCTTCATGACATTTACAAGTTACACAAACTTCTTTCGTAATAACCAAATAATATTTAAACAATGTAAAACAGAAAAAAAATTCTTAAATGGCTACAACAAGATATATCGCTCTTTCTCTTTTCGTTTGATCTGTTTAAACTAATCTTTGCCGCTTTTTTGATCATTCTTTAAGTAAACATTTGCCGGTCTGGTGATTAAATAAACAGTTTTAGACTTCCCCTTGAACTACATGCGACGCATCCTGTGTGTGTGTGATACCAGCGCTGCGAGTTGTCCGCACAACGCAGCACTGCACTTTTTCCCGGTTTCATTAAGGGTGGGTGAAAAATGGATTCTCCGATGCATCGCAATCCTCTTTTCAACGAGCTTGTGTTTTTTCCCGCATATGGCACGTGTGCGTGCTAGAGACGGGGCGGGCTTCATTGTACAGAATTTGCACTATGAGACACGTGCGCATTGCTTGACAGTGTGTGCATCCACCCGCAGTGTTTTACTTTAGATATGCCTTCATTTCTGCCGTTTGTAATGCAGTACTATTAGATGCACAAAACTCGCGCACTGACAGACTTTCACTTTCTCTTTATTCGTCCTAAAAAGCTCAATTGCGGATGCGGTTAAATGCACTTGCATTTTCTAATACTTTTATATGAAACTGATGTAAACACAGCCAGTTATGTTTAAAGAGCAGGACAAAACATCTGATATATCGAAATAGATCTGTGCATTCATTGAAGCCTGTTAAAGCAGCCACTGTCATATGTTACTGTCTATTGTTTTAAAAAGTAGCCTGCTTATATAAAAAAAAAATAAAGTGAATTCTGCACGAATTAAATTTGATATAAAATCTAATTAAATTGAATCTTAATTTTAAGATGGCAGTACTGACATACAGAGATTACAAATATAAACAAAAAGCATAGAAACTGCTATTTTACATATTGTTAAAATGTAAAGATTCCCACCCCTTTACAATGAGCCCATTTGTAACATCAACTAAGATTTATGAAAGCTGAATATAAGTGTTGTTCCTTGTTATAGTGTTAATTTCAACATTTACTAATATAGTGTTAAATTTTGAAGTTTATTTTGTTAACATTAATGAACTATAAAATAACTTTAATGATCAATATATAATTCATATTAATATTTTTATTAATTTACAAAGTATGGTTTTGTACTTTTTTTAAAAACTAGTAGAGCACTATTTTAGTTTCCTTTCAGTATCCATTTTCAAAAACTATTGGTTAATTAATCGGTATCGGCCAGTGTGGTCCAACCTAGCTATCGGTATCGGTAAAAACCAATATCGGTCGACCTCTAGTTTATTTAACCCTCTGTGTCGTAAAAGTAACAACATATTTTATTCATAATTTTTGTTTTATGCACTTAAAAGTATCGAACGCAAAAATCGAAAATCGCATCGCAATCGCAATATGTCAGAAAAACCGCAATTAGGTTTTTTCTCAAAATCGTGCAGCCCTAGTATACATCATATGAAAGCTCAATAAATAAGCTTTCTATTGATGTATGGTTTGTTAGGATAGGACAATATTTGGTCGAGATACATCTATTTGAAAATCTGGAGAAAAAAAAAATGCAAAAAAAATCAAAATACTGAGAAAATCACCTTTAAATTTGTCCAAATTAAGTTCTTAATGCATATTACTAATAAAAAATTACATTTTGATATATTTATAGTAGAAATTTTACAAAATATCTTGATGGAACATGATCTTTACTTAATTTCTTAATGATTTTTGGCATAAAAGAAAAATCAATAATTTTGACCCATACAATGTATTTTTGGCTATTGCTACAAATACACCCCAGCGACTTAAGACTGGTTTTGTGGTCCAGGGTCACATATCAGATAAAGCACTGGAATTTAGGTTTTCGCGTCACTAGGCGATGTCCCGGTAAAATAGATTCTGACGCAGACTACAGCCAGCAGATCTATCTATTTGGTTGTTATATTATGTAACTAATTATTATATAGTTTGTAAAGATTATTTGCACATTTTTTTCTGTTGCACTCGGTATATTTCTCTCTCATTTTGTGTGTAGTTTGTGAATTTAATTTATATTTTTGTTGCACAAGACAATTTGTGCAATTGTTTTACTACTTCCTACACTGTTCGTGTTTATTGTTCATACTCAGATTAAGAATATATTTATCTGAAAAAATATTGTTTATATAACACTGTTTCAGCTATGACTTTACTCCTGGAACGTTTTTGACAGGTCTATATTGTCAATAAACTAAATAGGCCTGTTTTCACTGAAAATCATCTATAATAATATTGTAATAACTTGCTTGGGGAATGTTAAATATTTGGAAGTGTAAAACACCTAAATACAAATTTCTAAAGGTACCGTCGGGGTCGGGTATCCATCATCCTCTATAAGAGCAGCTGGCAGCAGATAATAGTGCGCAGCCAATTGGCTGACGTGCGCAGCTTTCTGACTCACTGTTTTCTTTTCATATAAGTTTCCTATGTTTCATGGACTGTAAAAGGCGCGCCGTTTGCATCCCTGGAACATGCAACATGCAGTATGGCAAAACAAAAAACAGAAGCAAACAATAAAAAAAAGATACAAAACACAACTGGGGTGAAAAAAACACCAACTTTAAACTCTTATCTGTTATTTAAAATGTTATCTCTCATTCTTGAGAGGGTGTGTACAAAAACCTCAGCAAAGTAAAACTGACAAAACTGGTAGATAAGTAACCTTAGGGAGTGGCCACATCAACAGAAATGAGACGGTGATGAAATCCTCACCCTGAGAAATCCGTGGACAAGACGCCATAGTCGAATATGAAGACTCTGCTCACCTGGCAAACCGTGAGGTATCCTACTGATGCAATCATAGTATATCTGTAATTAGAATACATATAATTTCAGTGCTTAAGTTTAAAAAAAAAACTAGTGCTGTCAACGCACTCATTTCATATCAAAACGTTATCATGCAATGTCGTAGTTAGGTCATCAGTTAACTCATGAAGTTACCAAACAGGTGATCAAAGCTCATCTAAGAACAAAAGAAAAAAAAATCAATAACTTTAATAGCCTTAATGATTCATCTACATTTAATTTAGAATTTAGTGTTTGTTAATTTTATTCAATTTCTGTATATTTCCTACTTGCTGAACTGAAAAAAAAAAAACAACCTTAAAAACAAAACTCAAATTCACTCTTATGGAATGTTCTGTTAAGCCTGTCTGGAAAAGCAACATTAACCAGGGTAGGGCTTATTCAAGAGACTATTCTGATTAGCTCTATCCATCAGATGAGACAGAAGTGGAAAAAGTGGTAAGACAGCACAGGACAGGTCTTACAAGTGCTCTCTCCTGCCTGATATAACCTGATATAACCATATCCTGAAAAGTTCACATTGCTTTGCATTTTGAGTAGGCAATGTTGCACAAGAAAATGGAGACATTGCTCACCTGTGGACACTGTGTACACTGGCTGTGATCATAATTCCATAACAAGCCAACACCAGGATGAAGACATGTATGGCATACCTGCAAGAACATGTAGTTTAATTAGAGAACAAATTATCTGAGGCCATTTCAAAAATACAGTATATGTTAGGGCTATGTTCGACTGTTATGCAGTGTTCTGAGCATTTGGTGGGTACAGTAGTTTTTAGAGTGTTCTTGGTGGTTGCTAAAGAGTTGATAGGTGTCATTGCTAGGGTATTCTGAGTGGTTCCTAAGGTGTTGTTGTGTAGTAGCTAAGGTGTTCTGGGTGATTGCTAGGCATTGCTTGCTAGATCAGTTAACCTGATAAGAGCCAGGGAACCAGAAGAGTCCTCAGCAAACTCTGACTTTGTTGCAGCCTAGAATTAAACTGCTGGTTTTCTCTGGCCACAGGAGAACAAAACACTATTTGACACGCTATTTCTTTGGTAATACTGTAAAGCTGCTTTGACACAATCTGCATTGTAAAAAGCGCTATATAAATCATTGTGACTTGACTAGTTGTTAGAGTGTTCTGAGTGGCTGCTGATGAACATTAGCTGCTTCCAGCACTATCTGCTTGTGTTTTCTCTTATGTGATAGCAGTTATGACTCAGAGGAAGCTCATTCGCTGTTCATATGTCAATAATATTTTATTTTATGACACTGCAATGCAGACTAATGCAGTTATTAGAGAGAGAGAGAGAGAGAGAGAGAGAGAGAGAGAGAGAGAGAGAGAGAGAGAGAGAGAGAGAGAGAGAGAGAGAGGATTAAACAACGTTTATTAAATTTTCATTAATATCTCACACACATTCACAGTAATACTATAAAAAAAATAAAACACATAAAACATTAGATATTCAAAACCAACTGACCCTCAAAAACCTCACACAAGACATCTTTACAACACCAGATATCACAAAAAACCATTTCATTTTTCACCAGTTTGTAGTACGCAAATTCAATCTTGATTCTTCCACCCACTAGTTTTCTAAACATCATTTCCACATCAGTAGACCCAAGTTGTGTTCCTTCATTTTTCCTTGTTTTCCAGATTGCTAATTTTGCCGTTCCCAACAAATAATTTAATAAGCATTTCATCCTTCTCATAGAGTACCTATACTTAACACCACCAATAAATATTTGATCTGAAAATTCTTCATCAAAATCTTTAAACAAATCTTTAAGAAGATTAAAAAGATCTTGTAATCTTCCACATTTTAAAAATAAATGCTCTAAGTCTTCTTGGTTTCCACAAAATCTACATCCCCCCCCCACTGCTGGATTCAAGTGTGCCACATGTCTGTCTGTAGCTATCGCCCCGTGGATAAGCCTCCACTGTAGATCCGCAGTACGCTTCTCTATAGGAGGCTTATACAGGGCTCTCCACCTGTCCCTCACGAGGAAGTCTGGTCCTAACAAACTTGGCCACTTTGAAGCTTTTATTCTCTTGAGAAAAACTTGATGTATGACTTTTACTGAAGAATAGTAAATCGCTTTCTTTGACATAGATTTAAAACAGTCCAGCTGTGGTGTATCAAAAGACAAAATTGAGTCCATATTTACATCCACCGTTTCCTCAAGTATGGCTGAAGACACTCTGATTTTTGGAAATTCTTCTTCTATACCTCTTAAGTCCATTGACCGACGTCTTTCAATGTACTCTCTATGCCCACTTGGTAATACATTCCAGATCTCCTCTGTCAGTTTCGAGACAAGACGATCAGATTTCAATCCTGTCACTTCTTTAAGAATTCCAACCGGCTTCCACCCATCATCGTCCAAGAGATGTCTAATTTTTACAATCCCATTGCGCTTCAAAACTGCAGATACGCTTACTGAAGACAACAGCCTTGTTTGGATCATTGGATTGAAAAATAATGGTTCTTCCAGAATCCAATGTCCTGTGTCATCACTACTTCGATCCACTTTAAAAACTGTTTTCCAGGACTGAAACATTGACTTATAGAAGGGAGTAATCTCTGACAGACTCACCTTCCCCAAGTCCATTATAAACAAATGTTTATCCAACCCAAGCCCACCTGCGTTCTTCAAAATTAATCTTGCCGTATGGGCCCAAGTCAAGTCTTTATGATATAAAAGTCTTTGTGCTGCTTGTATCCTGTAAGAAATCAACCGACTTCTCACATCCACGAGCCCTTGACCTCCTTCATGGACAGGTAAATAGAGTGCTGCAGCATGGATCCAGTGTGCCCCACTCCAAAAAAAAGTTCACAATTGTCCTTTGTATTTTACGAACCAACTCCAGTGGAGGCTCCATAACAGTCATTTTATGCCACAATGTCGAGGCCGCCAAGTTGTTAATGACCAAGACTCGCCCTCTGTACGACAATTGTGGTAATAGCCAGGTCCATTTAGACAATCGGGCAATCACTTTCTCCAGCAATCCCTCCCAGTTTCTCATCTGAAAATTTTCATTTCCTAAAAAAATACCCAATGTTTTTATCCCCTCTCTACCCCAAAGTAAACCACATGGTAGTTTTGGAGGTCCTACTTCTTCCCATTTGCCAATAATAAATCCCTCACTTTTCCCCCAATTCACTCTGGCTGAGGATGCTTTTTCATATTTTCCAATAATTTCCGTTAAAACTTTCACATCATTTTGACTTTTTATAAACACTGTCACATCATCAGCATATGCTGACAGGGATACTTCAAAGGTACTCTTTAAATCTGGAAGTGAAATACCGATTAGTTCCTTCCTTAATCTGCACAAAAATGGTTCGATTACTAGACTATACAACTGTCCAGAAAGTGGACAGCCTTGTCTAATACCCCTGGACATCATGATAGGTGCACTCAATCCACCTCCAGCTTTAACCATAACAAATGCATTAGAATACAACAACTTTATATAAGATATAAAATTATCCCCAAACCCAAACTCTTTCAACACATTGAAAAGAAAACCATGATCAACTTGGTCAAAAGCTTTCTCTTGGTCAAGCGAAACAATCCCCAAATTAAGACTATTACTTTGACTAAAATCAATCACATCACGCAATAAAAATAAATTATCCATAATTGTTCTATCTGGTATACAATAGGACTGGTCTCTATGAACTAATACATATAAATATTTTTTAAGTCTATTTGCTAGAATCTTTGAGAATATTTTGTAGTCTACACATAGCAACGACACTGGTCTCCAGTTTTTCAATAGTCCCAAATCTCCTTTCTTAGGAATTAAAGATAGAACTGCTCTGCAACAACTTGTGGGTAATGTCTTTCTTTCGATGCAATCAATCAGCAGTTCATTTAAATCTTGTCCAAGTAAATCCCAGAAAGCCTGATAGAACTCCACAGGTATGCCGTCCACTCCTGGAGATCTTCCAGGGGATAACTGTCTCATTGCGTCAGTAAGCTCTTGCAAAGTTATTTGTTCATCTAGCGAATCTCTTTGTTCATCTCTCAGCTGAGGTAGATCACAGAGCAAATCGTCCACACTTGCAGAGTCACAACTCTGAGCATTATATAATTTAGAATAAAAGTCTATTGTCATTTCTCTCATTTCCAGAGGGTCAGAAGTTATAGTCCCATTCGGACGTCTTAGATGACACATCTGTTTTTGTAAAAAACTTTTCTTTTCTAAATTAAAAAAATAGGCACTAGGAGCATCCATATCTTTGATGGAGCAAATTCTTGATCTTATTAATGCTCCTTTTACCTTTTCTTGTAAAAAAGACCCAAGTTCTTCTTTTTTCTTATTTAACTTTTCATTATTTACCGATCCCATATTATTTAACATGTCTTTTTCCAGAGATACAATGTCTCTTTGTAAACTTTTCACTGTTGTTTTCATCATTGCAGTAGTATGTGAAGTATAGTTTTGGCAAAAAATTCTTATGTTAGCTTTACCTACATCCCACCATTGACCAAGATTTTCAAAACTGTCTTTCTTAAATTTCCACCTATCCCAGAAAACCTTAAACTTTTCACAGAAACTGAGATCCTGTAATAATTTGACATTAAAATGCCAAAAATAACAAGGTTTAACCACTTTCTTTAAATTAAAATCAAAAGTAATCATATGGTGATCTGAAAAACCATTAGGCAAGATGGATACATTCATTACCTTATTATTCCAAATCTTCCCCAAATAAAATCTATCTAACCGAGCACCACTAACTAGATTATCTGATGCCTTTAACCATGTTGTCTAACTCCTATGTTCCTACTTCTCCACAAGTCTATTAAATCAAACTCATTTATAATTTTTAACAATTGAATGCTTGACTGATTATGTGGCTCCTCTCTATTCCTATCAATTATATAATTAATTGTGCAATTCCAATCACCCCCAATTATCATGCACACAGTATCATTAATTTTTTGAATAACTGTTCTCAATTCCATAAAAAACACCACACGCTCATGACCATTATTAGGAGCATATACATTAATTAAAACAAATATATTTCCTTCAGACTCTACTTTAGTTAAAAGTGCTCTACCTTTTACAATTTCCTCTGTTGATATAATATTTACATTTAGATTTTTGGAAAAAAGAATAGCTACCCCAGCACTTGTGTTTGTACCATGGCTAAGAGCATATTTCCCTTCCCACCACATACCCCACTGAGTCTCATTATCAGTACTTGTATGTGTTTCTTGCAAAAAAACTATATCAAACCCTTTAACAAACTCTGAAATCATGCCTAATTTATTCCGATCTCTACCCCCATTTATATTTAAGGAACCGAATTTTTAAAGTTCCATAGGGAAATTAAAATAAAGAAAAACAAATGTGAATAAACACAAAGCATGAAGTATGAAAATCACCCTGTGCATTTGAGCATCCTACTTTTGCACAGCTCTTTTTTCTTTCCGTAATTTAGCCAACATCTTTTTCAGCCTAAATCTCTTCTTCTTGCATAGAGCTTCATAACTAACAACTTTCAGCATTGACACCACTGACCATATGAATTTGTCTATCTCCGGGAAAAAATCCTTCACCTCAACAGTTTTTCCAAACGTCAAATCCAAAAAATCATTAATCTCCTGCACCGAATAGGTTTCATCAATATTCTGCGACCCAAACTCAGAAACATCCGACACCTCAGACAATGTACCATCCTCCCTCATTTCATAATCCTCACCTTTTTCAACATCATTTAAGCTTTCTGTATTTTCAATACTGATCACTTCGCAAGCAACACTTTCACTTACTTTCTCTACTACCACTGTAAGTGTGCTGTGTTCCAAGACCTCATGCTCTTGTACCACATTCTCCACTTTTTCTCCTTCATTCTGATTTTTATCTACACTTACACATGATTCATCATTCTGAACGATACTCTCTTCATTAGGCTGAGGCTGCGTTGTTGTATTTTTTACATTAGCGGCAGTTACTCCACTAGGCCCAGCGGCCTCCTCATTAGCCTGAGCTCTATGTGGGCATGTCAACTTTTTGTGTCCAAGTTCACCACACTCAAAACACTTCAAGCTACCCGTATTAACATAAAGCATATACGATTTTCCTTCATGCACGACTCTGAAAGATACGTCTAACTCCGGCACATTGAGAAACATAAACACTTGTCTCCTAAAAGACATCACATGTTTTAGTGCTTCATTTTTACATCCTAATGGGATCGTTTTAATCGCACTAGCACATTTACCATATTGAACTAAAGCACGCTCAATATCCTCATTTTGAATAAACGGAGGGACGTTCGAGACATAGACTTTTGTTGTTGGTGTAACAAGCGGTGAAACAATAACAAAATCGCCACCTACCACAATCCCGTTGGCTATCAGGCGGTTCACTAGCTTCTCCTCTTTAACAAAAACCACCACCGCTTTATTCATCCTGGAGGCCGAAGAAATGTTGTCATATCCAACCTCCTCTCCGACCGCCAGCAACACATCCTCCACAGACACACCCTGCGCAGGGACACATCTGACTCCGTGACGCCGCGAAACAGGTGGTTCTCCACCCGCCAACAACGACGCCATACCGGCGCCTCGGCGAACACCACCAATACGGTTTTAATTTCCAAATTCAACTCTACAAAAATATTATGTCTCAAATCCCATTTTAGAAAGAAATGAGAAAAATAAATAAATAAATAAATAAATAAATAAATAAATAAACAAAACAAACAAACAAAACAAAAACAAAACTATCAAACACCTCTCTGTAAACCCCTCACCACCACCACCCCAAACGCTCCCAGAATGCACCGGAAGTGAGAGAGAGAGAGAGAGAGAGAGAGAGAGAGAGAGAGAGAGAAAGAAAGAAAGAAAGAAAGAAAGAAAGAAAGAAAGAAAGAAAGAAAGAAAGAAAGAAAGAAAGAAAGAAAGAAAGAAAGAAAGAAAGAAAGAAAGAAAGAAAGGTCAAGCTTGAGTGAATTCTCTGTCTCTCAAAAGTGTTCAGCAGCGTCTTTATTAAAGGCTGTAGGTTTAACTGCTTCAAAAACAGAAGCATTGTCACCTTACTACTTCAGGGCTCCAGACAAAAAAAAAAAATTAGTAAAATGCCATTGGCTCCTATAAGAAACAAACTTGGGTGCCAAATAATGTTTTTAGGTGCCACAGAATAAAGGCGTTTTATTTTATTTTTTAAAGGGGTCATCGGATGCCCATTTTCCACAAGTTTGATATGATACTTTAGGGTCTTAATGAGAAGTCTATAACATAGTTTGGTTAAAATTTCTCAATGGTTTACCTCGTTAAAATCAGCCCTTTTTAGAGCGAGCTATACTGTTGCATGTTCCTTTAAATGCTAATGAGCTCTGCTCGCACCGCCCCTCTCTGCTGTGGGATGAGTCGTAATTTCTACTTTAGCCGTGTTTACCGGTGAAACTTATTAAGAAAGGCCATTTGCAAAGATGCATTAAAAACCCTTATACTCACTTCTACTGTGGGTGAAGCTGCATCACGAATGATTTGCACGAACAATTCATGATTTGCGACGCATATGTAGATCAGGATCGGCACTTTCCTTTCAAAAATGAAAGTAACGTTAATCCTCTGCATCTTCAGCGGCTCAGATGTCGGGAGTAAATGACTACTGCTATTTTCATTATTATATCAACAGAACACCTCAATCGCTCAATCAGACACATTCTTGTCTTCCCCTGCACCTGAGTTGACACAATGGCAATCGAAGTCGGACTGTTTCAGCTCGTTAAGGGCGGGTCTAAGGTAAGGCGCACATGTCAATCAACTATCATTGGAGCGGCCTCTGTCAGTGTGTCGTCACCCAACAAGAAGCTGAGAATGATCTGATTTTAAAAAGGGGATATTACTTTTAAAGATTAAAAAAAATACCACTGGGTGGATTTTTATCACTGTAGGGTGGTGGTGTACACAAACTGCTAACACACATTAATGTTCAAACAACATGTAAAAGTGAGTTTTGCATCCGATGACCCCTTTAAAGCGTCATGGCAGAGCATTAAAGTCGACTAGTCGGCGCAACCCCTACTTTATAGAGTAGTGATTGTTTCAAAGATATTAAATAATAATAATATTACTGCATTATATAAATAATATAAAGAGAACAATATTTTAATTATGCAAACAGAATTCAATTTCCCTGTAAAGCAGCTAAAAAAAAAAGTGCTCAGTATTTACTCTAAGGACAAATAGACCAATTTATAATAACTCCGCCCACCAATGCCTAGCGGCAATTTAGAATGTATGTAAAACTTACATCTTACAGACGTCTGTCAGATGTTTGTACACAGCTTTCCAGATCAAGTGATCTTTAACAGACATCTTGAAGTAGTATGTGTGCTATCTGGACTTATATTTGCAAACAAGGGCATTCATTTATACAGTATGTATATTAAATACCATGTATACCCTGTATACCATGTACCATGTATATTAAATGTGCTTCAGAGTTATTAAGCTGTAACCCAGATCAAATTCACCTACCTGTGATTATCTAATGATCCTGAAGACACTGATTAGCATGCGCAGATGTGTTTGATTAGGGTTAGATCTAAACTTTTCAGGAAAGTGGATCTTGCGGGCCAGATTTGAGGATCCCTGGTATAAAGTTTGTTCTCATCACTCAAAGATTCAGTTATCATAAGATCTTGGCTACCCAAGCCAGCTGCACCGGACATCTACTTCTCTAACAATGTTCCAACTGATTTCACAGTTTTCATCATCAAGAGAAAGAATAAAGGTGTCTTATTCTATGTTGTTCAGTTTAACTTCTATTAAAATGCACTTTTTTTGTCCCGGTCAAGGTTAGGGTTAAGGAAAACAAGTCCTGACCCTTTTATATATATATATATATATATATATATATATTATTATTATTTTTTTTACTTAGGTTTAACATCATAAGTTAATATCATAAAAATGTTCCAACAGAAAAAGTTTTCCTTACCAGCCAAAGCAAAACATGACAAATGAAGCTCCAAAGATGGTAGCAACAGCATGTCGAACCTCAGGGGTGGTACGCTGTGGATTAAGACAGAGTCGAAACCAAAATGCAACTGCTAGTCCAAAAACCTGGCAGGCAATGAAATTCACCTAAAGTGAAAAAGAGAGGTCAAAATGATTCATATGTAATAAAACCAAATATTTTGTTTTTCGTTATACATGCTACCCTTAGGAGAGTATATTAATTTCAATTTATAATTTTTGAAATTCAGTTGATTGGACATGATTTCAATAGGCACTTATACAACCCCAATTCCTGAGTTGGGACGTTTTGTAAAATGCCATAAAATAAACAATATGTTATCTGTCCATTTTTTTAACCTTTATTTAATTGACTAAAGTACAAAGAAAAAAAATATCCAATGTTTTCAGTGGCAAACTTTAAATTTTTTTTTTTTTTGTAAATACTTACTATAATTATAAACGCAACACTTTTGTTTTCGCCCCCATTCTTCATAAGCTGAACTTAAAGATCTAAGACTTTTTCTATGTACACAAAAGGCCTATTCCTTTAAAATATTGTTCACAAATCTGTCTAAATCTGTGTCTCCTTTGCCGAGATAATTCACCCACCTCACAGGTATGGCATATCAAGATGCTGATTAGACAGCATGATTATTGCACAGGTATAAATGCCACTCTAAAATGTGCAGTTTTATCACACAGCATAATGCCACAGATGTCGCAAGTTTTGAGGGAGCGTGCAATTGGCATGCTGACTGCCAATGTCCACCAGAACTGTTGCCCGTGAATTGATGTTCATTTCTCCACCATAAGCCGTCTCCTAAGGCGTTTCAGAGAATTTGAAAGTACATCCAACCGGCCTCACAACCGCAGACCATGTGTAACCACACCAGCCCAGGACCTCCACATCCAGCATCTTCACCTCTAAAATCGTCTGAGACCAGCCACCTGGACAGCTGCTGCAACAATTGGTTTGCATAACCAAAAACATTCTGCACAAAACTGTCAGAAAACATCTCAGGGAAGCTCATCTGCATGCTTGTCGTCCTCATCAGGGTCCCGACCTGACTGCAGTTCGTCGTAACCGACTTGAGTGGGCAAATGCTCACATTTGATGGTGTCTGGCACTTTGGAGAGGTGTTCTCTTCAGAGATGAATCCCGGGTTTCACTGGAAAGGGCAGATGGCAGACAGCGTGTATGGCGTTGTGTGGGTGAGCAGTTTGCTGATGTCAACGTTGTAGATCGAGTGGCCCATGGTGGTGGTGGGGTTATGGTATGGACAGGCATATGTTATGGACAACGAACACGGGTGCATTTTATTGATGGCATTTTGAATGCACAGAGATACTGTAATGAGATCCTGGGGCCCACTGTTGTGCCAATCATCCACGGCCATCACCTCATGTTGCAGCATGATAATGCATGGCCCCATGTTGCAAGGATCACACAATTCCTAGAAGCTAAAAACATCCCAATTCTCACATGGCCAGGATACTCACCGGACATGTCACCCATTGAGCATGTTTGGGATGCTTTGAATCGGCGTATACGACAGCGTGTTCCAGTTCCTGCCAATATCGAGCAACTTCACACAGCCAATTGAAGAGGAGTGGACTAACATTCCACAGGCCACAATCAACAATGCTGTCTAATCAGCATCTTGATACGCAACATTCATCATAAAAGTTGCTAGGTAATTCAGTCAAATGTACAAAGACAGCACTCTGATATACAACATTGAATTATGAGATTTTGCCAAAACTATTTGTTCTGGAACAAATAATAGTTTAATGAGACCAAAGGCTGCCCGTTAGATTAACCCAAAATGAATTATATCCCATGTTTAACCACTATAGAGATATCAGAGCCACTGAGAACCTGCGGCTGTGCATTGTGGCTGCTCACAAGTCAGGAAAGGGCTATAAGACCATATCTAAATGTTTTGAAGTTCCAGTGGCTACAGTGCAAAGTATTATTAAAAAAAACAAGACATTCCGCACTGTGAATAAATCTCAGAGGACGTGGTCAGAAGCCAAAAGTGACCCCTGTGGTGGCCCGGAGGATAGTGAGAGAGGTTTTAAAAAAAAAAATAATAATAATAATTCCAAGGATCACCACCAAGGCCATCCTGATGAATCTGGGCTCTGCTGGTGGCAACATCTCAAGGTAGACAGTAGAGGGCTGCATTGGGATTGGGACCCAACGCAAATCTCGCGGGAGCGGGCGGTTTGAACTTTGCTGCGGGCGGGAATGGGCGGCTAAAAAAAAACACTGCAGGATCGGGAGGTAGCCTAGCGACATGAATACAGAATACCTGTGACATCTGGCTTTGGTTAATAATTGCAAAACTGCTGTTTTCATGTAGTTTATCATTGGGTTTTTTTGCAAAGCAGTCTATTTTATGTGCCGTGTGATGGTGCAACGTTTTTGATAAAAACGAAATTATATTCGAATGTATTGTGTGTTTTGTCTTTCTGTGTTCTCATAGGCTAGCTGCTTTCAGACATGCTTTCTGCACATTTACACCAGGATCAATCAAGCCTACGGAATACTTCAATAGCCCAAATCAAAGTACATGAAGTCTAAAGAAACGCGCGGTAGCCTTTAGATGTCCCCGATAGCCCAGGCTACTATTCATCTTCCCTACCAGTGCGTCAGAATACATGCAGGCCAGGGAAAGAAACAAACATGAATCTCTTTAATAATAGCAATACCAATAGCCTACGTTTTTTTTTTTCCTGCGGGATGGGAGAAGACACAAAATCAATGCATCTCTATCATCGTGCGGGAATAAATTCTCAGAGTTTTGCGGGTGCTGGCGGGAGTGGACATACATATTGCGGGAGCGGGCGGGAGTGTAACACACACGTAGCGGGAGCGGGCGGTAATGGTCAGAAATTCGGCGGGTGGGAGCGGGATAAAGAAAACAGTCCCGCGCAGGGCTCTAGTAGACAGTCCAACATATGGCTGATCCATGGGTCCAAAAAGTTCCAGTTTGGTCACATCACTCAATAAAACATTCTTCCAGAACTTCACAGGCCTATCTAAATGAATTTTGTTCTAGTCAGTGTTTTTTGTTCTTCTTGGTCAAGAGTGGCATATAAAAAGATGCCCCAAAACAAAATCCTCGGTTGTCTTGTGTTCATCTTATACACTGCATTGAAATGTTTTTTCCTCCTTTCATTGGGTGACTTTGTCTTTGACTGTACATTGCAGGTTTTTTCTCAGTTGTTTGATCAAACATTGTATTATATTGTGCTTTTTCTTCAACATCCTGGAACAACATTTTTTAAGCTAACGAACAAAGCTGCCAGCTAACATTTAGTGTATTGGAAATCTTCGTAGCCTTAAGACCTTCTAAAGTAATACAATTATTTCTGCTATAGCTTTTGTGAGAGCTCTGTTGACTTTGCCATATTTGCTACCCAACTTTAGCACATGCATGGGCTAAAAGTATGTTTTAAGACAAAACTGTTCCCCACCATACAAATAAGTGTCTGAACAAACTGTAATGTTAAAAAGGGGTTGAATAATTATGACATAGCTGTGTTATTAAAAAATCCTAGAACTCAAAAATGAGACAATGTATTACTTTTAATATGGCAGCAATCTGTTATTGATGCAATTTTTATTTTTAAGTCCTGGATCTTCAGAAAAGCATGTATTTGTAAATTACTGCAGTCTAGGGGGTTGAACAATTTAGACTGCAACAGTATCTCTTCCATATTCATTGGTGGGTCTTGAGATTATACTTGTCTAGGTGGGTCATGAAATTAAGTTTGGGAACCACTGGTTTAATAAATATTAACCTCAGCTTTCAAAAAATGTTATGATCTCCAAAAGGCTTAAACATCATACAATGTTATCTTTATTTTTATATATCCTAAACTATATTAAAACTATATTGTCAAATTGCAAAATATTATTATTATTATTAGAATATTATTTATTCTATTTTAATATAGTACATAGAATAATACTTGCATAAAGAGGCTAATACTCATTATCTGATACCCGCTTTATTCTGCTTTTATCTTATCTGTTGTAATAGTGCTGTAAATTTAACTGAACTATCATTCAGTTAATGTTGTATGCAGTACATTATTTCAAAGCAGCTTTATAGCAAAATAAAGCCAAAAGGCGACTGTGGCAAATAAAGGTGTTGGAAGGAGGAAAAACTTGTGAAACCAGTTCTCCTCTGGCAGCATTGTGTCATTGTTTGAGTTTACTAGGCCTACAATTTGTAAAAAGGATAAAACTTCGAGATTTTATATAGAGTACTTGTATGTCAATTAGACATTAGCTTTCTTATGTTTGTTTAAATCATATCTCAAGGAAAATCGAAGTCTAACAAAATCGTCTTTGCTTTTTAATTGAATAAACACTTACCTGATTCAAAGGAACTCCAACTTGATCGCTGACTGAACTTAACCAGGTGCACCCAGTAGTTTTAAACGCGATATCTGTGTTTTCCTTTTTGTCCATTCTGCATGGTGTGGATCCTTGTATCACCTCACAAATATCGACGTCGAATCGCCAAACTTTACGGGTACATATATCATTTCAGAATTAAAGCATGGTGAAGACAATCCAAACGCTCCGTAACACTGGGATAAAGTTGGATGTGTTGAAGTGGATGGAAGGCGGGGCTGGTTAAGCTGTCAGCTGGGAGTATGGCGTGATCTCATTGGAGTGAATGAAAATCACATATTAGACAATAGTCTGGTTTTGAGATGCCATCCGCCTCGCATTGAAAGTAGGAGAGTAGGAGTAGTTACAGTAGGGGAGGAGCGAAATATATTTAGTCTCTTCAGACGCCTAAAACATACATTTAGAATATTACACAGAATTTACTCTGTTAAAGAATTATTTGAACGGTTCAAACTGGACTGATTTTTGTGGTGTTTTCTTTCAAAGTGTATACTCAGGATTATTTTGGGTAGACTTTATTTCTAGGATGTTTGGTACATTAATACAAATAGAAATATATGATCTTTTATATATATATAATGGGCTAAAGCTAAGCCAAATTGTGAACATTTTATTAAAGAAATTAAACAGTATGGTACTACTTGTGCTACAATATTAGAAACATAAAAACTCATATATACCCTTTTTCAATTTCTTCTATTATTGTTGTGAGATGTATATATTTGTAGTAATATGTACATTATTGCATAATAATAATAATAATAATAATAATAAATGAAACATAAATATGGCCATTCCACAGAATGGGTGCCATTTACTTCTAAAACTCCTCCAAACAGGGGCGTCGTAGTTGGGTGAAAAGGGGGACTAAATTACCAGGGCCCCAAGTGGGGGGAGGGCCCCTGAGGAGTGAAATTTTATTTTCCTTTAAATATAATTTTAAGATCACAATAAATGTTGTTAACTAATGTAAATCAGTGATGCGCGGGTCAATGTATAAACAACCCTAATCCGACCGACGATTTTTACTACGGAGCCCCTTACGTCACCTGTAGAAGAAAAATAATTAATCCGTGGGGACGGTTTTTCAATTCGTTCCCTCAGTTTATAAACCGTACTCACGAATTCTTAAACTGTTCCCTCGGTTTAACAATTCGTGCCCACGGATTAACAAACCGTGCCCACGAATTTCCAATCCGTGCGCTCAGATTTTGTAAACCGTACCCTCGAATTTTGAATCCGTACCCACAAATTCATAATCCGTGCGCACACTTTCGCAATCCGTTCCCACAGTTTGTAAACTGCTCTCACGGATTTGTGGCCCCGCCCCCAAATTCAACCAGGACACCTGTTTAAGTGCTGGATGCATTGTTTTGCATTTATTAAACTTTATTTCTCAGTAGGCTATATGAGAATATGCAACACTGACAAAACAGAGTTTTTAGCTTTATTTTATATTAATCACCAATAGATTAGCTGCCAAAACACCATGTGTTTTATCCTATTGGTTATTAATGTAAAATAAACGCTTAAAAGAAGCCTGTTTTGTAAGTGCGGTCATGGTACCAACATAAAATAATAAGTGAAGAGCGCTGTTCAAACGGCTTTGTTTTATATAATATTTTTCAAAATATAAAATTACCTGAATTTAAAAAAAAAAACGAGTTTTGGAGAGGATGAAGGTAAAAGCAATACAAAACAAATAATGTACAGGTGATGTTACCATTCCTTTGCTCTCAAACTAAATGAAATGTAATAATAGGCCTTATTAAATAATAACATTAATAGTGCAGCATGCATCTAACTCTGGGTGAAAAGCTTATCATAATCACAAATCCGTGAGAGCAGTTTACAAACTGTGGGAACGGATTGCGAAAGCGTGCGCACGGATTATGAATTTGTGGGTACAGATTCAAAATCCGAGGGTACGGTTTACAAAATCTGAGCGCACGGATTGGAAATTCGTGGGCACGGTTTGTTAATCCGTGGGCATGAATTGTTAAACCGAGGGAACAGTTTAAGAATTCGTGAGTACGGTTTATAAACTGAGGGAACGAATTGCAAAACCGTCCCCACGGATTAATTATTTTTCTTCTACAGGTGACGTAAGGGGCTCCGTACTACTAACGCAACTCGGACCGCAAAAAAAAAGAAAAAAAAAAGAAAGAAAGAAACTATTGTACCCGACCCGCTTCCTGTCTAATATTTGCGACTGACACCAGCGATTATATGCGGCTATATGCGGTGGAGATGCGTTCACTGTCAAACATCATTTGGCATTAATTAGGTAATTTTGTCAAAATAAATGTTCTTGATTACAAGAAAAATACAGATTGTTCTTGTTGTGATTTATTTTGTCTTTCCTTTATACAGATTTAAATAGTTTCGTTTTTGAAGTACTCTAAATTATGTCAGTGATTCTACGTGATTAAATATGATCAAGAATTATTTTATTTCGATCTACAGTGTAATAAGTTTAGAAAAAGATTAGCCTATAGCCATAAATAATATATATATATATATATAGAGAGAGAGAGAGAGAGAGAGAGAGAGAGAGAGACAGAGAGAGAGAGAGAGAGAGAGAGAGAGAGAGAGAGACTACAAGCTTATTCCTTTTTTCTTAACTTTTAACTTCTTTTAAAAAATTATCAAGAATATTAAATCAACTTAATAGGCTAGGTTAACGAATTTTCTTATACAAACATAATGAATGCAATTCAAAACGAAGTTTTTATAGATAAATTCAGGAATTATGAATATGACAAAATAATATTATTTTATATATATTAATTGTATAGCTATAATAGTTGTATCAAATGAATAAGGAAATTATAGTGCCTTGAATTTATTAAGTAATGTTTAATTTCGTTCGTTTCGCTCTCTGGAAATGTAAAGAAAAACGTCCCCCTCACTTTTAGAAACAGGTGATTCTGTCCCCCGCACTTTTTTTTGACCTAGCGCCAATATTTCCGCCCCTGGTCTCTGATTTGTTACTTAGATTTGAGTGAAGTAACATTTAGCCAATCACAGCGCGAATCTCTTGGGCGTCTGCCATGAGCTTCAAATCTTGTTGCTCTTGTAAACAGAATGTATTATACTGTATGAACATCACCTTTGGGTCACATGACCATACTGTCATACTGATTTCTGTTCAGTGTTTCTTTACCCGATCTCAAGGTTACTTTGGTGTGTGTTTCCCTGCCTGTTGGATTTACCTGTTGTGGATACTATTAAAAGGATTTATTATTGTATTTCGATGTTGTGCGCCTCCTTATCACTACACACACTGTGACAGAAGATCGAGCCGACATTTATATCCTTTGTTATGAATCACCCTGCCTGCTTCCTCCTCATGCTGGAGCAGAGGAGCCTTTTCCTTGAGGACCATACTAGACTGTTTGTGGAAATCACCAACCTTACACACTACCCGGACTACTGCCTCTGCACTTTCTACAAGACCAGCCTAAACGACTAGTGCAGAACGTGGTTGTCCGGAGATGGTCCTCGGGGGAAATATCGTCGCCTATATTGAGTGGGTGCTGTTGTCATGCAGATCTTCGCTGACCGTGGACAACGACACCAGCCCCACTCAGGAGCCAGTGACCAGCCCACCATCACCACACACCACGGAGCAGCAGCCAGAGCCCACCGTTGATGGAGAGCCATCGCCAAAGGGAGCGACAGCGAGGAAGATCGCCATACAGCCTGAGTCAATCACGTCCAACCAGGTGCAAGAGCCGGCTACAATACACGTGATGGTGGGAGTTACAGTGGAGCGCAAGAGTGCTGAGGAAAGCACCACCCACTGCATCGCCGCTGAGGGTGAGGGAAGTCTGGACCTGGGATTATCATATGGAATGAGATTTGATTGATTTCACAGTAGTCAGCATTTGAAGTGGATCAAAACCTTTCATCAAAGTTGACCTATAACCAAAACAATACCTGTTCTTGTCTTAGGACCACTTTCATAAACTTTTTTAATCCACATGTTGACTACTGTATGTGGAGCTACCTGTCTGCCCTTAACTACCTGCCTGCTTGGAACTATCTGCCTGCCTTGAAGTTCCTGCCTACCCTGAACAATCTGTCTGCCTTGAACTGTCTACCTGCCTGAATTTCCTACCCACCCTTCCTCTGTTATCTCCATCTATCAGCCCTGTTGCCTCCGCTCTGCCACTGCTGTTCAGGATGTTTTATGTCCAAATTGTTTCCTGATGTTGTTGATGTTGAATTTCCAGGATTGTACCCATCTGATGCTGTTCTTCAGGTAACCCAGGCAAATGGTGCTGGAAGAGGAGAGTGGCCTTCTGCACCATTTGGTGTCTTTCATGCATCTACAAAAATCAAAGTGATTTGCTGGTTGTAGAGAAAAGCATATGTGACCCTGGACCACAAAACCAGTCTTAAAAAGCACGACTATATGTAGCAGTAGCCAAAAATACAATGTATGCATCAATGATAACTTTTCTTTAATGCCAAAAATCATTAAGATATTCAGTAAAGATCATGTTTTATGAAGATATTTTGTACATTTCCTACCATAAATACATCAAAACTTAATTTTTGATGAGTAATATGCATTGCTAAGAACTTCATTTGAACAAATTTATTTTTTAAATAATTTCATTTAATTTTCAATTTTGGCACATAATTTGCATATAGCTTTTTATAATAAAATGGTTAATCTTAGAATTAATTTAAAGTCATTTAAAATTGGCAAAAAAAAAAAAAAAATGCCTTCCATAGTAGTGAAATGTTAACTCACTGTAAATGTTCCCACACAGACTATTAGGTGCCTTCTCAAAGTTGCTGGTGATGGCAGGTGAAACATCTTGCACAGTTCAGAGTAACACTTGGGACTGTGACGATTTAGCTGGATAGCCAGGTCTTTTATTTGGTTACTGTATCTCTGACCCTTTTTTGTATTTGTCCAGATGCATTTGACTGGTTATAAATGTGTGACTTTTTGGGTTGTTCATCTCAGGTGTAGATTGCTGATTTTATGTTTAAGGCAGGATCGTATTAACCTTGTACGAGCTCTCTCCCTGCAGAGCAGCTTTTCAAGGACCTTAATTTTCTATATGGAAATAACTATTTAAAGTTTTGTTTAAAACTCTTGACTGTGAACAATTTACATTATGTTGCAGTTCAACCTTGTCTTTGTCATCTAGTGTCTTTATAAATGATGTCAGACAGTCCATGGGCTCAGGACTGGACTGTGAAAGTGGTTCTTGAGCCACATCTAACACAGGAGAACTGTCCAAAGGTGGACTCTGAAAGTGGTTTGGGAGCCGGTCTAGAAAAAGATGTGATAAATAATAATGAATAAATAAATAAAAGTTTTGAATTATTCCATCCATTATGTATGGTATTTCTATGTATGGTATTTACCTATTTTCTCTCGATTTAATTCTGGTTTCCACAGTTTAAGGGTCGGTTTAGCATTACACTATAACACTATTACTGATCCTATTATTTTGTTAATTGCTTAAAACATTAAAAGATTGTTACAAGCAAATAAGAACATTAAACCATTATTAACAATTAGACTGATAAAGCAATACATTAATGCAAAGAATTACTGATATACTGTATGTATGTAAATTTAGATCCAATACTGTTAAGCAGCCTCTGTTTGGCACCTGTGTGCAGTAGTGGGTGTGAAGAAGGATGTTGTGGTGGACTGCTGTTGTACATACCGTGGTGTTTGCAGGATGAAGATGCCCTTTTCCATGGCTTCTCCCAGTGATTGGTCTGGAACCTGGGTCTGCTGCTATGGTGACAGTTCTGTCCTTGTTGGCTAGCATCTTTCTGTAGAAGGGCCTGGCATTGTGGCGATGCTGGGTGCCTTTTGGTGCCTGCTTGGGATTCTAGGTTGTGCAGTTCAGAATCAATGGGGTCTTAAAAACAACTTTAGTAAAGGCCTTGTGCTTGTTAAAGGCTTTCTGTGTCAGGTCACGCAGTTGTTGAATAGGCATTGAGTGGGGCCAAAATTTGTAAATGGTAACTTACTATAGGATGGAGGTTTCGGAGGAAGAGGCTCTTGAAGCTAATCCTCCTCCACCCCAGGTTCATTATAAGCTGCAAAGTAGGCTCATTGAAGTTTGTGGTAGTAAGCATGTGGAGTCATGCCGGTCCTGTTTGGTGGCCAGGGCAGCGATAAGTCTGTGTTCAGACTCTTGGTCTGAGAATTCCTTTATGATGGCTTGTCTTAGATTGAATTGAATGTGTCCTGGCTGTTGAGCCAGGAAGTGTCGCACCTCTGGGCTGGAGGTGATCCAGAGCAGTGTCGCACCTCTGGGCTGGAGGTGATCCAGAGCAGATCTCTCTATCAGTCTATCTTGGTGGTTCACACATTTCCAAGACTGGAAGTAAAAGTCAATGTCTTTCATGGACATGGTCTCCTGCAAGATCTGGTGTGATTCTGGCCATTCGATTGAGTTCTTTGAATGTCACTTGATGTGCCATTTCAAGGTTGATTTTTCAGGGTTTGCCTGAATTAATCCTTTTCCTTCGGAGCAGTGGGCAGCCATTGATCCAGTGAGAACAATTGGAGGTTCGGTGCTCGGGCACCTTAGTCATGGTATTAAAGGTGGAAAGAGCGGGAATCAAACCAGCAACCTTTGGGTTACAAGCCCAACTCGCTAACCATTAGGCCATGACTGCCCCAAATGACCCAATCAAACAGCTTACTGCAGGAATCGACGCTCTTACCAGCATGGTTGACACACTACAACACTCCCTGGCGACATGGGTGGAGAGGGGTTGCCAATGCTCAGCCAGTCAACCAGTTCCCCACAGAATAAGCCGATCACTGTGCTGTGCACCGTGTACAGGAGAAGGGAGACAGGATTGTCCACACTGCTTCATTTGTGGTGAGGAGGGGCACCAGGCAGCTGGGTGCTTGAGACGATCTCAGCAGCAGGGAAACGGGAACCGGGAACCGGCCAGTAAACAGTGACTGCAGAGCGAATGTCCCAAACTGATTCAACGTACTCAACGCTGGACGGTCCTAAAGGAAGAGAAGCCATAGATCAGAGACAACCAGAGACAAAGGGACAAATCAACAGACCCAGAAGTGGAACACAGGAATTAATGATTAAGGAAACAGGTTTGATCCTTACCAGACCAAAACTGACACCCTAATTAAACTGATAGGAAGCAAAGCATTGATCCAGCGCAACTTGAACGGACTTACCATGAGGGCACTGCTCGACACAGGGGCACAGGTCAGTCAAGTCAAGTCACCTTTACTTATATAGCGCTTTTAACAATATAGGTTGTGTCAAAGCAACTTCACAGTATTAAACAGGACAACTGTGTGTCAATAATGCAGTATTGTAAACAATCAACTTTCAGTTAAAGGCAGTTCATCATTGAATTCAGGGATTCAACTAAGCAAGCCAGAGGCGACAGCAGCAAGAAACCAAAACTCCACCGGTGACAGAAATGGAGAAAAAAACTTTAGAAGAAACCAGGCTCAGTCGGGGGGCCAGTTTCCCTCTGGCCAGACGAAACCAGCAGTTTGTACCAATCTCAGATTTCAGAGGACTCATCAGGTTCCCGTGGCCTTGAGCCAATGGCCATCTAGGTGATGAGGTCTTCACTGATGATTTGTCTCTGGAACTCATCTAGGGTTGTAGAGGTCGTCCTTAGGTGCTGATCCACCATCTGTGCTGGGTACGGACTGGATCCGGGGGACTGCTGTGACCATCTGATCTGATGTGATTGAAGAACTGATTCAGGGAAAACCCGAACAGCTCATGCAAACATTCACCGCTCTATTAGCTGGAGCTATTGATGTCCCAAATGAGAAAGCACAAACTCTAATTTAAGTTATACGGACTGCAGAAGAAGATGAAGGCAGCTGCAGTCTGAAGGTCAGCCAGAGAGGAGTCATCATTTTTTCAGGACAGGTTGCCTGGGTGCAGTGCAGGATTTCAGCACAGTTGGATTTGGTAGACTTGTTTGAACCACAAGAGGATAGCACCCATCTGAAATGTGTGGATATTGGAGAGGGGCTCTTGGAAATACCTAACAAAGGTGACTCATACATATCTATAACCATAAGGAATTACACAGGACGTGATGTAGCCCTACCACAGGGCATGGTCCTTGGGACATTGCAGCAGATAGAAAGAATAGTGGATCCTGGACAATCAAGTTGACCAAGGCAGACTGTAAGGGTCCAGACTGTAGGGACACAAGAGGCAGACACTAACACGGGCTTGTGGCATCCTTCTGTTGATTTGGAGCATCTGAGTGACAGTTAACCTGAAATCGTACAGAAGATGTTATACAAGAAGTCTAGTGTCTTCAGTAAAGGCGACAGATCCATCCCCAGTCTGCTGATGTCAATCACTTTTCAAGATGCTATTCTAGTTCAGAGAAGCCCCTGTTCAGTGAAGTAAAAGGCTACATACAAGAACTCCTGGCCAAAGGATGGATTGTCAAGGCCAGGTCGACATATGCCACTCCAGTGGTTTGCATTAGGAAAAAGGGCGGCAAGCTCCGGCTCTGTGTAGACTACCACCTCCTAAATAAAAAGGCCATTCCTGATCGGCACCCATTGCCTAGGATACAGGAGTTAATTGATACCCTGCTAAGTTGCACCATGATCAAGGCTGTGAATTTGAGAATGAACTGTTCCGGACTCTCAGACGACTTGCTGGCATTGGTCACTCTCGCACATCCCCGTACCACCCACAGTCGGCAGTCAAGTGCGAGAGGGAAAGCGCAGTATGACCGGAAATTGAGGGGGGTTGTGCTGAAGGCAGGAGATCGAGTACAGGTGAGGAATCTTGGGGAGTGACGAGGCCCAGGTAAGTTACGGTTCTACTGGGAGAAAGCTGTATATGTGGTGAAGGAACAAATATCAAACAACCCTGTGTATGTCAAACATCCTGAGAACGGTGACAGAGTAAAGACCAGGATACTACATCAAAACCTGTTGCTACTGGTGAAAGACCTACCTGTAGAAGCTCCAGCGACGATACCCGGATCCGCGAGACCTGAAAGACAAAAAAACACAGTGAGACATACAAGCAAAGACAATATGGATGACAAAGACAGTGACCTGGCAAGCTCTGATGCAGAGAGTAGTGCAGGAGGATACTGGTTAAGAGCTCCAGTCAACTGTGACCAACTCTTTGTGACTGAATAATTCATTCAATTGATTGAAAACAGTAGGTTTATTCCTAAACAAAACAGCGCTGCGTCAAAGACTATAGATGCACAGCGGCTCAGCTGTGACTTTGTTTGGAACTATTTTGTTAACGAAATGTAGCAAAAATTAGACAACAGTGTTCCAAAAATGTACGTCACTTAATATTAACTTTTGTATAAAATCAAAAATCTATAAAACTGTTGTATAAATTCAATTTCACTTTTACAAACTCCCTTTATTATCAATAAATCTGTCGCTTGTCTTAGTTCATCACAATCTCACAAACTTGCTTTTTAGTTAATGAAGCTCTCTACACTGAACCTTTTTTTTTACATCGTCTCTACACTTTGTTTGCAGTCTGCTTTCACAATCTGTGCTGAGTAGCAGGACGTGCACCGATAGAGAAGCATTTCTATTGGTGGCAGTCTGCAAGTATTTTGGCCAATCACAAAAGGTGGTTTTGCGCAGCGAACCATAGACACAAATATTCTGCTACATTTTTAGTCTACATTTACATCTACGGTTACGTGCAGAACTGGGATCGGCTTTCGTAGTCTTTTGAATGGAATTTTTAGAAGGATGTCTGCTCCACCAATAAAAAGCACTGTGCATCATCAATGAGAAAGTTAAACACCAGTTTGTGTAGTAAGGAGGAGATAGGATCCAATTGCGAGAGAGATTGAGAGTTTATTGAGAGAGCAAAAATAAATAGTCTCGTAAAACAGGAACTCAGGTAGCTTGCAGGTTATGCAGAAAAATCATTAGATAGGAAAAACAGGATGAACTCAGAAGAAGCACCCCCTTTAGCGGGTCAGCAGTTCTCTCGTAACTCTCGTTCGTGACTGGGGAGCAGCAGAAGATCAGGGAGACTGGCCAGTAGACTTCAGCGCTCTCGTCTCCACGTACAGAGCGGCAACAATGCGTAGAACACGGCTCCGGGCGTTCGTAGACAGCAGGAGGACTGGACACAGTGTAGGAGAGCAGATTAATAGACAGTGGAAAGTTATAGCTGACCTGACCCAGACGATTTGACAGGACTGGGACACGACAAGACAAGATTGACAAAGCAGGGTTTGTAAATAGCCACCAGCATCTGACTCTAACGAAATAATCCGACAAATGGCAAGGAAACAGAGGACATTAAATAGCAAACGGGCTAGAGGAAGGAACAGGTGAAACGAATCAGCGAGATAACATCTAATGAGAATCAGCTGAAGAGGGAAGGAGGGAAAGAGAGAGGTAGTGACCAGCAGAGGGGGGAAAAGGAAAGGGAAAGCCTGAGAGAAGAATCAGAACCAGATTCATAACAGTTTGTTCTCATGAAAAAAAAAAAAACTCCATCAATAACAACTTTAAGTTGTTATCATTCACATCAATTGATTAAAGACATGAAATTATACATACATTCTACAAATTAATACTATTCTACAACTGCCCCCCCCATGTCACGTTCACATTAAACTCAACATAAAATGTGCACAATACGCTTTTAAGGGTATGACTCAGAGGAAGTGACATCATTTGACCGAGGTGAAGCTTACACTGATCAAGGGTGAGTTCTTTTGATGAATTGTAAAATTTTATTCTTGTTTTTGTATTAAAGGAGGACAAGCTAAAGTGTCAGGATCTGTCACAGTAAAACATCCCAGAAAATAATAAAAATGTTTTAAATCCAAAATATGTCCAAAAATGTGACTGAAATTCTTTGATTGCATGCTAACAGTTTTTATGTTAGCATGCTAGCAGGCTGAGTAATGGCGATTTAAAAAGGCTGACTCTCAGGCCCTGTCACATCCCTGTGTGAGAGGGCCTGACAGTCCTGTGATAGGGCCTTACAAATGAATGGCATTGTTCTTCTTTATTACCTTTATTGTATATAATATGTATTTAACACATGCCATAATAAAACATGATTTGAATAAATAGACATTACACTGTAAATTGTAAGCTTTTTATGCTCATTGACTAACTTTTAGAATTTTGTCCCTCTTTTACCAAGGCCATGTAGCACTGCTTTTGTGGATGCACTTTGTATATTAATGATATTTCAATACATATAAAGATATAATTGTCATTTATATTAGCTTTTAGCGATGATGACTGTAATTATTCTAATTCATACAGGTTGCAGTTAGATGGCTCCAGTTAGAGCAGCTGAGAGACAAAGCCAATGTCGGGCATGACTAAATGCAGATCCTGAGAGAACGGAGAAACATCTTTAGAAAGAAATAGATAGATGGAGGCAGAAAAGGGAAAGAAGAAAAAGTATTTATAGGTTGAATGAGCGAGACCAAAGACACATGCGCAAATTATGGAGAAAGCAAAAGAAAAAAATCTAGGCTTAAGAGAAAGGCCACAGTTCCAGGGCTTTCAAGGTTAGAAAGGGCTACCATCACAGTACCACTTCATATAACAGCTTGGTAATAACAGGGTGTTACTATGCTAATCTCTACATTATTATCCCAAAAATTACATGCAATTTCCATTACTACCATGTCATTTCCTAAGTTACAATGTAGATATTTCCACAGTATTACCCTGTTATTGCAGGGCTATAAAATGACGTGGAAACACAGTTTCTTTACATTGTGCTATTCAGTTAAGTGTCTATTGATTACATTTAAATGAAATATGGTTTTATTGTCAGTATTGTGGTTTGTTTTGTAGTGTTTTCCCATTGATTTGGTTTGTTCCTTTGTCTCCCCCTTTGTTCAGTGTTTATGTGGTTTTGCCTTGCCCTTATTCGGACTTCCCCCATTATTGTCCTTGATTGTGTACATCTGTCTTGTTTAGTTGCCACTCCCCTTTACTAGTGTTTAAATAGTCCTTTGTTTGTCATTCCCATTGTCCAGTCTTAAAGTTACATAGTGTTGTTGTCTTTCTGGTTTCTGTTCCTTGTTTTCAATAAACTACTGTTTGATAATTTTCCTGGCTTCCGCAAGTTCCATCTGGTTCCTCACCACCAGCAACTGTGACATTTATATTGAAATAAAATAAAATTAGTTTATTGAATTGAAAATATGTTATATGCTTATATCAGTTGCCAGTCATATTCTAATGAATTAGGTCCTTATTACTGAACTTTACCATAGTCTAATATTACATTAACATTCAAATTATAATAATATTTTTAAAATAGGAATGCTTATCAAAATTTACATGAAGAACACAAAACGTGACTTTTATCCCCAGGATATTTACTGTACCTCAAAAAATGACAAAAAATGTCATGTTACACACATGTGCACTCTAAGTGGCCTTGTAAAAATAAATGCAAACAATCACATCAGAAAAGCTGTTTCTGGTATATATATTCTCCAGTAACAGGTTGCCAGAACAAATATGTGCTGACAATGTACAGCTTGAATCTCAAATTTAAAAATGTTCAAACTTTCATGATTTATGGAATAGAATGGCATCAGACACATTACTTTTGCATCATATCACCCTGCCACTAATATACAGTGAAAGTTACAGATAACACATTTAGAAGTCTGATCACAAAGACAAGAATGATGCTGACAGTACTACTCCAACCCCAGGCGAAATTAATGACTCTGACTAGCATGAAATTAGGTACACCTGATGTGACAATTCCAAATGTATCTGAAGAAGAACTAAGCTCAAAGAGATGTTACCCTGGAAGAGTAAACCTCCACAAAGACCTGTTCTGTAGTCATATTATAGTTCTGTGAATGCCTACTGTTAATTGTTCAATTAATGTTATACTGGATGGCTAACGTGCCACATATTCTCTAGTCTAGTAGATGGAAGGATTTGTAATGTATGTGCTGCCCCCTTGTGGTTACACCAGTAATGGTTTGAACAACCTCAGCACAAGTTTAGTAACAGAGATTTGAGCCTCTGCACTGATAATGTTGAGTGATTAATTGAATGTCAGCATTGCGCTTTGTTTTGTATATCATCTGAAATTTTTCCTGTATTGTATTGCTGTAGAATACCCTTGCCTAACCATAAAAATTAAAATATAAAAATTGTCACTGACTTACAACTTTTTTGTATTAATAAACCCAAACAATACATCTTTCTAAAATAAAGAAACCTTAGAGTAAAAAAAAATAATGATTACCTTTTTTTGTTTTGAAAAAGGGCACAAATCAATTTATTGCTGAAGTATGGAGCAAGACAAGCCTTACCCACTAGGGTTGCCAACTTTAGAAAAGGAAAATAAAAGACAATTGTGGTTCTTCATCAGAAAACACGGGACAGGATAATGGACACACAAACTATGTCTACTATACCACATATAAAAAATGTCATGTTACACACAAACCACAGGCCTGAGCAAATTGCACTTCAGAATTGTGACTGTACCAGCAGTGTAATAGTAACTTAGGAGGTGGTTACAGAGGCAAACCTACATTACGTGGGGGCCCAAGGCAAAATGAATCAATAGGGTTCTTCTAAAAATAAATAAATAAATATCTTGTGACCTAGAGATATAATTATATAAAAACACATCTAACAGAACATAAATTGTTTCCAAAATATATTTATAATAGAAGATACAATACAATGCAATGTTCAAGATACAGAACAATCTTCATATTTATAATATATTGTAGAAATATATGGTTAGCATAGGCTAAATGAATCTTTATTTTATTATTGGCAACAGCTAGTTACACATGCAGATAATGATATCTATTAACACCATGTAAATAGCAGTAAAATAGCAGTATTTTCTTTTTTTAATTTATTATTAGATGTTATTTATACTTAATGCAAATAGTGGCAAACAGTCGCACATTGGTATTGTAGAACAGTTTAAAACAGTATGGAATAATAACATATTAAGTGTAAATTATTGTATTTATTAAAATTATTGAACAATACCCAGGTAAAAAGGACATACTATTAAATGTATTAAAAATGTACTTAAAATTCAAGTAGTATGTTTATAGTACAGGGGCAAGGGGCAATGAAGAAAATAAGCAAGATATTTTGGTGCAGTAAGAAGGTTTTCTTGTTTCAGTTTCATGGCTGAGTGGCTTCAGTGCAAACAGTGAGTCACAAAGAAGTGCCCAGTGAGATAAATTTCAAATAAATTCTACATTTCAAACTGAAGACTGAAACGCAAAATAAAATACTGTATATTCAACAAATAAATACAGTATTTGAATGTTGTGGAGACTGTTATAGTATCTACTGCAGGGTTTTGTGAGAGTTTACAAGTGAATGATTGAAATGTTAATGCTATCCCCCTCACAATGCCTTATTCCTTATTCAATGAGTAAGAGAGACTGTTTATGTAATCGGTCTGTGGCTTGAGTCTTGTGAACGCTGTAGGGGCTAGGTGCCGTTTCTTTTTGACATATTTTTCTCCCGTTTTGGGTTAGATAAGGAGTAAGGGAAGTGCTTATATTTTCTTTTTCTTTATTTTGGTTAGAATATTTAGTTTTGGGATAAGGTCATTTTTTTGTTGCTGTTGTTTATTAATTTTTGTCAGGATCCTGCCCTGACTGTCTTGTCTTTGTTCAATGTTTCTTTGTTTGTTTTGTGTCTAAGCACATGGTTCTGTCTCTGTTTGTGTCTGCCATGTGCTTCTCTTGTTCCACCTCCTTGTTTCCCCTGGTCACGTCCCGTTGTTTAGCCCTTGTCTGCTTGATTGTGTTCACCTGATCCTCATGTGCTCTGCTCCTTTATATTGTGTTACTTTCCCTTGTGTCTCTGTGGGTTTGTTTTGGTGTTGTCACAATCACCAGCTGGAGTGCCCGTCATCTCCAGTAGAGGGCACTCCATCCCGAACTCTGTTTATGTTGTGTTCACTCAACCCACCATGCTTTGTCCTTATGTGTCATGTTCTCATTGGTTCTCCTGCATCCATGTGTCCGTTCCCCATTGGTTGTTTCTGTCATGTGATCCCTTGTGTTTGGTATAAAGCCTTCCCTTCCCCCTCTGTCTGTACTGATCGTTGTTAGTGTTTAACCAGCCTAGTTCCTTGTTCCTAGTGTTTCTGTGTTTTTTGTTCTTGGACTGTTTCTACGTTTTTGAATCTTGTCGCCCGCCCTGACCTTCATGCCTGTTTATTGGATTATTCTCTCGGATTACCCTTGTTGTTTCTGTTTGCTGGTGTTCGACCCCTGCCTGTCTTGACTACGACTTCTAATAAAGCTTGCATATGGATCCACACTTCAGTCTCCAGACCCCCACTGTAACAGGTGTTTACCTGTTTCTTGGTCCAGAATTCTTTTTTTTCTTGGTCCTTTGATCTTGCTCTAGTTATTTTGGTTCTCTTATCTAGTTATTTTTATTTCCTCTTTTGCTTTTTGTCTTCTCTGGTTCTGTCTAGTTCTTGCATTTTTTTTTATTATTTTGTGCATTATAAATCTAGTTTTGTCTCTCTTTTGATTTGGGTTTTCTTTTGCCCTTGTTTTTGCAGTTCCAGTTTTTTGGATCTTGGCTTTTTAAATTTTTTATAAATTATTTCTTTGGCTAGTTTTGGGTTTTATATTGCTTTTGCGTTGTTCTTTTGTTTTCTATTGTCTGTCTTGTGTTGTTTTGTCTTGAGTCTCGTCTTTGTTATAGTGTTTCGTCCTGTCCTGCCCTTTCCCAGATTTCCTGGCCACTGACCCCTACTGCCTGGAAGCTGCTCTCCACTCTCAAGTCAAGTCTCTGGTTCTAGAAGTCCCTGCCTGATTAGTACTACCCAAGCTATGGGTTCCCTATGTTCCTGTCTAGTTCTTTCTCTGCTGCTTCCTCTGTGCTCGAGCCTGTTGCCACCTCAGACTGTTTCAGTAGTCATCCCTCCTGCCCATATTGCCGTCTACCTTGCCCTTCTGTTTGGACGGTTTCACTCCTCATTCTCCCTGCTGTTCCAGTCTACGTCTTGTTAATACAATACCCTTGTCTGCTCATTTGCATCTTCGTCCTATTTTTGCAGATCCCTGACAATTTTGGCCTGGCCTAGCCCCAAAGTAATTTTTGCGTTCTTTCCCTTAGTATGAAATATTTCCCTCTCTTACAAAACAAATTGTATTTTATTGTCCTCACAATATAAAAAACAAAAACAAAAAACGAGGTCACTCTTCATTATACTATACGTGGCTAAAAGTGCTATGGAGTGTCGAGGACGTGAAGCGGGCAGATTCAAATGCAAAGCTATATTTATAAACATAGACAGGGTCAAACATCACACAAACAGGTACAGTACGGGAAAGATATAAGAGTAATCCAGGGACAGGCGAGGGTTGATCGGCGGTGAACGTAATCCAAATGGGTGAGGCAAACGGGTAATCTAAGGCATTGTAATGAATGCATAATGCATTATAAAAAACCTTATAATATGTTATATCACCTCATGAATAATCATAACAGCAATTATAATACATTATAATACTTGAGTATTTGAGGTTATAACTTTTAAGATTATGATTATTAATAACACACAATGGTTGCCATATTAAATCTACCTAATTTGTAATGGACTATATCATATTACATTTTATTATTATTATTATTTTTACATTATATTACGTTTTATTTTGATGGTCCCCTTAGCAACTTTCCAACTACATGTCAACAAACACTCCTTAGAGTAATAGTAGACTTAGGTTAAGGTTAGGCTAGATAAAAAGTTCACATACTTGCAAAATTACTTATAATCAGTTTGTCTTTTGGGGAACCATCAAAGTACAGTGTTAGCATACATTTAGCATACTACTACTAATAATTACTGCTAGCTGACATGCAGTTGCAGAGTTACTTATCAAAAGCTGTCTAACCTTTCTAGGCTGTCTAGGGAACCATCAAGATAATCAAACTGATAATACAAATGTGTCATTACACATTCATCTGATCTGATACCTGATCTTATGGCTCTTTGAGAAATATTATTATTATTACTTTTAAGGGGTCTTTGTATGCTTTAAGTAAATTGACATGAGTAACATGGTGTAAGGAGGGCACGGAAGCAGAAGTAGAATCCATATGCGGATGTTTATTAGAGACGTTTTCAATACAAAACGTAAAAACAGGCAAAGGGTCAAAACCAGTAAAGCATTCCAATCTGTCGACGTACACTAGGGTAATCCAAATAGCATTAATCAGAAGGCAGGCAGAGAGTCCGAACACAAACATCAGTCCAATTGTGGCAAACGTAGCAAAGGGGTAAATCCAAGAGGCAGTAGTTGGTAATCAACAGGCAGGGATGAGGTAATCTATGATGAGGTAATCATACTCTTAAAAGCTATAACCACAAATAAATAAAAAATTATGATACATTAAAACTGTTCTTATGAATACTCATGAGATGATACGTTTTTTTATAACGCATTATGCATTCATTATAATGCCTTATGAATACCCTGTATTATAAAATTTATAATAATGTATTATAAATATGAGATCATTGAAAGTGTTACCAAAGTTTCTATCACTGCTCATACATTTGGGGTTATTTTTTAGTTTAAGTCCTAGCTTCACTGTATCCTGCAATGTGACCTACTTTTTGATGTTACAGAATTGGTCACCCTAATTAAAGCTGTTGTCAGTTAATTTGAGGGTGTCATAGTCAGAATAAGGAAGAAGATTAGGTGAGGCACAGTTGATCTAAATTCAGCTTAACATTTAATCAACAAAATCAAAAGAGAGACATCCACAAAAAAAACCTATATAACTGGCAAATTCTTTTCCGTGCTTTGTTTTTGTTATTTGATATCCCTATTTGTATTAAAGTATTAAAGTTTCTCTTCATTTGGATCCACTTGCCTTTATTTCTGAATAGTCTACTCTTACATATACTGTAGGTTACACCAAGAAACTAAGATATTGCCAAATCATCTGGAATAAAACCACAACAAGAAGTTCTTATTGGATGCTTTAGAGGAAAGCAGCCTTTTTCTCAGCCTCTCTATAATCCTTGTGTTTCTCTCTTCATCTGTCTGCCTGCAGATGAGGAGAGGTGGCTGTCACTGTGTCTGATTAATGACCCGTCGGAGGCACGTCCAGCCATATTAGGGCCCTATGTATCTAGCAGCGTCTGAATGGGGCAAGGGGCTTTGTTCTGAGAGGAAATGTTCTCAGCACCCTACCGCTGTGTGCCACTGAAAAGATAAAGATTTACTGTCATCAGAGACCAGATTAAAGTGCACAACGCCGACATTGATTTTTACCAAAAAATGCACATTTTGGGAAACCCATTTTAAACCCCAGTTGAGATATGATCAGCTTATTTGGAAAGGGATAATATGGAATCTTCTCCCAGAATGAACTTTGAAAGAAGTAAATTGTAAATATTGATTTCTGAAATGAACTGTCAATCTTGGTTGTGCCAGATTATTCCTATCATCCAGCTCAACCCCTGGTGACAATGAATTCAGAAATGCTGACAAAGTGGAGTGTATAGGATTTCTGTTAGGAGCAGTCAGCCTGCTTCAACTAGAGGCGGTAATGGCTGTTCAATTTTATCAGATAACGGAGATCTCATCAGAGGCAAAAAAAAAAAAAAAAAAATGAAATGAACTGTGTCTCTAAATCAGGATCCCTGCTCTTATCCCAGCAAAAATCATCCGAGTGAAGCAGAGTGCTTTCCATTATTTCAGGTCACTTCATTACGGAAAGGCACATAAGAGCCAACAGCTTGCAAACAAAGCAGGCATTTTCTGGCTCACACAGGGGTCGAGTGTGAGGGGCAGTGTGATAGGCTGCCTGTGTGTCCAGGGTTATCCTATTACCACTTAAAAGATACGGTGAAAGGCATCAAATCTCACCTCCTTTTTTTTTTTCTAAATCCACCCCACTTATTCACTGTAGCATCTGACTTTTTTTCTTTTCTAAACATTTTCCTAATTTACCAATTGATTTGATACTATTTCAATTTCTTTGTCCGAAATTTCCTTCTTGCACTTTTTTAAAAATAGAATAACATCATTTTTTTGCATGGATTGCAAATTAATCAAATCTATCATGATAAAATTATGTATAAATCTGTATGATAATGATTATTATTATTATTAGTAGTAGTAATAGTAGTATTATAGAGACAGTTCCCTAGCTCAAAGTTTTGTAAACACTAGGCTACATTTCTTTAATTGTTCACTTTATTTTGAAATCATTTGATGAGGCTTGATTTTTGAGTTTATATAGAAATAACTGACTCTTTACTGTAAACTTTGGTATCTAGGCAAATCTGAGCAGAATTTGAAATATTCTAAAACTGGAAACCTTTTCCTATCCTGCAATTTTACTCTCTTCACATTACATAGGATTTTAGGTATCTCTAAAAGAACTGTAAAATATCTTTGTATCTTTCTAAGACTTGAAGAACCTCAGGCACTTTGATCTTCTTAAATACGCACATTATACACACATTGTATTAACATACAGATATCCGTTTTCACATTCCCCTGAGAGAAGATGCAGGAAAATTTCCTTTCTCACCTATCCTTTTCATCCACTTCCTTCCCCTCACCCATCTCCCTACTCTAAGCTCACTCAGAATGGTCAATAGTATAGTATAATTGGTATAATTTGTATCATTTGAATTGTATAAAAGGCTATACAAAGTTTAGAAATATATATTACTCACTGTAGAAGGTGTGCCATTTCCCAGTGTCTTTCATGCAAATGACCATCAGTCCCCAAAGGTGTACACTATCTATGTCTAGGCCTTATAAATCAATGGAAATTCCAGTTGTTAGTTCCTGTCTCAATTTGGAGGATGTTTGTCTTGGTCTAAGAACTTAAAGGGACAGTTCACCCAAAAATGAAAATTTGATGTTTATCTGCTTACCCCCAGGGCATCCAAGATGTTGGTGACTTTGTTTCTTCAGTAGAACACAAACGAAGATTTTCAACTCAAACCATTGCAGTCTGACAGTCATATAACGCCAGTCAATGTTAGTAAAAAAAACATACACAGACAAAACCAAATTAAAACCTGTGGCTCGTGACGATACATTGAGGTCTTAAGACACAAAACGATCTGTCTGTGCAAAAAACTGAACGGTATTTATATCATTATTTACCTCTGATCCACTGCAACGTTCTTCTGTCCTGAGCGCATTCACCCAGCCGGCGCGTGATGCGTCAACGTGATCTGCCATAGTAGATGCACGCGAGGAAGCGATCTGTCGCGTGTATACATCACTCATTGTTTACATAGTGCATATTGGCCTCTCAAAATGGTAATCACTTGTGCTTATCCTGAGTCTGTCAACCGATTACAAACTAAAAGATTAATTTCATTGTGCAAACTCATCTGGGAGTGTTGACTTTTCACTGACTACATTGCCAGAGCACGTTGACGCGTTGTGCGCCAGCTGATGTGAACGCGCTCTATACAGCTGAACGTTCCGTCGGAATTAGAGGTAAATAATGATATAAATACTGTTCAGTTTCATGCACAGACCGATCGTTATGTATCTAAGGACCTCAATGCATTGTCATTGTCATTTTTTTTAACTCTTAAAGATTTGGTAACTATTTACTACCATTATATGACTGACAGACTGCAACGGTTTGAGTTAAAAATGTTTGTTTGTGTTCTACTAAAGAAACAAAGTCACCTACATCTTGGATGCCCTGGGGGTAAGCAGATAAACATTACATTTTCATTTTTGGGTGAACTATTCCTTTAAGGAGATGTTGCAAGAAGATCAGAGCACTTCTGTACCCAGATGAGCCCATAGTGGACTGCGTCCACACACTTCATACAATGTATTATTTCTAAAGTCAGGTATGCATCTTTTACTCTTAGATTTATCTTTAAGAATTTAATTTCTTTGTATTGATTTGATATCTCTCAACTGACTATGTAATTGGCATAATACATATATACCTGATTGGTGATAAATTGTAATATTTTATTTTATTCTGATTTACCCTGAAATTATTTTTTTAAGTAGATTAAGTGAAGGTTTTTTATAAAATAACTGCAAACAAACAATTTTCGAGCAAACCATAATATATGTTCACCCTGTCATGGACAAATTCAAAGTAGAGTATATACATTTGCATTACACTGTGATTATAAAATGTAGATTTTCAGAAAGATGACTGCATTTTAATAGGTCACACAGTTACACATCACACACGCTTGGCAACATACAACTTCAAAATAAAAATTAGGGAATAAAAGTGTATATACTTAGTGTACTTGCAGCAGATGTTTTAACCTCCACTGAAGAAAGGTAAAATGGGGGTGGGGATGTCACTGAGTACATCAGATGGTTTCTTAAAGGGGCATTTACCACATAATGACAGGGTGGACATCAACTTTAGAGACACATACAAAATGCTTAATATTATTATGAAAACAGAATAGAAATGATCAAAATTACTTGTTTTATCAAATAACTTGTCGAGGACAATAAGAACATTCAAAAAGTATTTTCATTTTTATGTCATTTATCCATTTTTTACACTCACTGAAGTTAGCTGAGCACTGTGAGGGGCATGCCAAAATCACATACATCCAATCAAAGAAAATAGTATAAAATGAGAAAAACATGCAATGCCCTCCATAAGTATTGTAACAGTAAAGACAAAATTGCTTTCTCTACTGTGCATTTGCAAATATGATTAAAAGATGAATATGAGACAAAACATTTTATTATTAGGTCTTTCAACACAATAATATGTTTTACCAAATAAAAAGCACTTTTAGAATTCATCCCACTATTTGATGTGAGCATAAGTATTGGAACAGTTGCATTTAAGGCAGATGTAAAAGATTAAAAGCTGATATTTAGTTGCACATCCCTTATGCAATCACAGCAGTGAGTCTGCGACTCATATACATCACCAGACTCTTGGTCTTATGCTTTGAAATGCTTTTTCCCAGCCTTTAATGCAGCCAATTCCAACTGATGCTTGTTTTGGGGAGTTTCTGCCTTTAGTCTTCTCTTCAGCCAGTAAAATTCATGTTCAATCGGATATAAATCTGGAGATTGATTAGGGCAATCTAAGACTTTCTATTTCTTTGCCTTGATAAACTCCTTAACTGAACTAGCAGGGTGTTTTGGGTTATTGTCCTGATCCAATATGAAATACTTTCTGGTGAGTCGGGTGGCATTTTCTTGATTATTGGTAGCCAAGATGGTTTTGTACCCTTCCAAATTCATTCTGCTGCTGTCATCATACATTAAGTCATCATTAAAATTGAGAAGGACTGTTCCAGAAGCAGCCATGCATATCCACGCCATGACACCCCCTCCACCATGCTTTAGAGATGAGGTTGTATGCTTAGGATCATTTGCAGTTTCCTTTTTTTCTCCACACTTTTGCTTTCCCATCACTTAGATAAAGGTTAATCTTTGTCTCATCGTTCCATAAACTCTACTGGCTCACTTTTGTGTTTTTTTTTTTTTTTTTTGCAAACTCTAATCTTGCCTTTCTATTTTTGGTGCTGATCAGATGTTTGTATCTTGCTGTAGCCTCTGTAATTCTGTGTCAAAGTCTCCTGTGAACAGCAGATTGTCAGAGCATCACCCCAGCTTTCTGGAGGTTGTTGGCAATTTTACAGAAATGTATTTTAGGGTTAATTTTCACAGCTTTTATGATTTGCCTGTCATCAACTTCTGTTGTTGATTTCCTATTTTCTTTTAGCATCCAAATTTCTTGCTTTTCTGTTGAAGTCAGCTCCCTCGTCTTAATTTCTTGACTCCACAGCAAACTGTTCTAATACTTATGGAGGACACTGCATTTCAAGAGACTTTTCATTGTACTTGTATGTGTGTAAATGTTTGCAAATTTATATTAAAACCGCAGAATTTCATTATTTTGGATGTTAATTTGCACTTTAACATTCAAAGTCTTACAGTACTAAATGGCACACTTAATGTGGTGTACTGAAAAGTAGCTACATAAACCAGCAGACAAAGCATTTACAGAACATATTTTTTTTAACAATAATAACACCATAAATTATTAGACACAGCAGCAAGCCATCCGTATATATACATTTTCAAGCTTGGTGAACTCAGAATAAAAAGGACATTTACAACCGCAGCGAAGAAAATGCAAGAAAGTGGGATAGATTGTATGTTGCAGTATTTTTAGTGTTACTAATTTAACAATTTTGTTGTCAGATTTAGCAGTTTCTCGGATTACCTTAGCAACATGTTTTCCAAAGCACATAGCAACATATTTAGTAAAATATTGATAATATACATATATATAAACTTTAGACATGCTTGAAAATAAGATACTAAAAAGATATACATTTTCCTCTTAACCATGCAAAGAAGAAAATATTGAAAAGCTTGTCAAGCGGCACCTCAGAGACTTGGAGAGAGGTGCTTTGCAATACGCATGTCACATGTGGACTAGGTTGCTAGTTGCACTTGTTCAATAAAAAATAAATTCTCTTGATACACCTTAGTTGTTAGTTAGAAAAATAGATTCCCCCCCCTCCCAGATTATCTGAATGAAATGTGCGATTTAAAATACAGGTAAAATAGTGAAATTTAATTCAGAAACTGAATAATTTCGTTGTGTGTTTTACACAGTTTTATTTATTTTTTTATTATTATTATTATTTTTTTTGTGCGTCATGGTTACAAAAATGACATAAACATCTTTTAATGTCACGACGTCCTTTAAAAACTTTAACCAAAAAATGAAATGTTTTGTTTTTGATTTATTATGGACCCTGCCGTTATCATCATCCTCCTGAAGCAGGGGAAACACTCTCTCGAGGACCACATCAGAGACTTTCTGTTCCTCGTCCCATCTACTCATTACCCGGACAGCTGCTTGTGCACGTTCTTCCGCAACGGATTAAATGAAAACATCAAGACGCAGCTGTCCGGGGAGGGTCCTCGAGAGAGCCTTGCCGGATACATCGAGTGGGTGCTGGCGTCCTGAGGATCTTCCTGGACTGTCGGCTTCGTCGAGGAGGACGTCAGCCCCACTCACGACCCAGAGAGCAGCCAATCATCGCCCCGACATGCAGAGTGGGAACCCGAGCGCACCGCGGATGAGGGATTAGAGCCGCGAGCGACAGAGCCAGAGTCCTCTCCGGCTGATCAGGTGCGTGAGCCGGATTCTACATCTGTGACGGTGGATTGCGATGTGGAGCAAGTGAGGGAAATGGAGAGCCCTGCCCACTGCAACTCCGCTGGGGGTGAGCTGGAAAACAACTCTGGGGACCTTATTGACTTTTCCGAAGTTTTGGATTATAAATCGTTTGACCTAATAGACTTTGTCACTGAGCCACTGACTGGCATGAACTTCCCTCCCACCCGCTCTCTTCTATCTGAATCTGCCTGGTCCCCGCTGGTTCCGCCCAGCCGTCCTGAGTCCCTGCTGGTTCCGCCCAGCCGTCCAGAGAACCGGAGTTCATCTGCCAGTCCCCTTGCTCACCCTCAGCCCACCATCTATGCAGTGGGCTCGCCGCAGGGATGCCAACTCACATCGGTGGCATGGCTGGAGGTTCCCTCAGCTCCGCCTCCAGCCTCTGAGCCCAGATCTCCACCTCGGCCCTCCGACCCTGCGGTTCCACCACGGCTCTCGACGCCCTCCTCTCCACCGTCGCCCGTCGGCCCACCAGCTCCACCAGGCTCCATCGTCCCTCCGGCTCCGCCTTGGTCAGTCGTCGACCATCCGCCGCCTCGGGACTCCACTCCTCTGGCTTCGCCTCGTCCCTCTGTCCCTCCGGCTCTGTCAGGCTCCTCCTTCCCGTCAGCATCGCCTTCGTCCTCTGTCGCTCCGGCTCCGCCGCGGACCTCCGGATCTCCGCCTCCGCCTCGGCCGCCAGAGCCTCCTGTTCCACCTTGGCCCTCCGGTTACGCGGTGTCGCCCTGGTCCGTCGGCTCTCCATCTCCGCCTCGGGTTCCTCTGCCAGCTGCTCTGCCTCTGTCGGTCGGCCCCACGGAGTAGGCGGTCCTTCCTCCACCATGGCTCCTCCCTCCGTCGGCTCCTCCGTGGGCCGTCATCCTGGCTGCGATCTGGGTCCTGCTCTCCTGCTTCAGGTCCTCCGCCGGAACCCCCTCCTTCATTGACTCTGGTTTCCTGGTTTTTTCGCCCCTCTCGTTTTTTCTTTTTTCCACGGCGCGAGGACGCGCCTTTCCGGAGGGGGGCGTAATGTCACAGTTCTGTCTGTCTTGTCATTGGTTTTGCCCATTTGTCTTCCCCCCGTTGATCTGTCATTTGGTTTAGCCCTTCGTCATTGTGATTCCCTGCACCTGTAATTATTAGTCATCTGTGTCACCTGTGTTTGTTAATTAGTCTGTCTTTAAAAGTCTGTCTTTGATTTCAGTTCCCTGTCGGTCCTTTTGTGAAAAAGATGTGTGTGAATATTCCTGCCTTGTTCCTGCCTTGTTCCACTTGGAGATTTATATTAAATATATATTATTTTGTATATCGTCTCGTCTAATCCTGCACGCACCCCTGACAATACTATATACATGTTCATAATTAATGTGAATAATGCAAAATGTATAATTAGTATAATGATTCAGGTATTAACAAATCCGTCAGAAGAGATTACTTATTATTTGGATCTGTATTCTAAAGTGAAGACCATGATAACTCCCTAGTAATGACTAAAGTCATTAAAAACTATTGAGGTTTTTGTAAGGTTCTGGATAGTAATACATCCGATGGCTTTAGTAACACTTAAGTCGTTACTAGTGGGTTACCATCATCTTCACTTTAGAATATGGATCCAAATAATTAGTAATCCCTTCTGAAGTATTTGGTAATTCTTGACTCATTACTGTCACACTTTAGCAGGATGAGGAGTGAGGATGGACAGGCAGGAACCGGAGTACAGTCGTGGCCAGAAGTTTTGAGAATTACACAAATATTAGTTTTCACAAAGGTTGATGCTAAACTGCTTTTAGATCTTTGTTTCAGTTGTTTCTGTGATGTACCGAAATATAATTACAAGCACTTCATACGTTTCAAAGGCTTTTATTGACAATTACATGACATTTATGCAAAGAGTCAGTATTTGCAGTGTTGGCCCTTCTTTTTCAGGACCTCTGCAATTCGACTGGGCATGCTCTTAATCAACTTCTGGGCCAAATGCTGACTGATAGCAACCCATTCTTTCATAATCACTTCTTGGAGTTTGTCAGAATTAGTGAGTTTTTGTTTGTTCACCTGCCTCCACAAGTTCTCAATGGGATTAAGATCTTGGGAGTTTCCAGGCCATGGACCCAAAATTTCAACGTTTTGGTCCCCGAGCCACTTAGTTATCACTTTTGCCTTATGGCACGGTGGCTCCATCGTGCTGGAAAATGCATTGTTCTTCACCAAACTGTTGTTGGATTGTTGGAAGAAGTTGCTGTTGGAGGGTGTTTTGGTACCATTCTTTATTCATGGCTGTGTTTTTGGGCAACATTGTGAATGAGCCCACTCCCTTGGATGAGAAGCAACCCCACACATGAATGGTCTCAGGATGCTTTACTGTTGGCATGACACAGGACTGATGGTAGCGCTCACCTTTTCTTCTCTGGACAAGCCTTTTTCCAGATGCCCCAAACAATCGGAAAGAGGCTTCATCGGAGAATATGACTTTGCCCCAGTCCTCAGCAGTCCATTCGCCATACTTTTTGCAGAAGATCAATCTGTCCCTGATGGTTTTTTTTGGAGAGAAGTGGCTTCTTTGCTGCCCTTCTTGACACCAGGCCATCTTCCAAAAGTCTTGGCCTCACTGTGCATGCAGATGCGCTTACACCTGCCTGCTGCCATTCCTGAGCAAGCTCTGCACTGGTGGCACTCTGATCCCGCAGCTGAATCCTCTTTAGGAGACGATCCTGGCACTTGCTGGACTTTCTTGGACGCCCTGAAACCTTCTTAACAAGAATTCAACCTCTTTCCTTGAAGTTCTTGATGATCCTATAAATTGTTGATTTAGGTGCAATTTAGTAGCCACAATATCCTTGCCTGTGAAGCCATTTTTGTCACAGATGGCACCTCTGTGGCCCTCTCCGAACGGTCGCAGCGGGAACCTTCGCCCGCATTCTAGTTCCTACCCGGACCCTTTTTACCCACGCACCTCGGTCTGTTCCGCCTCAGGTGTTGTCAATATTCACAGTGATTTCTAGACTTTATAAGGCGCGGACTTTCTGAACTTCCTTGCGAAGTCTTATCGTTCCCATGGACATAATTCTGAGCGTTTTCTCCTGTGTATGCCTCTTCGTGTATGACCCCGGACTGTTTCTCTCGTTTATGATTCTTGCTGCCAGCCCTATTGACAACCGCGTGCTTTGTGACTACTCTGCTGAACATCCCGTGAGTTGTGTTACCAGTGTGACTAGGGGATTTAATAAAGCCTTGCAAATGGATCCGAACGTCTCTGAGCCTATGTTACAGAAGACTTCGCCAGATCAGGATCCAGCGGCTCTCACAACGTCATGGGAACCCACCCAAATTATACCCCTGCGCATACTACTCCAGAAAACTCAGTCCAGCGGAGTGGAATTATGACGTTGGGGACAGGGAACTACTCGCCATGAAAGCAGCCTTGGAGGAGTGGAGGCATTGGCTGGAGGGGTCCAATGTTCCATTCCTCGTTCTTACTGATCACAAGAACTTGGAGTACTTAAGGTCGGCTCGACATCTCAATGCTCGCCAAGCAAGGTGGTCACTTTTCTTCTCACGCTTCCACTTTCAGATTACCTATCGACCCGGGTCAAAGAACGGCAAGGCCGACGCTCTGTCTCGACAGTATGACCAATCCCAAGTTGAAATACAGCACGCTACCATCATACCACCCACGTTGATCGTTTCCCCAGTCCAGTGGGATATCATGACGGAGATCTCCAACGCCCAGCAGACCGATCCCACGCCTCCCGAATGTCCTGCCGAGTTGACCTATGTGCCTGAGACTCTTCGCCAGCGTCTCCTAGCCTTAATCCACGAAAATCCCTGTTCTGGCCATCCCGGTATCCAGGCCACTAAGGAGCTAGTATTGAACAAATTCTGGTGGCCCAATATGAACCAGCAGATTACCAACTATGTTAAGGTTTGTGCCACCTGTAACAAGTCGAAGTCGCAGCACCAACGCCCAGCTGGTCTCCTTCAGCCCTTACCTATCCCTGAACGACCCTGGTCTCACGTGGCTGTGGACTTCATCACGGATTTACCACCCTCCAACCGTAACACCACAATTTTAACCATTATTGACCGGTTCTCTAAGGCTTGCCGACTCATTCCCCTCCCCAAACTGCCCACCGCCTGGGAGACCGCTCAGGTCCTTCTCAATCAGGTCTTTCGCTTCTATGGATTACCAGAGGACATAGTATCGGATCGTGGTCCCCAGTTCACCTCCCGAGTCTGGAAGGCCTTCTGCTCTCAGCTTAATATTAACTTGAGTCTGACGTCTGGCTACCAACCTAAGTCCAATGGGCAGGTAGAGAGGCTTAATCAAGAGTTAATCAAATTTCTCCGAGCCTACTGCCATCTCAATCAAACTGACTGGAGTGACTACTTGCTGTGGGCAGAGTATGCCCAAAATTCTCTGAAGAAACCCTCGACACAGTTAACCCCATTCCAGTGCGTGTTGGGCTTCCAACCGCCGTTGTTTCCCTGGTCCGGTGAACCCACCAACCTCCCCACTGTGGACGCTTGGTTACAGAGAAGTGAGGCTACCTGGGAAGCCGCCCATACCAACTTACAGAGAGCTGTTCAACGGGTCACTCGCCAGGCTAATCGGCTCCGTAGGAGGGCGCCCCAGTACCAGGTGGGCTAGTGGGTGTGGCTATCATCCCGAGATCTTCGTCTCCGGCTCCCCTGCAGAAAACTCAGTCCGAGGTACGTGGGTCCCTTCAAAATTATCAAACAAATCACTCCCCTTTCTTTCCGTTTACAATTACCGTCCCATTATCGTATCTCACCCACCTTTCATGTCTCCTTGTTTAAGTCCGCTGCGGACCCTGGTGGAGAGGGGAACCAGGACGAGGTCAACCCAGCAGAGACTCCTCCCCTGCTACCTGATGATGAGGATATATATCTGGTCAACCAGATCTTGGACTCTCGGCGTCGAGGGGGTGTACTTCAATACCTTGTTGATTGGGAGGGGTACGGCCCCGAGGAGGGGTCATGGATTAACTCCAAGGACATTCTTGACCCTCAACTCACCGCCTCGTTCCACCTGGATCACCCGGAAAAGCCGGCCTCTCGCCCCCGTGGTAGACCTCGGCGCCGAGGAGTGGCACGCTTCGGGAGCCGCTCGCGGGGGGGGGGGGGGGGCTCTGTCACAGACGGCACCTCTGTGGCCCTCTCCGAACGGTCGCAGCGGGAACCTTCGCCCGCATTCTAGTTCCTACCCGGACCCTTTTTACCCACGCACCTCGGTCTGTTCCGCCTCAGGTGTTGTCAATATTCACAGTGATTTCTAGCCTTTATAAGGCGCGGACTTTCTGAACTTCCTTGCGAAGACTTATCGTTCCCATGGACATAATTCTGAGCGTTTTCTCCTGTGTATGCCTCTTCGTGTATGACCCCGGACTGTTTATCTAGTTTATGATTCTTGCTGCCAGCCCTATTGACAACCGCGTGCTTTGTGACTACTCCCGTGAGTTGTGTTACCAGTGTGACTGGGGGATTTAATAAAGCCTTGCAAATGGATCCGAACGTCTCTGAGCCTATGTTACAATTTTTATGCAACGCAATGATGGCTGCATGCGTTTCTTTGCAGGTCACCATGGTTAACAATGGAAGAACAATGATTTCAAGAATCACCTTCCTTTTAACATGTCAAGTCTGCCATTCTAACCCAATCAGCCTGACATAATGATCTCCAGCCTTGTGCTCATCAACATTCTCACCTGAGTTAACAAGACAATTACTGAAATTATCTCAGCAGGTCCTTTAATGACAGCAATGAAATGCAGTGGAAAGTTTTTTTTTGGGATTAAGTTAATTTTCATGGCAAAGGACTATGCAATTCATCTGATCACTCTTCATAACATTCTGGAGTATATGCAAATTGCTATTATAAAAACTTAAGCAGCAACTTTTCCAATTTCCAATATTTATGTAATTCTCAAAACTTTTGGCCACGACTGTAGTTTTAGCTATGCTGTCACCATTTGAACTAAATGAAAGTAATGCATAGTGATATGAAAATGGTTCTGGGGGCCTTTAAGAACGAGACACTTGCGTCACTTGTAGCTGTGCGTATGGTGGTTCCAAAAAACAAAAAAAAAACAAAAAAAACACTGGTAACAAGTGGAGGTAGGTAAAATCCATGGAATAAAAAAAAAAAAAATATATATATATATATATATATACATACATACATATATATATGTTGCAGCAATTAAATATTATTATATTATTAACATTTTTACGTAATATTTATTTATTTTATTTTACACTTCTGACTTTTTTTTCTTGCAAATGCAAGTTTATATCTCCTAATTCATATTTTATAAGTCGATTTAACTCAAAAATCGTAAATCAATTCTGAGTGAAAAAAAGACAGAACAACCGAGGGGAAAAGAGAGAACGACAAGTTCCCTTCCGGAGGGAACTCTACGCTGCGTCCTTATTCAGTACACTATGGGAACTGCCTTCAGCGTGACCGGTTCTGAAGCTCGAGTAAAACAACAACAAATGAACTTGACATTGACCGGCGCCAGCCCGTGACGTCATTAACAAGGCGCCTACCAGTATAAAAGGGGCGCTTGTGAATACATCAACCTTCTTTTTGTTCTTCAGATCACCTTGTTCTAAGCGTGAGTATGATGACGATGCCCGGAGGTAAGAAGTTCAGGAAGTGTGTTGATCCGTGTCCGAGGAGTCTGACACCGGATGATTCACACAGCCTGTGCGTTGTATGTTTGGGTGAGGAGCACGCGCGCTCTGTTCTTGAGGGGACAGAGTGCGTACATTGTGAGGGCTTTTCTTTGAAAAAGCTCCGCTCTCGTTTGTCCCTTTTCTCGAGAGAATCGGGACATTCATCTGCCCCACGCGGCTCTGGTCCCGCGGCAGCTGAGGCTGCCTGGCGGCTGAGATCGTGGGGTTCGCAGGTGGAGCTCGCTGATGAGTTCGAGAGAGGCGTTTGTCTCTCGCGCTCGACGGCGAGGGACGAGAGCGCGCTGCTGGAAGAAGATGTGTTGTCTCTCACATCTTCGGGTCCAGCGGTGAGTGCTCTGCTGGCTGCTAGCCAGGGCGAGCAGGAAGAGGTTGAGATGGGCGAAGATGAGTCTTCTGAGTCTGTCCAGCCCTCCTGCCCCGCGTACGAGGAGCTGATGGCCGTCATGGAACGCGCCGCCGCGAGGTTAGATCTGCCGTGGCGGCGCACACAGGAAGAGATCCCTCACGGTAGACTTGATGAGAGGTATCTTCCTGGCCATGTCAGGCCACCTCCTTTGAGCCTCCCATTCCTTTCCGACCTCCATTCTGAGGTCGAGAAGGCATGGGATAAACCGTACTCGGCCCGCATTCACAGGCATCAGCATGTTAACTATGCTGATGTCCAGGGAATACGTGAGCACGGGTACGTGTCGATGCCCCCTGTGGAAGATACCCTGGCGGCTTATCTTTCATCAGGGGTGACATCGACACTTAAGGCTCCAACCCTGCCATCCAAGCCGCTTAAAGAAACATCGCGGCTGAATGGCAGGGCGTACGCGGCAGTGGGTCAGGCTGGTGCGGCCCTGCACACAGTAGCAGTGTTGCAGGCGTACCAGGCCGACCTGCTCAAAGATCTGGACCAGGGCCTGGGACTTTCCCCAGAGGAGGTGACTGAGCTGCGCTGCACCACTGATCTCTCTCTGAGGGCTACCAAGCAGACCGCGACCGCGGTTGGTCGCGCTATGTCTGCTCTGGTGGCCACAGAGAGACATCTGTGGGTGAACCTCACAGACATCGGGGAGAAAGACAAACGATTTCTCCTCGATGCCCCGGTTTCGCCTTCTGAATTGTTCGGCACGTCTATAGAGACGGTGGTCGAAAAATTCAGGGAGGCGAAGGCGCGCTCAGCGGCGTTTAAGTCCTTTATCCCTCGCCGGTCCACGCCCGCACCCAAACGCCGGGGACAGCCTGGCACATCTCGGCCCGTGGGCCAGAGACAGGGCCAGGTGGCTAGTGTGGCCACTCGAGGCCCTCCTCCTCCAAGGAGCAGGTCTCAGAGGAGACGTGATGCGAGGCATTGGCAGCAGGATCTCAGGGAAACGATCCGGCGCAGGCGTAGAGGCAGGCTGGAATCGGCTACCTGAGGTCCCCTCTCCCTGTTCCCCTCACGATCGCTCGGCCGCCTGCCTTCCCCGTCCTAGACTCCGGGGCCGGGCCTATGATGAAGTTACTAACGCAGTCTGACGGCCCGGTATACTAGACGACATATTGGGTGTTATATGTGTATGTATGTTTTTGTCTACCAGCTCTGCTTGGGTGAGACTTAGTTTGGACTCTGTAACTTGAGTCCTACTGCCCCTGAGTGTCAAGTGTAGCCAGGTCTCCCCTCGTTCATGAGACAGTGTTTAGACCTCCACTTGCTGTTAACTCCTGTGGGGTTAAGAGCGTTGTTAGGCTTCCTCTCACATTGAGAGTTCTTTTCCTGAAGCCTCCGCTGTTTGAGCTCGTCTTGGCAATCTGCATATACATGTTCACCCATCCGCTGGGTGTGGCAGACTAACCCCGTCCTGTGGTAAGAGTTTCCTCAGAGACTCCACTCCTCTGAGTGTAAAGACCGGGAGGTGTGGGTAGGTCCCCCACCCCTTTTTCTTACAAGCAACCTAGGGTTGAGCGCTGGGCTGCCTCTCTCTGTGAGTCAGTGCATTGTAGGCCCCCGCTCTCCAGGGCCCTGCTAGAATATAAAGTTTCCTTAGGAAGTAGGGAAGTTTAGTAAACCCCCTTAGGATTTTCCGGCCTCCTCTCTCTGAGAGTTGTTACGACGGGCCCCTCACAGCCTGTCTAGGCTGATTTCTCACAGTTCTATCAGTTTGGGTAGTTCTAGTAGCTGGTAGGCTCTCTGAGCCTCGCTTTTCTCACTAAAGTGTATCATGGTAGGTCTTCTCTTGGCGAAAGCCCTGTATTGGACCTCCAGAGTTCACTTCTGAACCCTGTATAGGCGCTTAGAGCTATGTCCAGATAGTAACTTAGTGATTATGGGGTTGAGTGTAGTAGGTCTTCCCTCATCATTAGTGAGTTGTGTTGTTTTAGACCTCCACTCCTAGATTTTCCTGCCACGGTGAGCGCTGTCAGGGTGTTGTAGGCTTCCTCTCGATATGAGAGTCTTTTTGTAGAGGCCTCCACTCCTGGATGCTGATAATTAGACCTCCTTTTGCCTAAGCGGCGCTATGATGTTGGTCGTGCTTTGGTCTTCCCTATGGTTTAGACCTATAGCTGTTAGATGGGTTCTCGCTTCATGAGAACCATCCAGCAACAGCCTTCGCTCCCCTTAGTGCCCTGCTTTACTACATCCTCACGCTATATAGCTGGTAGGCCTGTTTAGGCCTCGCCAACTACTCTGTTCCTTGCTTTGAGCCTCGCGGCCAAAGCTGAGTGTTGTAAGGCTCTCTCCTGCAGAGGCTTGAAGCCTCCACTCTACAGAATCCTGTGTGTGGGTTCTAGGGTGAGTTTATGTACTTGTAGCACTGAGTGTAGCCTGGCCTCCCCTCAATAGGATCTCTATGTGAGGCCTCCACTCTTGAGCACTTCTCGCTAAGGACTATTAGAACTACCGCTCACCAAGACTGAGTGTTGTCAGGCTTTTCTCTCTGTGAGATTCGTTTCAAAGCCTCCACTCTGCAGGGCCCTACTATCAGCATTTGGGCCCTGCTGTGAGTCCTGGTATTCTCTAAAGCGTTGAGTGTAGCCAGGTCTCCCCTCACTGAGAACACGTTGGGTGAGATCTCCACTCTTTTGAGCTTCGGTTAGGTTCGAGCGCTGTTAGGATTCCTCTACTATATGAGTCTTGGTAAGCATCCGTTCACTAGAAGCTCCGCTTCCAGTGCCTGGAGTGTGAGTGTAGTTAGGTCTCCCCTCATTGATATGCATGGGTGTGAAGACCTCCATTCCTAGAGCTAGGGTTTTGAACATTATCTATCTGTTCCCCGGAAGCTCCGCTTCCAGCACCTTTTTCAAGCGTGAGTGTAGCTAGGTCTCCCCTCACTAAGATAATTTGGGTGAGATCTCCACTCCTTAGAGTAAGGAGAGTGAGCGTTGTTAGGCTTCCTCTCATTTTTTGAGGGTCTCTGTGAAGCCTCCGTTCCCCTTAAAGCTCCGCTTCTAGTACTTCCAGACGTGAGTGTAGCTAGATCTCCCCTCACTGAATTATTTTGGGTAAGATCTCCACTCCTTAGAGTTAGGAGTTTGAGCGTTGCTAGGCTTCCTCTCATTTGATGGTCTCTGCGAAGCCTCCGTTCCTCTGAAGCTCCGCTTCTAGTACTTCTTGACGTGAGTGTAGTTAGATCTCCCCTCACTATTACTTTGGTGTGAGATCTCCACTCTTCAGAGCTGGGAGAATTAGCGGTGCCAGGCTTTCCTCTCTTCTGGAGAGTCTCTGTGGAAGCCTCCGTTCCCCGGAAGCTCTGTTTCTAGTACCTACGAGTGTGAGTGTAGCTTGGTCTTCCCTCACTATATAATTTGGGTGAGATCTCCACTCCTTAGAGTTAGGAGATTGAGCATTGTTAGGCTTCCTCTCATTCGAGGGCCCCTGTGAAGCCTCCGTTCCCCTTAAACTCCGTTTCCAGTACGTCCAGACGTGAGTGTAGCTAAGATCTCCCCTCACTGTAGTATTTTGGTTTGAGATCTCCACTCCTTAGAGCTGGGAGGTTGAGCATTGTCAGGCTTTCCTCTCATTCCTGAGAGTCTCTGTAAGGCCTCCGTTCCCCGGAAGCTCCGTCTTTAGTACCTCCAAGCGTGAGTGTAGCCAGGTCTCTCCTCACTTTAGAGCTTTTTTGAGACCTCCACTCGCAAAGAGCTGGCGGGTTGAGCATTGTTGGGCCTCCTCGTTGTTGAGGCCTCCGTTCTCCGAAGCTCCGCTTCTAGTACTCCCAGGCGTGAGTGTAGCCAGGTCTCCCCTCACCGAAGTTTTGTGTGAGACCTCCACTCCTAAGAGCTAGTAGATTGAACGTTGTAAGGTTCCCTCTCATTTCAGAGGGTCTTCTGTGAAGCCTCCGTTCTCCAGAAGCTCCGCTTGTAGTACTTCCAGGCGTGAGTGTAGCCAGGTCTCCCCTCACCGAAAGGTTTTGTGTGAGACCTCCACTCCTAAGAGCTAGTGGATTGAACGTTGTAAGGTTTCCTCTCATCTTAGAGGGTCTTCTGCGAAGCCTCCGTTCTCCAGAAGCTCCGCTTCCAGCACTTTCCGAGCGTGAGTGTAGCCAGGTCTCCCCTCACCGAAAGGTTTTCTGTGAGACCTCCACTCCTAAAGAGCTAGTGGATTGGACGTTGTCAGGTTCCCTCTCATTTTAGAGAGTCTTCTGCGAAGCCTCCGTTCTCCAGAAGCTCCGCTTCTGCATTTGCACCGTGAGTGTAGTTAGATCTCCCCTCACAAATAGAGGTTATGTCTGAGACCTCCACTCTTAGGAGCTGATGGACTAGGAAAAGCGTTGTCAGGTTTCCTCTCATTCGAGAGTCTTCTTGAAACCTCCGTTCTCCGAAGGAGCTCCATTTCCAGGCTTCGCTGCCGCCTGTTATGATCTACGGTGTTTCCCTCGCTATGCTCTGGGCACCTTCTCAAGTCCACAATAGTGGCGAGTGCTCACAGGAAGCTCACAGGAAGCTCACAGGAAGTCCATGTAGGGTGGTAAGTGCACACACGAGTCTTGGGCACTTCAGGAATCCACCTGGAATGGTAAAGATCCCCCTCTAAGAGTAGGGCTCTTTGCTAAAAACCTGTAAGGTATGGGTTACGCAGTATTTCTCCGTTCCCATTCTAGAGTTGGTTCTAAAAACCCCTGGGTTTTTCCAACTCCACTCCAGACAGCACTATTATAGGCTTGAGTGTTGCTAGGCTTCCTCTCACCTAGAGGGTCCTTCTGAGCCTCCGCTCTTCAGAACCCCCGCTCAGTATGAAGGCTTTATGGCAAGCTTCACTACTTTCTGTAGCGGTGAGTGTAGTTAGGCCTACTCTCGCTTAGAAGTATCAGGCCTCCACTCCTAGGAGTTCCGTGCTTGGGTAGCCGAGCTAGCTGTGACGTCGGCCCAAGCGATTCTCGCTGGTAAGTGGGGAGTGATGTTCCTTCTTGACTCCTCAATCAGTCAGTTGTTCACTTACTCCCCAGCATGGCGGCGTTGGTATATCGTTCCCATAGTGTCCTGAATAAGGACGCAGCGTAGAGTTCCCTCCGGAAGGGAACGTCTAGGTTACGTATGTAACCCCTGTTCCCTGAGGACAGGGAACGAGACGCTGCATCCCACTTCCCACTTACGTCTCCGTCAGACAAAAAGATGGTTGATGTATTCACAAGCGCCCCTTTTATACTGGTAGGCGCCTTGTTAATGACGTCACGGGCTGGCGCCGGTCAATGTCAAGTTCATTTGTTGTTGTTTTACTCGAGCTTCAGAACCGGTCACGCTGAAGGCAGTTCCCATAGTGTCCTGAATAAGGACGCAGCGTCTCGTTCCCTGTCCTCAGGGAACAGGGGTTACATACGTAACCTAGACGTTTTTTTTTTTTACCTTATTAGAATTGTGAAATATATCACAGAATTAAGTTTTTGGAATTTTGAAATATAAAATCAAATGTATCTTTTTTTTTTAATTCTTTTGTTCCATGACTCCATAGACTGCCACTTAAAAACCGTAATTTTTGCCATGAGATAGGCTCCGCCCGCAAAAAAAACGCAATCCCTATTTCGGATCTGTAAGACTATCCCACTGTCTAACATCAGTTTCATTGAATAACAGTCCTTGTAATATGCGGAGACAATGACATCTAATCAATATTATCTATAATCATTTTAAATCTAACTATTTTGTACAGTATCTGTGTAATTCTCTAGCCATAAAGGTTTTCATAAAGCAGACTCTCATCAGACTCCTCCTCTTTAGTAACTTTATCATCTGACCCTTCATCTCTGAATGTGAAATAGTCCATTATAACGTCGTTTAGGGCACTGACATCACCAAGATATTTTTAGAGATGATAGACAAGATGTTATAGAATAATAATTGAATGAAAACCTAATTTTGACAAAAAATGGACATTCAACCTATTTTTCAAATTTCCTGAAAACGTCCCAGCGCGACATCTGATGGGTTTTCCCAGATTGCATCACATAAATACACACACTCACATATGGGAAGATGAAGAGACATTTTGATATTTTGTACTCTCGCCTCTGGTTATCTCCTTGCCACTTATCAGACAGCATTATTTCCTAAGAAAAACCAGTAAGCATACAAGTTGATTTATATCATACAAAGTTGTTATTAGAGCTATCTGAGTATTTACATAACTTCTGAATCAAGCGGTGCCCTAAAAACCTCATTCATTCCTTATCAAAACATAGGAAATCCAAGATAACTTGAACTGTTTAAAGAGAAGTAGCAACACTCTTGTCTGGTAAAAGCCTTGTCTACTCTGCGTATTTAAGTCATCCAACACTCCATTATATGCCTTTCTCAGGAGAGTCAGTACAGTGCCTCTTTATCTCTCTCCCCTCACCTTCTCCTCTATAAAAAAAGTGGAGCAGGCAAGAACATCATCAACATGCACAGTGTGCTTGCTGTCATGCAGATAGCTCCTCTTTTTGGTAATGGAGAGAACAGAGATCGATAAAGAACTGGAACTGGTGCAGACGCACAGGGGCCTGTGTGGTTGGCCCTAATCCTGATGAATAATGTGGCTGTCATAATAGCAGGCAGAATGCAATGCTGCAACTTAGCAGTGTGATGAATAGCCTGTCAGTTAAGTACTGACATTGTCACACATAACATCATAGGAACGAATGATTGTGCAATGTAAAAAAAAAAAAAAATATATATATATATATACACACCAATCACCAATATTATCTAAGTGTTCTCCCTGTTTGTTCTCTAAAAACTTGCATTGTGCATGGGAATTAAAATGGCTTTGATTCTGGACTGCCTTATCCACAAATGTAAAGGGATAGAACAGGTTTAGGATTTATTACATCCAAGCCACAAAATCTCCTGTTGACACACAACCCAAGAACCCACTTCTTATCCACCTTAGCCTGTCTTTATTGAACAAAAGACTCAACAGTGTCATTTTGCTCAAAGAGACATTTAGATTTTGTTGACAATCGAATTAAAAAGAATGATATAACTGATGCAGGCAGATAATTTGATAAATGGCATGTCTGTGATTGTGATAACAGAATGTGATAGTGTGTCTATTGAATGTGCTAAAATATAGATGGGGTAACATTTTTTTTTCCTAAAAATCCAATTGTCGGATATCCTGATGTATAAGTGTGATAAGAAGCCTGGCCATCATACAATTTACATAATGTTTCAGGAAAAGATAAATCTCGTCTTTTCCTCTATGAAACATAATTATGAGAAACCATTCTACACATTTGTCACAAGTAAATAATTTGTATAACAACATAAAGTGACAACATAAAGTAGACAGTGGCAGTGTTAAATGCACAGCCAATTTTGATTTCATATTAAATTTATATTTATTCTTATTGTATGAGTAACATTTTATATCCAAAGCATTCAGAGTGCACTTTCAGTCCGACTTCTTTTAAACATGCCGAGACTAATCCTTACCCTGTTCAGCACTGAACTGGCAAGCAATTCCAGCTGCAGTGTTGAACAGATTTTTTTTTTTTTTTTTTTTTTTTTCTCTATACAGCGCTTTTTACAATACAAGTTGTGTCAAAGCAACCTTACAGTATTAAAATAATAAGATAAAATGTCAATAAAAGTGCAAAAGTTCCATATTGCAGCAAAGTCAAATTGGAGAGGACTCATCTGGTTCCCATGGCCTTGTGCCGGTGGCTGTTTAGGGTAGGAGTTCTTTCTGATGATCTGTCCCTGGGGCTCATCTAGTTGACACGGTATCCGCTGACATTCGGCTGTAGGTGTTTATCCACCTCTTGGTACGGACTGGATCCGGGGGACTGCAGTGACCATCTGATCTGGGTACGGACTGGATCTGGTGGCTATGGTGACCTGGGAATAAGAAACAAACAGACTAATATTAATGTAGATGCAAGAGTTCCAAGTTGCCACAAAATCAGATTGGAGAGGACTCATCTGGTTTTCGCAGTCTTGCGTCGGTGGCCGTCTAGGTGATGGGGTCTTCACTGATGATCTGTCTCTGGGGCTCATCTAGTTGATGTGGTCTCTGCTGACATTCAGGGCTGTAAAGGATATCTCTGGGTGCTGATGGGTACAGACTGGATCCGGGGGACTGCAGTGAACGTCTGATCTGGATACATGATCGGTGGCTACGGTGACCTCGGAATAAGAAGGAAAGATACTAGTATTAGCGTAGATGGCATTCTTCTTCTGATGCAACGAGTACATCAGGTGTTATAGGAAGTGTCCCTGGTTCCGGTTGACCTAAATAATGCAGCCTAACAATCCTTTAACGGATTTGGATTGGAAAATGTATTAAGTGTAGGCCAGGTTAAAGAGATGGGTCTTTAATCTAGATTTAAACTGACAGATTGTGTCTGCCTCCCGAACAGTGTTAGGTAAATTGTTCCAGAGTTTGGGCGCTAAATGTGAAAAGGACCTGCCGCCCGCAGTTGATTTTGATATTCTAGGTACTATCAAATTGCCGGAGTTTTGAGAACGCAGCGGACGTGAAGGACTATAATATGATAAGAGCTCGCTCAAGTACTTAGGAGCTAAACCATTTAGGGCTTTATAAGTAATTAGCAAGGTTTTAAAGTCTATACGATGTTTAATAGGGAGCCAGTGCAGTGTTGACAGAACCGGGCTAATATGGTCATACTTTCTGGTTCTAGTAAGAACTCTAGCTGCTGCATTTTGGACCAGCTGGAGTTTGTTTATTAAGCGTGCAGAACAACCACCCAATAAAGCATTACAATAATCTAATCTTGAGGTCATGAACGCATGGATTAACGTTTCTGCATTTGACATCGAGAGCATAGGTCGTAATTTAGATATATTTTTTAGATGAAAAAATGCGGTTTTGCAAATGCTACAAATGTGGCTTTCGAAGGAGAGATTGCTATCGAATAGGACACCTAAGTTCCTGACTGATGATGAAGAATTTACAGAGCAGCCATCTAGTATTAGACTGTGTTTTAGGTTATTCCTTGTAGAGGTTTTAGGTCCAATAATTAACACCTCTGTTTTTTCAGAATTTAGCAGTAAGAAATTTCTCGCCATCCAATTTTTTATTTCAACTATGCATTCTGTTAGTTTTCCAAATTGGTATGTTTCACCGGGCCGCAAAGAAATATAGAGATGCGTATCATCAGCGTAACAATGAAAGCTAACACCATGTTTCCTGATGATATCTCCCAAGGGTAACATATAAAGTGTAAAAAGTAATGGCCCTAATACTGAGCCTTGAGGTACTCCATACTGCACTTGTGACTGATATGATACCTCGTCATTTACTGCTACGAATTGATGCCGGCCAGATAAGTACGATTTGAACCAAGCCAGTGCACTACCACTAACGCCAACATAATTTTCAAGTCTATTTAAAAGAATATTGTGGTCAATAGTATCAAATGCAGCACTTAGATCTAGTAGCACTAATAGAGAGATGCATCCACAATCAGAAGACAGGAGAAGGTCATTAGTAACTCTAATAAGAGCAGTCTCAGTGCTATGATACGGTCTAAAACCTGACTGGAAATCCTCACAGATACCATTTTTCTCTAAGAAAGAACACAATTGTGAGGACACTACCTTTTCTAGTATCTTTGACAGAAAAGGGAGATTGGAAATTGGTCTGTAATTGTTTAATTCATTGGGATCAAGTTGAGGTTTTTTAATTAAAGGCTTAATAACAGCCAGTTTGAAGGTTTTGGGGACATATCCTAATGATAATGACGAATTAATAATATTCAGAAGAGGATCCATGACTTCTGGAAGCACCTCTTTTAGTAACTTAGATGGAATAGGGTCTAACATACATGTTGTCGGTTTAGATGATTTAATAAGTTTACACAGCTCTTCCTCTCCTATAGTTGAAAATGCATGGAATTTTTCCTCAGGAGATCTATAGCATATCTGATTTGATACTGTAGCGGATGGCTGCATAGTTACAATTTTATCTCTAATACTATCTATCTTGGTAGTAAAGTAGTTCATAAAGTCGTTACTGCTGTGCTGTTGGGAAAACTCAACGTCTGTTGGTGCTTTATTCTTCGTTAATTTAGCCACTGTATTGAATAAATACCTAGGGTTATGTTTGTTTTCTTCTAAGAAAGATGAAAAATAGTCTGATCTAGCAGATTTTAGTGCTTTTCTATAGGATATGTTACATTCACGCCAGGCTGTACGGAAAACCTCTAGTTTTGTTTTCTTCCAGCTGCGTTCCATTTTTCGTCGTGCTCTCTTCAGTGCGCGAGTGTGTTCAGTATACCACGGCGTCGGACTGTTTTCCTTAATCTTTCTTAAACGCAGAGGAGCAACTATATCTAAAGTGCTAGAAAAAAGAGAGGCAATAGTTTCTGTTGCATCATCAAGTTTTTCTGAGCTATTGGATATGCTGAGGAATTCAGATAAATCAGGAAGATTACTTACAAAGCAGTCTCTTGTGGTAGAAGTAATGGTTCTACCGTATTTATACCGAGGAGTTAATTTTACAGATTTAGTTATCTGGAGTATACACGAGACTAGATAATGATCTGAGATATCATCACTTTGATGCAGAATTTCAACGCCATTTACATCAATTCCGTGTGACAATATTAAATCTAAAGTATGATTTCGGCAATGAGTAGGTCCTGACACGTGTTGTCTAATCCCAATTGAGTTCAGAATGTCTATAAATGCTGATCCCAATGCATCTTTTTCATTATCAACATGGATGTTAAAATCACCCACTATTAAGACTTTATCTGCGGCCAACACTAATTCGGATAGAAAATCAGCAAATTCTTTAATAAAGTCTGTATGGTGCCCTGGTGGCCTATATACAGTAGCTAGTACAAGCTTCACAGGAGATTTAGCATTAATACTTGTTTCTTTGGATAATGTTATATGGAGCACCATTACTTCAAACGAGTTATACTTAAAGCCCGTTCTCTGGGAAACACTGAACATATTGTTATAAATTGTGCAAACACCTCCCCCCTTACCTTTTACACGTGGCACATGTTTATAACAGTAATTTTGGGGGGTAGACTCATTTAAAATAATGTAATCATCTGGTTTTAGCCAGGTTTCTGTCAAACAGAGCACATCTAGCTTATGATCAGTGATCATATCATTTACAAAAAGTGCTTTCGTAGAAAGTGACCTGATATTTAATAAGCCAAGCTTTATCATTTGTTTCTCAGTATTATGTACATTTTTTATTTGTTGAACATCAATTAAATTGCGACTCTTAAATTGCTTTGGAAGTTTATTGTATTTTCGAGCTCGGGGAACAGACACAGTCTCTATAGTGTGATATCTAGGTGAAAGGGTCTCTATGTGCTGAGAGTTAACTGATTTCTGTGACGTGAGGCGGCTAGCAGACGGTCGGTTTAGCCAGTCTGTCTGCTTCCTGACCTGGGCCCCAGTGAGTCAAGTGCAAACACTAAGACTATGTGCCATATTTCTAGACAGAAGAGATGCTCCACATCCGGAGGGATGAAGACCATCTCTTTTAAACAGGTCAGGTCTGCCCCAAAAGCTTGTCCAATTGTCTATGAAACCTATGTTATTTCGCGGGCACCACTTTGACATCCAGCCATGGAGTGACCACAGTCTACTGTGAATCTCGTCACCACGGTAAGCCGGGAGGGGACCAGAGCATATTACAGTGTCCGACATCGTACTTGCAAGTTCACACACCTCTTTAACATTATTTTTAGTGATCTCCGACTGGCGAAGTCGAACATCATTAGCGCCGACGTGAATAACAATCTTACTGAATTTACGTTTAGCATTAGCCAGCACTTTTAAATTTGCCAAGATGTCAGGCGCTCTGGCTCCCGGTAAACATTGGACTATGTTGGCTGGTGTCTCTATTTTCACGTTCCGTACAATAGAATCGCCAATTACTAGAGCACTTTCATCAGGTTTCTCAGTGGGTGCTTCACTGAGTGGGGAGAACCTGTTTGATGTTCTGATCGGAACGGAAGAGCGGTGTTTTGACCCGCGACTATGCCGTCTCACAGTCACCCAGTTGCCCTGCTGCACGGGCGTTGTTACCGGAACCGAACAATTTGCATGACTCCCTGAGCTAGTCACATCCAAAGCCGTATCTAAGTCCCTCACATTCTTACTATCCTCCATTAAAGTTTGGATGTGTGTCTCTAGTTCTGTGATCTTCTCTGTCAGCCTAGCTATTTCCTTGCATTTATCACATGTATAAGACTCACTGCCGACAGAGATAGATAAACTATACATGTGGCATGTGGTGCACACAACAACAGCAAGAGAAGAAGCCATTACTCACCGTTTATGTAGAAAGGACCCAACTTACCACTGTTACTTGATGAGCACTTGAAGAGCGGGATGGGAGGAGGAACAACGGAGTAAATAGGATGTAAAAGGAATCGCGATTTGCAAGCTAATCGATTAGCGGAATGCTAACGCGTTTCAGATCGTGGTTTTGAAATAAAAGCGAACAATCAGCGAGAGAGAAAGGAGAGCGGTAGTATGCGCGAATGGAGTAACGTTACGTGTATAAAATGTAAGCCGCAAGTGGCAAGCTAGCTAGCTCACTGCACTCACGGTTAACGGGTAAAGTAAGCGGTCAGATTAGTGTGACGGATAATTTCACAAGTCTGTTGGGAGTAAAACTGTTTTTAAATACTTTAAACAGCAGAGAGTAATAATTAGATAGAGATTTCTAAAGAAAAACAAGCTCCTGAAAGCTACAAATACAGAGAGCTAAAAACACAAACCAGACAGCAGCGCAGCAAAACAGGAAGTTAGATTCCCCATTGTCTCTTTATTATCCTGTCTTCTTGCATTTGTCTTATGTGGACGACAGCCTACAAGCTGTGGTCCAAGCTGCGGTGCTAAATACCCTCAAACGAAAGCAAGAGCAATGTAGCTAATCACAGACATATCTGTTAATTTCTTGAATGCAATGGCCAAGATTTTCAAGTGCAATTTTGCATGTTCATGACGCATCTCATGACTAAGTAAGTGCAGACGCGATGTAAATAAGTGATTTATTGTATAGTTTAAAGAGCTTCTGTGATTATAACGGAATGTTGTGAGATCGCAATGAACTAATAAGATGAGTGATTCTTTTTAGTGATAATAAAGGGAGCACACTTTGCACACTTTCTAGGCTATAATCCATTTAGAAATTTGTATGAAACTTTTGTTTTTCGGACGCACAAACGTTGCAATGTTTCGGGAATGACATCCGCATATTTATGCTGGATTTGTTCTCGAAATAGCAGTGAGATCTAATGCACCAAAAGCTTGTCTAAACTTTATTAGGATCAGGACATATTGACCAGTAGCCTAATTTTATTTCCAGTAATGAACGGTAGAAAGTTGAGGTTGCTCGTGGGCGGATTTATGAGCCGAAAACATAGAAGCAAATTTTCAAATAGACGTTATCTTTATTAATAAACTGCATATTTGAACTATAAACAAGTACATTGTGGCCTAAATACAAATCTCTTAAAACTACATTCTGTGACACAAAAACAGTAATATTTATAAAATGATACTGGATTTGGGCGGCCGCCACAACACGTGTTGTAAGAAGTGATAAGCGGAGTGATACGATTACAAACTGTGGAATGGCTGTTGGAGTTCTGATATTGCTCTAATATCACACTCCTATCAGCCAAATCCCCTCTGGAAACTCAAGCTGCATCCAAGAACGCTATGAGGAACGCCATTGGCAAACCACGCTCTGAATATCGTGTGTAACCAATCAGAATGACGGGCGTGACGTCACGGGCGTGATGACTTCAGCGACCAGGAAGTATAAAAGCACGTGCAGCGGTACCGGCGTCAGCTTTCTGTCATTCAGCGAAGCGCTCTGTGTGTTGTTGTGAGTCAAAACTATTTGTTACATTGTCACTCCGTTTTTCTGTGCCAGTTTGCACAAACTTTTATTTAGAGTGACAATGTCTTTCAGGGGCAAGAAAATGAGCGAGATTGAGCCACATTATAAGCGGTGTGTTCCTCCTTGCCAGAGATTCATCTCTGGTGAGGATACACACAGCTTATGTGTGGTTACTTCCCCCCGGCAAGTGGGCTCGGTGCTCCTCCTATCTTCCTCCGAGGAGGTGGATGTGGAGAGCGTCGCTGAGGACCCGCTCCCTCAGTCGCCCCAGTACGAGGAGCTCTTGGAGGTGGTTACTCGTGCGGTAGTCTCAGCCTCAGACGTCACGCCCACGGAACGTTGGCTAAACGTCTGATGCATATGGTGCACTTAACTGGAAACACTTCAGGAATGTCAAAGTCGTCATTTGATTAGTTGAATTTGATCGGTTTTCCGGGAGATGCGAGTGTCGCGTTTATTTTCGGTCCGCTGGGAAACAAAGCGCAGACTGATTTACTCGGCGTTTTGCTAAAAGGTGCTTATGCAGACGCCATTGTTGTTATACACATTTGTGACGTTCAAATAACAAATTACTGACTTACTGCTTGTTCTCCCTCTTCTTCGTTAACTTTCAAAGCTGGTTATTTCAATGACCGACTTGTTGCACGCCAGTCTATTGTTGTGGGGGCATTTCCACGCACCGAAACGTGACGCTGAACGAAACTAACTGTGATTGGTTGTTTGACATGTCGGTCAAATGGCCTTATGGGCGGGCCTTGGCCAATGAAAGCTGCCATGAATTCCAGACCTTCAGCCGTCAGTCTGAAGGTCTGGCTATGCGAGACTACTCACGTGGTGTCCAAGCTAAAGTTAGATTGGCCCGCCGAGAAACATCATGAGCCGCAGAAAAGCAAGTTAGACGAACGCTTTCTGCGGACAAAAGCACCACTTTCAAGACGGAGCCTTGCGTTCTTACCCGATCTCCACACCGAGGTCGTGGGTAAGACCATTTTCAGCCCTCTTGTTCGTCCCCGCCTCTGATTACTACGGTAATGTGACGCATTACACGGTGTCTGTCTCTCCTCGGGGCCTTCAGGAGATTTGCCAGCTAACCCTGCCAGTGTTACAGGGCGCGGCAGTCTCCAGTGAGCACATACCTCTGGTCTTTCCGCCTGGCAACGTAGCGGAGACAAGGGGCTTGCCACCCCTACGGGGGTCCTCAGAGCAGTTAATTCAGGTGCTTCCTGCCGGTCCGCCGTTACAGGACACCGAATTAGCAGTTCAAGTAACACCAGAAGCCAGTCTTGAGAGGCTTGGAAACTACTGCCAAATGTGTCTATGTGGGTCCTGTGTACTGTAGAGAAAGGTTATTACATCTAGTTTGGCGCCCCGCCGCCACCTTTTGATCGGGTTTTTCCCACCGTGGTGGCCCCGGAGCAGGCTCTGGTTATGGAGCAAGAAGTGAAGTCCCTTCTGAGGAAGGAGGCCATCGAGGTGGTCCCTCCTCAAGACAGGGAGTCCGGGTTCTACAGCCGGTACTTCATTGTTCCCAAGAAGGATGGGGGGGCTGCGTCCCATTTTAGATCTGCGGCATCTGAACCGCTCAGTCAAGAGGCTGAAGTTCAGAATGCTGACTGTCAGACAGGTCGTGACTCAAATCAGGTCCGAGGACTGGTTTGTCAAGATAGATCTGAAAGACGCCTACTTCCATGTCTCCATCGTTCCCCAACACAGGAAGTTCCTGAGGTTTGCTTTCAGGGGCAAAGCATACCAATATCGGGTTCTTCCGTTCGGCCTAGGGCTCTCACCCCGTACGTTCAAGAAGTGTGTGGATGCAGCTCTGACTCCCCTGTGACTCCAGGGCATCCGCATACTCAACTATACCGATGATTGGCTGATTTTAGCTCGCTCAGAGCCATTAACAGTTCAGATGTTGTTCTCGCTCACATGAGAACTTTGGGGTTGAGACTGAACACCAAGAAGAGTGTGCTGTCTGCATTACAGAGAACCTCTTATCTAGGCGTGGTGTGGGATTCGACCATGATGCAGGCATGAATGTCTCCTGCTCGGGTCGAGTCGATCCTCACTGCAGTCAAGAAAGCCAAGCTAGGCCAGTCACTCACTGTTTCAAGTACTGCTGGGTCTGATGGCAGCAACGTCCAACGTGATACCTCTTGGACTGCTGTACATGAGGCCCCTACAGTGGTGGCACAAGACCAAGGGGTTCTTCCCGAGGGGAAACCCGCTTCGCATGATCAAGGTCACGCGGCGTTGCCTACGTGCCTTGGACATGTGGAAGAAACCTTGGTTCTTGTCTCAGGGCCCGGTGCTGGGAGCTGCGTATCGCCACGCATTGCTAGCGACGGACGCATCCCTCACTGGTTGGGGAGCGGTTATGAGTGGCTGCCCTGCCCGCGGTCTGTGGAGTGGTCGTCATCTCTCATGGCACATCAACTGCCTGGAGATGTTGGCTGTGTTTCAGGCTCTGAAACACTTTCTACCAGACATAATAAATCGCCATGTGCTGGTCCGCACCGACAACACAGCGGTGGTTTATTACATCAACCACCAGGGGGGTCTGCGTTCACGCCCCTTGCACAAGCTGGCGTACCAGATCCTCCTGTGGTCCCAGGGAAAACTCCTCTCGCTAAGAGCAGTCCACATTCCTGGGCATCTGAATGTGGGAGCAGATGTCCTGTCGAGGCAGGGGCCGAGGCCCGGGGAATGGATGCTTCACCCAGTGGTGGTGTAGCAGATTTGGAGAGTGTTTGGCCAGGCTCAGGTGGACCTCTTTGCGATTTGTATGACATCGCAATGTCCCCTCTGGTACTCTCTGACTCATCCAGCTCCCCTGGGGCTGGATGCCATGGTACAGACGTGGCCGAGGCTGCGTCTGTACGCTTTCCTCCCGATCGCTCTGCTCCCGGGAGTTCTGGAGTGAGTGCGCTGGGACGGAGTTCGGCTTCTGTTAGTAGCCCCGTACTGGCTGGGTTGAGTATGGTTCTCGGACCTGATTTCCCTTCTAGACGGCTTTCCATGGGAGATTCCCGTCAGGAGGTATCTCCTCTCACAAGCCTCTCCATCCTTCTGGTCCTACATCCTTCTGGTCCTACATCTCATAGCTTCTGGTCTCTCAACCGAGGTTGAGATTCTCCAGTCCAGAGCTCCCTCCACGAGGAAACTATATGCCTTGAAGTGGAGACTCTTCACTTCTTGGTGCAGAGACCATCAGCTTGACACAGTTAACTGCCCGGTTGGTACAGTGCTGGAGTTCTTGCAGGCCCGTTTCTCTGCAGGGTTAACCCACTCCACCTTGAAGGTCTACGTGGCGGCTTTATTGGCCTACCACGCCCCTCTTGGTGGCCTCTCAGTGGGTAAGAACCCACTGGTTATACGTTTCCTCCGTGGTGTGCTGAGGCTGAGGCCTCGAGTGCGACCTCGCGTTCCTACGTGGGACCTCGCTGTGGTACTTGAAGCCCTCTGTAGCCCTCCATTTGAGCCTATAGAAGAGATTTCTGATAATTTACTTACGATAAAGACTACGCTTCTTCTCGCCCTCTCTTCCCTTAAGAGAGTTGGGGACCTGCAGGCCCTTTCGGTGGCCCCTTCCTATTTAGACTTTGCACCTGGCTTGTTGGAGTAGGTGGATCGTCGATGCCATCTCTACTGCCTATGAGTCCTCTGGCGTCCCCTCACCATTGGGAGTCAAGGCTCACTCCACCTGAGGCATGGCTGCCTCTAAAGCCCTTCTGGCAGGTGTTCCTGTGCAAGACATCTGCAACGCTGCGGGTTAGTCCACACCCCTCACTTTCGTCAGGTTCTATGACCTTGACCTTAGAGCCACTCCTGGCTCCTCTGTTCTCTTGCCCTAGCAACTTCCTTAGGCAGGGATTTGGAAATCTGGAGGCATGGGCATCTTGTTCCCCATAGCGTTCTTGGATGCAGCTTGAGTTCCCGGAGGGGAACATCCCAGGTTACATATGTAACCCTGGTTCCCCGAGGGAATGAGACGCTGCGTCCAGGGCCATAATTCCGGCATCCCTAGAGCACTTACTTCATTTCGCAGAAGCTGGCGCCGGTTCCGCCGCACATGCTTTTATAATTCCTGGTCGCTGACGTCATCACGCCCGTGACATCACGTCCATCATTCTGATTGATTACACACGATATTCAGCGCATGGTTCACCAATGGCGTTCCCCATAGCGTTCTTGGACGCAGCGCCTCGTTCCCTCGGGGAACCAGGGTTACATACGTAACCTGGGACGTTCAGCCATAGCGGCAGAGTGCCGTAGGTAATCACATTTCCCAGAAGCTGACGCCGGTATCAGCACTGCTGTAATTCAGCTGTAGGCACGAGGCCACAGGCCATTTATACAACAGTTCAACAAGGCAAGGCAAGGCAAGTTTATTTATATAGCACATTTATATAGCACACATCATAATATAAAAATCATAAAAAATTATCATAATAATCACAATAAAAACAGAAGATTTAGGAACATTTAAAATGATTTAAAAATTGATTTAAAAATTAATTAAAACAGTAAAAAAGATTATACATAAAATAATGCAATCTGTTCGGACGTAGCACTGTGCTCATTCAATAAATGCACAACTAAACAGATGAGTTTTGAGTCTGCATTTAAATGTGGCTAATGTACAAGTACACTTTAAGAAAAATAAAAAATAAAAAAATAAAATAAATGTGGCTAATGTATTAACACATCTGATCTCTTCTGGTAGCAGGTTACAACTGCGGGCGACATAATAGCTAAAAGCGGATTCTCCTTGTTTTGTGTGAACCCTTGATATTACTAACTGACTCGATCCTAGTGATCTGAGTTGTCTGTTGGGTTTGTATTCAGTGAGCATATCTGCAATGTATTAAGGTCCTAGGCCATTGAGTGCTTTATAAACGAGTAAAAGTACTTTAAAATCTATCCTAAACATAACTGGAAGCCAGTGTTAGGACCTGAGGACTGGTGTGATATGCTCTGAATTTTTGGTTCTAGTCAGAATCCTGGCAGCAGCATTCTGTATGAGCTGCAGCTGTCTAATGGTCTTCTTGGGAAGGCCGGTGAGGAGACCATTACAATAGTCCACCCTGCTTGTGATAAAGGCATGAACAAGTTTCTCCAAGTCTTGACGGGAAACAAAACATCTAATTCTTGCAATGTTTTTGAGATGATAGTATGCTGATTTAGTTACTGCTTTGACATGGCTACTGAAACTGAGGTCTGACTCCAGAATCACACCAAGATTCTTGACTTGATTTTTTGTTTTTTGACCCCTAGCACCAAGGTACGCATTTACCTTATGAACTTCATCTTTGTTTCCAAATGCAATGACTTCTGTTTTCTCCTTGTTTAACTGAAGAAAGCTTTGGCACATCCAACTGTTAATTTCATCAATGCATTTGCAGAGAGAGTCAATGGGGTTGTAGTCATTTGGCGATAAGGCTAAGTAAATCTGGGTATCATCTGCATAGCTGTGATATGCAATTTGGTTCTTTCTCATTGTTTGACTTAGTGGGAGCATATACAGGCTGAACAACAGCGGCACAAGAATTGAGCATTGTGGCCTCCGCATGTCATGGACGTCCACTTAGACTTATGTTCTCCTATACTCACATAATAACCTCTCCCTTCTAAGTATGACCTGAACCATTTTAGAACCATCCCAGAAAGCCAGACCCAGTTTTCCAGTCTATCTAGAAGAATGTTATGATCGACAGTGTCGAACGCAGCACTGAGATCTAGTAATACCAGCACTGATGTTTTGCCAGAATCAGAGTTTAGGCGAATATCATTTATTATCTTTATGAGCACTGTCTCTGTGCTATGATGTGGTCTGAAACCAGATTGGAAATGGTCCAGGTATCCATTTGAGTTTATGTAGTGGTTCAGCTGATTAAAAACAACCTTTTCAATAATCTTGCCTATAAAAGGAAGATTTGATATTGGTCTATAGTTGCTCAATATGGTGTTTTCAAGATTGCTCTTTTTCAGAAGGGGCTTAACAACTGCAGTTTTCAGGGAGTTTGGAAAAGTCCCAGAAAGAAGTGAGGTGTTCACCACTTCTAAGAGATCTGCTTCTAAGCAGTTAAGCACACTTTTGAAAAAAGATATGGGAAGTGTGTCAAGGTAACAGGTTGACGATTTAAAGTGCTGTACTATTTCTTCCAAAATGTTGCTATCAATTGCTTCAAAAGCAGACATAGTGACTTCTTTTTTAAATTGCGGTCGAATCTGTCTGACCTCTGCATAACTTGAGGGAGTGCTAATTGTCTTTCTGATATTATTGATCTTCTCAGAAAAGAAAGAAGCAAACTCATTGCATTTGCTGTCGGAGAGCATTTAACTGGGAATCTGACTAGGGGGGTTTGTTAGTCTCTCAACAGTAGCAAAAAGAGTGCGAGTGTTGTTTAAGTTGCTGTTTATAAGGTTTGAGAAGCATGAAGGCTGTCTTTATAGATGCTATAGTGAAAGTTTCGTCTTCTGTCACATCCGCTCAGCTTTTCTACATTGTCTTTTCATACTCTGTACTGCTGTTGATTTTCTCCACGGTGATTTCTGTCTGCCAGTCATCTTTCTGACTTTCACAGGTGCAATGTCATCAATGACATTCTTAACTTTTGAGTTAAAGGACTCCAGGAGAAAATCAACAGAGTCTGCAGAAATGCTTGGCACTGAAGATATAGCCTTCATAAATAGCACACTAGTGTTATCATTAGTGCATCTCTTTCTGACAGAGACAGATCTAGATTCAGTTGTAGCAGAGATCAATATATCAAAGAAAATACAGAAGTGATCAGATAGTGCTACATCCTTAATAACAGTGGATGAAATCTTTAGACCCTTACTGATGAGTAAATCAAGAGTGTGTCCACGATTGTGTGTAGGCCCATGCACATGCTGAATCAGGTCAAAAGTGTACAAAACTGTTATAATTTCTTTTGTAGTTTTGCTTTCTGCATTTTCTTTGTAAACATTAAAATCCCCTGCAAAAGCAAAACAGTCAAACTCTGAACAAATCATTGATAATCATTGTTCTGTGAACTCTTCAACAAAGGCTGGAGAGTATTTTGGGGGCCTTTAAATAATGATAAATAGAATGCGTGGAGCACCTTTCAGCACATTCCCTAGATATTCAAAAGACATGTACTGACCAAATGACACTTGCTTGCATTGATAGACATCTTTAAATAGAGCAGCTACACCTCCACCTCTCTTAACAGCTCTGCAGACACTCATGAAAGTAAATTTAGGAGGGGCTGTTTCATTGAGGACTGTTGCACTGCAGCTGTCTTCCAGCCATGTTTCATTTAGAAACATAAAATCCAGGTTGTTTGTGGTTATAAAGTCATTGATCAGAAGTGATTTATTTTTTAGTGAGTGAATGTTTAAAAATGTTAGCTTGATGGCATTACTTTTTGTCTCTAGAGCAATCTTAGTTTCATGCCTAATAGGCCTCAGATTAGATGGGTCAACCGTACGACTTGAGAAGGCCTTAGACTTTCTATCACATATTAAAACAGAAATAGGGAAAACCACAGGCACACTGGGTTCCCGCTTGTTCTGAAAACATTCCTGATTGTTGCTGCTATTGTAGCGGGGACCCAACACATATCACTGAGAGCTGTTATCAGTTGTTTTTGGTTCACTCACAGCAGATGGAGGAGGGTTTGGGCCCTGGCGTTGTGGCAGCGGCTGGAGAGCTCTCACAGGAGGGCGAGCTGGGCCCACTGGCTTTGGTGGTCATGGTGCCCACCGTTTTTTAGTTGATAACTGGGGGCTTGAAGAAAAAGAGTGGGAGAGTCTGGTTCCAGCATATACCAGTTCCTCCATTTTCTGTGAGAAGCTTAGAAGTGGAGATGCTGGAGAGAGGGATAATGTGTCTGGTGAATGGAGCTCTGGCTTTGGTGTTTCCGGTGGCTGAAATATGTTGTCCTGGCTTCCCTGACTGTTTACCAGAAAGTCGTCCTTCGGTGCTTAGTCTTGGAGCTGTTGTAATACGTCACAGTCTGTCTGTGATGAGCTCTTTGGGCAGGGCTTAGCCAGGAAAGTGTCCATAAGCAGTGCTTGTTGTGGCTGTGTGGCGTTGTCAGTGTCATTCTGGGTTGTGTTGACTACATGATGACTCTGAAGCTGATAAGATGTCCTGTCATCACTCATACTTTGTCCAAGTGTGTGTGTGCCATTCATGTTGGGTGGATTGGCACATTCTACTGAAGGATGCCGGAGTGAAAAATAGATATTGTCCTTTAGCACTCTTGCACCAAGTTTGTTTGGGTGGAGGCCGTCCAGTTTGAACAGTTGTCTATGGCCCCAGAAAAGATTGAAGTTGTCAATGAAGTTGACTCCTTTTAGACTGCTGGTTCTTTGTAGCCAGGTATTCAGTCCAAGCAACCGTGAAAACATGTTAGTTCCCCTTGCTGGGAGTGGTCCACTGATGAACGACTGAACTTCAAGTTTTCCCTGTGTTGTCCCGTCTCCGGAATGTAAGCTGCTGGCAGTGGGCGGCAAAAAGTCTCCTTTTTCGTAATGCTTGTATCAAAGAGAGAGATGGACTAAGCGACCGTGATAACCTGCATCTGATACAGCATTCATTCTTCATATTTACGATGAACCATTAGTTTGAATGTCCGCTGAGGGAAGCGTTTTTTTTTTTATCATAACGTTAATATCCTTAATTTAATCTGTTAATGGTGATTTCTGATGACAGTGCTGCTTAGTGCATTTGTTAGCTTCCTGAACTGCTTGTTTCTTAATTTTTTTGATAAATTAACCACTTATTTACATGTTGCGGTATAAACAGAAGTAAAAAAATAATAATAATCTGTTATGGTTGATATTTTATACGGCGGTAATGATATAAACCGTCATAGCCCAAGTTTAAAGGGATAGTTCACCCAAAAATGAAAATTTGATTTTTATCTGCTTACCCCCAGGGCATCCAAGATGTAGGTGACTTTGTTTCTTCAGTAGAACTCAAACGAAGATTTTTAACTCAAACCGTTACAGTCTGTTAGTCATATAATGACAGTGAATGGGCACCAAACCTTTGAGAAAAAAAAAAAAAAAACTTGCACAGACAAATCCAAATTACACCATGCGGCTAGTGACGATACATTAATTTCCTAAGACACGAAACGATCATTTTTTTTGCAAGAACTAAACAGTATTTATATCATTTTTTACCTCTGATACACAGCAATGTCCAACTGTCATTAGCGCATGCTCAGCATCAGGCGCATTACCTGTGTGATGATCGCTGCAGACCCTCCACAATTTTACTAAGTTTATGTGTGTGTTGATATCCAGCCGAAGAGCAAGCAACCATAACTTCAAGCGAAGTTGGGAATTGGTGAAAAGTCAACAGTCCTGGATGAGTTCGTGCTAGCAAACGTAATCTTTTAGCTTTAAATCGGTTTGAACAATCAGGATAAGTGCAAGTAATTACCATTTTGAATAGCCGCTATACCAACAATTTCTGTGCACTGTGTAAACCATGAGTGTCGTATACACGCGACAGTTCGCTTCCGGAATTTGCACATGTAACGTGCCGGATGCTGAGCACGCGCTCATGACAGTTGGACATTACAGGACACAGCAGATGCAGCGCATTGTCAGTTTTTCGCTTCGGAGCCGATTTTTCTGAGTTCAAGCTAGACTGAACAAATTCTCAGAAGCTTTTTCTTGTTTGTGTGTTGGTGGCACGACGCTTCAGCGGCGGTGGTCTCCATTGTCGAGTGGGAAAGCACACATTAGGCTGCACTATTTTGTGTTGCTGTGGCCATCTCCCCTGTGCGCCTTAGCACAAAAGAGCAGATCTAAAAGCGCTTCAACTGCCTCATGTGTCTGGGCACTAAGCACGCTCTCATGCTCTCATTGCGGGAGGATGACCGTCTCTGAGCTGCGGACCAGACTCCGTTTCCTGCAAAGGGGCGGGGTGCAAGTTCCCCTGCCCTGATCTACCGTTCCCCCTAGCAAATGCTGGGGGGACTCTACCTCTGACTGGTCTTACAGTGACGGTGAGGAATTCCCTAGAGGGCAAACCCTTGGGGGTTCCTCCTTCCACCGTCACTCTGCAGCCAGAGGATCTGCCAGAGGAACAGGCTGGACCTCCTCGTGGAGTACCACTTGTATCCTTTGAGGCTCCCCCCGACGATCAGATGTCAATCACAGCATCGGAGGTTGAGCCAGACCTCTTTGGGGAGGATGATCCTGGCACACTGCTGCCCATCCAAACCCTCCCACTCAGTTTGATCAAATGTCTGATGAAGACCACCACCACTCTAAATCACCTTTTTAGGGCCTAGGCATTGGCATGGTTTCTAGTTTGCCTTTGGATTATATGCATTTAGTTTGCTTGGGCATTGTACGTAAACTAATTGCACTGTGGTTTAAGGGACAATTGCAGTGTCGAGTTTCCTGTTCCACTCTATCTGCTATATCTGAGCACCTGAAACGGTGTAGCTTACCACTGAGCTTCTCCAGAAAGCTCCGTTCTTTGACTAAGTACAGCCAATGGAAAGCTACAGAATTCAGGCAGTTTTTATTATATACAGGGCCTGTTGTGCTTTTTCAAAGACTGCCCCATCAACAGTACAAAAACTTTCTTGTTTTGTCATGTGCTTTGAGAATAATTTTGTCTCCTATGTGTAGAGAGTATGATGGGTATGCTCAGAAATTATTAAGATTGAAATTGGTAAGGTGGCCACAAAATCCTGTACAACAAATTGTCAGACATGTTTATGAAAGGCAGTTATTTGCTCGCATGTCTGAAGAAATGCCTGAAGATGTTAAACTGGCACAGTCTCATGAATCTGGACCGATGTTGAAAGAATTTCCCATGCATCAGTATGCTCAATATAAGATGTACAATACATCTCAAACATCTCAATCTCAAACTCCACTGGTGCCAATTGTTATGAACTGGGGGGAAGAGTTGTGATTGTGTGGAACATTGTGCATTCCACTGGAGAAACACGTGGTGTGTAAACATTTTGAGACAGGGACACGTTTTTTCAACTACCCCATCGATTCCACATCTGTGGGAGAGTGTTTGCTATCAAAACTGTCCGGCCAGCTGTCCATTGCTCCAGTAACAGACTTCAGTAAGCCACTGATTTTATTGCCTACTCAGAATATGTTTGAGGCTTTGCCTCAGCTACACAGCACATGGTGCATTAAACTTTGCATGTCATCCTCGTTCAGTGTTGTGGAGTTTGTGGATGAAGTTGACACTGATGACTGCAAGAAAATAGACATCATTCCAATAGAGTGGTTCAAGGGCACAAACAGAAAACTATGCTGGTGGCCACCACACTCACTAGTCAGTGTAACCAAGAGAAACTTGTTTTTGTGATCATTTCTTTACACCTTTGTTTACTTTACTCCTATTGGTTTTCACTCCTACCAAGCAGGATCACACCAAGCTTACAACTGTTGAATAGTCAAATCCGGCGTGCTCCTGCTAGGTAGGAAAGAAAACCACAGCAGCCATTATCGGAATATGCATATATTCTTCAACAAATGTTGCTTTCGTTGTAGTAAATTATTTTGCAAATTTCAAAATCTGCTTCACTTCTGTTATTGTGTATCATTGTGTTTTACAGCCACTTACGCAGAAGCCAGGGTAAAGCTGCACCAAGCTGAGTACTCATCAGACTTAAATGACACAATAAAAAAGAGTCAATAAAGAGAAAGTAGTTTTTGGAGTAATGCATGCCAACTTCAGTGCCCTGTACAAATAAAATGAAAGCAGTAGTTAGTAACATGCACCTTATATGTTTGTTAACTTTTCTAGGCCAAGTGCAAAACTTCTCCAAGTAGTCAACTGAGCACCAAACTAGGATCAAGTGAACATTCTGATTCTGAATGAGGAACTTCCGCCCACTCCACCAAACCAACTGCATTGGTCAGCAGTAAAGAAAGTAAACAACTACATTCAAGACCCCACTGCACAATGTGTTGCTAGTCTTGCTTCCCAACAAGGTGCCAGCCCCTCAGCCCAATGAGGTACCAGCCACACCACCCAATGTCTCACCAGTCATGGTTCCCAACAAGGTGCCAGCACCTCAGCCCTATGAGGTGCCAGCCATACTCCCTAACGTCTCACCAGTCATGGTTCCCAACAAGGTGCCAGCCCATCAGCCCAATGAATTGCCAGACGCACTTGTGAACAGTTTTAGAAGAAGTAAAGGTAACGTGCTTACGGCAAGATGCTGAATGCCTTGCTGAAAAAGCAAGATGGATCAGTGGTAGAAGTTCCTGAAGTAGTAGTCTTACCTCTTACCCTACGTTTGCTGTTGTAAGTCCACATTATTGTTTTTTTTTAGCCATTTTCTCCTCCTGGAACTTTTTTAATGATGAATTGTTGTGGCTTAATGTTATTTTTGTATTTATTGCTGTTTGTAAATTGATAGTTTGAAAAATTATAAATGTTGCAAAGTACCATTTGATGATATATTTATATGCATTGCAAGGAATCATTCTTCAGCTTTAAAATTTGATTTGTCTAATGTTAGTAGCAAATCGTCTGCAGTTGATGTAAAGCTTTTTTCTTTTTTTTTTCTTTTTGTGGCTCTCATACGCAACAAGAAGAATGATGAAGTACATCTTTTCAAATAAGCTGGAGTACAATTTGTTTGGTCGTCATGGGAAAAAAAAGTTTAAAGACTTGCATCTTTTTAACGTTGTGTATGGTAAGTAGATTTAGAATAAATTAACCGGTTATAGCTTACTGTGAAGTTTGATGGTAACACTTTACAATAAGATTCCATTGCTTGACATAAGTTAATGAGTTAACTAACTTAGCTAACAATAAGCAATTTTTGTCACAGTATGTATTAATCTTTGTTAGTATTAGTTAATGAAAATACAACTGACCATTGCTGGGATGCCAACCTTTGGTGATATTTGCCGTATCAGATCTAAAATAGTAGGGGTGTGATGATACACTTAGCTCACAAGACAAACAATATAACAATTTTTTAAATACATTTTCCATGCCAAAGTATATGACTAAAAAATAACTTTTTATATCACAAAATGCAAAACAATATCTGAATATGAGCTTCCATATCAAAGAAGCTCACTGAACCCTCATCAGCTGACCCCTTTAACGCCAGTCCATCCCCTTTCACTCGAACTTCAGACCCACCATAGCCATCCCATTTAACACCATCAAATCCACCCATAGTGGCTAATCTCCACTTCAACCATCCCAGCAGCACCCCGCTCCCACAGGAGCCTTTTCTGCATTTCTGCACTGCCGCAGCAGTGCCCCCTCCCGCAGGAGCCTGTATCTTAACTTCTCACTCATCTCTACTTTCCACTACCACTGCCCGCTTCCGCAGAAGCCACATTCTCTTTTAGATGCTGCAGCAGTGACTGGTCCCACTAGAGCCTTATCTTTGTTTTTTTTGTTTTTTGTATTGAGCCTTTTCTGTATCTCCCCACTACCGCAGCAATGTCTGCTGCCACAGGAGCCCCTTCCATATTTCTCCACTGTGCAGCAGTGCCTGCTCCCGCAGGAGCCTTTTTTGGTAATTCTCCACTGCCGCACCAGTGCCTGCTCCTGCAGGCTCCGCATCTCTGTTCCCCCTCACATCTACTTTCCACCGCCACAGCCATACCCGCTCCCACAGGAGCCATTTTCTCTTTCAGATGCTGCTGCAGTACATTGATAGTCATTGCACTGACTGAAAACACATCTGCACAGATGGACTCTAATTTCACCTTTAAAATAACTGCTAATCCTAGAGATTCACATACTTTTTGCATACTTTTTTTCCCAGAAGCCAGGACCTATACTTTATTTTTTAAATGCGATTCTTGCGACCCTTTAGCCATAATCAGGATTTAAAGAAAATCTTTGACAAACATTGACAGCACCCCCCCCCCAAAAAACAAAAACAACAACACCCTTGACTTACAACTAAGCTCCTATTAACATAAAATATTTTCCTTACAGACCAATCTATTAACATATTATCTAATATGAATCATTTTGACATTGTCCACAATTGAAAATATAATCGTACTTGGAAAAACCATTTTGCCAATTTTAACCTTGCTCTGTAACAGAGCTGAGATACTCAAAACGTATTATAGATACATACAAAAAGGGCAGTTATTAGTATTCTCTTCATAGTTGCCTTGAAGTCTATGAACAAATCATTCCTTATTTCTTTCTGTGGAAGTGATGATCTTGCTTTTGATTAATTTCTCGGCCTCTTGCGGGTTATCAAATGTATACCTGGAGCCATTTAGAGAGATCGCTAACTTGGCTGGGTAGTACAGGCTGTAACTTACATCGGCATATTGTAGTTCCCTTATCGATACTACATTTCTACATCTTCGCTATGAGATTCAAGCCTTCACACTTCGGATTAAGCTTTTGACAGTCACTTAAATTGGCCCTATTGTCTCCGCAGGGTTTCCTGCGAATAGTCTGCCCCTAATAGTCCCTCTGGTGTTAGGGAAAGATCAGGTATTAGTCGTCCCTCTAGCATGGCATGGTGGGATTGTACTGGTTCCCCATAGTGACTTAGCAGACGCAGTACAAGTGAAGTATCGATAAGGGAACGTACTTGGTTACTAATGTAACCTCGGTTCCCTGAGATACGATAATGAGTACTGCATTGCTGGCCGTGCCATGTAGTTGCACTACTCGGTCATTGCTTCAGTCGAAGTAACCCGAAGATCCTACAGTCAAATGGCAGCTTATATAGCCAGATAGCCATTGGTTCGCTTTTTATTCACTGCACGAACCAATGGCCATGAAGTTACACTGCATTATTGAAAAAAGGCTTCAGTCTCAGAGCAAAAGGAGTTTTTGCAGACGCAGTACTCAATACCGTAATCTTGGGGCACCAAGGTTACGTTCGTAACTGAATATGTTTAGCCTTCACCAGGTTGAATGCAGCTCATAGTTTGCTCACTTCTGGGCTCAGGTCAGGAAAGATGTGCAGGGGAGTTTCTTTGTAAAGTAACTTAAACTCCTGTGATTCCAATGAACCTTCTTCGGATTCAGTTCTCCAGGTCCATGCATTTCTCATGTATTTTTTTGCATTATTTTGCCAAGGTTTTCTTTGAGTTCTCTAAGGCTTCCTTTGAGTTCTCCATCTCTGCCCGATCACTTGCAAAATCTACCTGTGCCTTGTGCAAGGTGGCCAAATCTGCAAAAAAAAAAAAAAAAGTTCCTTGCAAAGTGTTCAAATGTCTGCTTTTGTTTCTTCACATAATTTCAGAATTGGTGCCCTTTAGTTATAAAATACTTACAGTATAAATGCTTTAGAATTTTGCAAGTTAACACCCCTTTATTTCCCAAATGTTGCATACAGAGAGAAAGAAATGAGAATATATAAAGTATATGTGTTACAGTTGGATGGAGATAGCACAGGGCAAAGATATGCAAACAAAGGTTCTTTATTATAATCCAACACAGGTAAATCCAAATGGGAAGACAGGCAGAGAGACAAGCACACCAACATAACGTTAATAACGGACAAGAAGACATAGAACGGAAGCAAACTTATAACCACCGGTAGTGGAGTGAATCCATAATGGTAGATAGGAACAAGAGGGAAGGGTGGGAAATCCAGACAGGTAGACAGTTCAGGGAAAACAGGGACTTCAATCTCAATATCCTCAGAGAAATCAATTAGATCATTTTCAAAGAGGTATTCAGGGCAGATAGACAGTAAAGGGAAAACCGTAATTACAATTTCAATATCCTCCGAGAAATCAATTAGATCCTTTAAGTCCCCAGAGTCCTGCGTTTGCTCACCCACAGTGTTTGTGCAGTGGGCGGAGCCACCCTCGTCATAATCCCCCGTAGCGAGCTCTGTTGCCGGCTCATGCAGCTGGTCTGACTGCGCCGGCTCGGGCTCGGGCTCCGAGGCGATCCTCAGCTCTGTCGCTTGTATTCGCGATGGCTCGTCGATCGTGTCAGGCTTGGGCTCTCCGTCAGCGGTGGGCTCGGGCTGTGGATCTGCTCTCCGAGGCGATGGCAGGCTGGGTACTGGGTCTGGAGTGGGGCTGGCTGGTGGAGCACCCACTCGATGTAATTCAGGAGGCTCTCTTGAGGACCCTCCCCAGATAGCAGTGCTTTGGTGGTTTTATTAAGTCCAGCGTAGTAGAATTTGCAGAGGCCGCTATCCGGGAAGCGTGTGTATTCCGAGAGAAACACAAAGTGGTGTGGTCCTCAAGAGAGCGTTCCCCCTGCTCCAGGAGAATGATGAGGACAGAGAGATCCATGAGGGTCAAAACAAACAAAACAAACACTGGGGAAAAACTGAAAAAATAATATGAAAAAATAATATGAAGACACCGCTTAACTGTATTGGGTCCGGTATTCTGTTACGGTTGGATGGAGATAGCACAGGGCAACGACATGCAAACAAAGGTTCTTTATTATAATCCAACACAGGTAAATCCAAATGGGAAGACAGGCAGAGAGACAAGCACACCAACATAACGTTAATACAGGACAATAAGACATAGAATGGAATCAAACTCATAAAGGACACTGATTAATACAGACAGGTGAATACAATGACGGTGATAAGGGAAAAAACAAAGCAAACAGAACAACGGGGGAAGACAAAGGGCTGATAATAGTGATGCAGTTGAATAAAGTGATCAACTCAGCTGTCTGCCACTAAAATTCTTAATTAATAATGAAACAATAAGAAATATGTGACCCTGGACCACAAAACCAGTCATAAGGTTAAATTTTACAAAACTGAGATGTATACATCATATGAAAGTTCAATAAATAAGCTTTCTATTGATGTATGGTTTGTTAGGATAGGACAATATTTGGCCGAGATACATCTATTTGAAAATCTGAAATCTGAGGGTGCAAAAAAATCAAAATACTGAGAAAATCACCTTTAAAGTTGTCCAAATTAAGTTCTTAACAATGCATATAACTAATCAAAAATTACATTTTGATATATTTACAGTAGGTATTTTACAAAAAATCTTCATGGAACATGATTTTTACATAATTTCCTAATGATTTTTGGCATAAAAGAAAAATCAATAATTTTGACCCATACAATGTATTTTTGGCTATTGCTACAAATATACCCCAGCGACTTAAGACTGGTTTTGTGGTCCAGGGTCACATATAGGCTATGTAATATAGGCTAAGGCAGCTATGTAATTAGGAAGTGAGAGAGAGAGAAAAAAGACACGGGCTCCAGCTGGATTCCGGCTGTGAGCCCTCCATGAACTGAGTCGGAGGCAGTGGATCCATATGCAAACAACTTTAATAGCGTAGTCAAACAAGCAAGGTCTATCACCAGTAAACAGAGCAATGCAGATAATCCAAAAAGCGTAGTCAAATCCAGGCGGGGGGGTCGAGGGTAACAAGCAAGAATCACAAGGAGAATAAACAGTTCAGTCGGTAACAAAGAATCAACACAATGAATAACGCTTAGGATTGTAGAAAGACTAGCAAAACTTTGCGAGGAACTACCCGCGAAGCGAGTCTATAAATGGCCGCCAAGAGGAAGTGAACCGGTGACCCGGAACCGGAAGAGCGAGTCCCAGGTACGGGGTGATGGGAATTGTAGTTTAATATTCCAGGGATGGTTCCCGCTGGCGGCGGTCAGAGGGAGCCACAGAGACCGCGTTGGTGACAGAGCCCCCTCCCTGCGAGCGACTCCTGGAGTGAGGAGGCGGCCGACGCCGGGATCTACCCCTTCTACGGGGTGCTGGTCGATCTGGGTGGCTGTTGTGGAAGTCAGTGGTAAGGGATGGGTCCAGGATGTCTCCGGCGGTAACCCAGGATCTTTCCTCAGGACCGTAGCCTTCCCAGTCGACCAGGTATTGGAGTTGACCGCTCCGGCGTCGGGAGTCCAAGATGGTGTTAACACGATACACCTCCTCGCCCTCGATGACGGGGGGGGGGGGGGGGTCCCTGGTTCGCGGTCTCGTCTAGGTTCTCCACTCGGCTTCAACTCGCCAGCGGGCTTCAACAGAGAGACATGAAAGGTGGGTGAGATGCGATATTGAGCAGGTAAGTCTAGACGAAATGAAACTGGTGTGATTTGTCTAATGATCTTGAATGGACCCACGTACCTGGGACTGAGTTTCTTGCTTGGTAGACGGAGTCGTAGGTCCCGGGTGGAAAGCCAGACCCACTGGCCTGGCTCGTACGGCGGGTTAGGACGACGTTTCCTGTTGGCCTGGATCTGTGTGCGACGGATGGCCCCCTGCAGATGTACATGAGCCTGATTCCATGTCTCCTCGCTCTGTTGAAACCAGGAATTGATTGCAGGCAGATCAGAGGGTTCCCCGGTCCAGGGAAACAAGGGTGGTTGGTGTCCTAGTGTGCATTGGAAGGGAGTGAGGTTGGTGGTGGGTTTGCGCAGGGAATTCTGGGCATATTCAGCCCAGAATAAGTAGTTGCTCCAGTTCTCCTGATGGTTATGACAGTACGAGCGTAGGAAGCGAATCAACTCCTGATTCAAGCGTTCGGCCTGTCCGTTGGACTGTGGGTGATAGCCTGAGGTGAGACTCACGTTGATATTCAGAAGTCGACAGAAGCTGGCCCAGAGACGTGAGGTGAATTGGGGACCACGATCGGTGACTATGTCCTCCGGAAGGCCGTAGATCCTAAACACCCAATTGCAGAGGAGCTCAGCAGTTTCCATGGCCGTGGGGAGTTTCAGAAGGGGAATGAAGCGACATCCTTTGGAGAAATGATCGATGATTGTCAGAATGGTCGTGTATCCCTTGGAGGGGGGCAGGTCTGTTATGAAATCCATGGCTATGTGGGACCATGGACGATGGGGAATAGGTAGAGGTTGGAGCAAGCCTGCTGGTAGGCGGCATGGTACCTTGGTGGTATTGCAAGTGGTACAGTTCTGAATTAATTGGATGGTGTCTTGACGTATGGTTGGCCACCAAAACCTGTTGTTGAGCAGGTGTAGAGTTCCTTCGATGCCTGGGTGACCTGAGCTGGGAGTGGAGTGGACCTGGGTGAGAATGCGAGATCGAAGGATGAGAGGGACGTAAGTGAGGTTGGCTGGGCAGTCCGGAGGTGCAGGGTCCTGGGACTGGGCCTCAGAGATCTCTGTCATGATGTCCCAAGATACAGGTGCCACCATAACCATGGTGGGTATGATGGGTTCAGTGGTGGTATTATGCTGAACTTGTTCGTGAATGCGTGATAGAGCGTCCGCCTTAGTGTTCTGGGTGCCTGGGCGATATGAAACTTGGAATTGGAAGCGGGTGAAGAATAACGCCCACCTTGCCTGGCGATGGTTTAGAACCTTGGCTGAATGCAAGTACTCTAGGTTCTTGTGATCCGTGAGCACCGTGAAGGGATGTTTTGCGCCTTCCAGCCAGTGACGCCATTCCTCTAAGGCTAGTTTGATGGCCAACAGTTCGCGGTTACCCACATCGTAGTTCCTTTCAGGGGGCGTGAGTTTGTGAGAGTAGTAGGCGCAGGGGAACATCTTCGGTGGTTCTCCCTGCCGTTGGGATAGCACCACTCCGACCCCAGAGCTTGAGGCATCCACCTCCACTACAAAAGGCCTGTCTGGATCTGGGTGGTGAAGAATCGGTGCCGTGGTGAACCTCTGACGGAGATCCTCAAAGGCCTGTAGAGCAGAATGGGACAAGGAGAGACGAGTGGCTCCTTTCTTTACCATAGTAGTGAGGGGACCTGCCACGGTACTGAAGAGCCGAATAAATCGGCGGTAAAAGTTGGCGAATCCGAGGAAACATTGGAGTTCCTTCAAGGTATTGGGGCGTGGCCAATTGAGTACTGCGCTCACTTTCCTCTCATCCATGGCGACTCCTTCTGAACTGATGATGTAACCGAGGAAGGAGATCTTGCTTACGTGGAACTCGCACTTCTCCTCCTTGGCGTACAGTTGATGGGAGATGAGACGCTGCAGTACTGCCCGAACGTGTTTGATATGTTCAGTGAGGGAATCTGAATAAATGAGTATGTCATCAATATAGACGATGACCCACCGGTTTAGCATGTCCCTGAAGACCTCGTTAATGAATGCCTGGAAACACGAGGGACTGTTGGCCAGACCGAAGGGCATGACCCTGTATTCATAGTGCCCCGAGGTCGTGGAGAAGGCCGTTTTCCACTCATCACCAGCCCTGATTCTTATGAGATTGTAGGCAGAACGTAAGTCCAGTTTGGTGAAAACTTTGGCAGAGCGTAATTGTTCTAGAGCGGACGGGACAAGTGGGAGTGGGTAGCGGAATTTAATAGTCACCTCATTGAGTCCACGATAATCGATGCAAGGACGAAGACCCCCATCTTTCTTCTTAACGAAGAAGAAGCCTGCTGAAGCCGGTGACGTGGACGGAACAATGAAGCCTTTGGCCAACTCCTCCTGGATGTAGAGGTTCATGGCCTGGGATTCAGCTTGTGACAATGGGAAAACTCAACCCCGTGGGGGAGAAGCTCCAGGAACGAGGTCGACTGCACAGTCTCCTGGGCGATGAGGAGGTAGCTGGGTAGCCTGAATACGACTGAAGGCCTTCAGCAGGTCTTGATACTCGGAAGGTATGGATGAGGGTCGTGGTTGATTATCCTGTCTGGTGGCTGGTTGGGTTACGGCTTGGAGGCAGTGACGCTGGCAGTGTGGTGACCAGTTCGTGATGGTGCGTTCGGCCCAGGCGATGGATGGTCCGTGTTGGTTTAGCCAGGGATATCCGAGAATGACGGGTGATTGGGGTGATGCAATGAGGAAAAAGCGGATGATTTCCTGATGTCCTGGTTCGATGGATAGGGTGATGTCGTCGGTGGTATGTAGGATCTTTCCGGATCCTAGTGGTCGCCCGTTGACGGCGGCCACTGATACATGGGAGGCACAAGAGAGAGTGGGCAGATGATTAACAGTAACAAATTCTGAGTCTATGAAGTTACCAGCCGCACCAGAGTCAATCAGAGCAGAAGTTTCAATGACTTGATTCAAATAAGTTAATCTAATCGGAACATAGCAGCAACTGGTAGAGGTGGCAGAATTACTCACCGAGGTGAGTTGGCGTGGTGGACGTGTGGGACAGTTAGCCCGAATGTGTCCTGACAGACCGCAGTACAGACACAAATTTCCCCTGAATCGTCTCTCCCTTTCCTCCAAAGTCAATTTGGTGGCCCCAAGTTGCATGGGTTCGGGGGCGGCCTCAGCGGAGTGTGTCGTGAGAGGTGTAGCGGTGAATGAACATGTTGGCTTACGTGCTCTCAAGATGTTGTCCACCCGGATAGAGAGATCGATGTACTGCTCCAGAGTGATATTCTCATCCCGGCAGGCTAGCTCCACCTGAAGATCAGGCTGAAGACCTCGGCGGTAGTGTAGCTTTAGCGGTCCCTCGTCCCATCCACTTTGAGCTGCGAGGGTACGGAAAGTCAGTGCATAATCCGCCGCGGTTCTCCTTCCCTGACGGAGTACCATGATCTGCTCTCCTGCTTCACCACTCTCCTGGCTGGGTTGAAACACTTCCTTAAACCTCTGCAGAAAGTTGGAAAAAGAGGGAAAGATAGGTCGATCCAGCCGCCATACCGCCGTTGCCCAATCCAACGCCCTTCCTGAGAGTAGAGAGCAAACAAATGCGATCTTGCTATCGTCAGATGGATATAGATGCGGTTGTTGACTGGTAAACAACGAGCATTGTAGAAGGAAACCCTTGCATTTGGTTGGGTTACCATCAAACTTCTCAGGGAACGCCAGCCGAGGGCTGGCCGAAACAGGTGGGGTTATAGACGGTGGCGGAATGGGAGGAGGAGTGGCGGGCGGCGCCGTCACTTGAAGCCCTTGGAGGGCTCTTACCAGTTGGCTGGTGACCTCCGTTAGGCGATCCAGTTGTTGCTGTTGATTGCGGAGCGCCGTGGCGTAGTGAGCTGTTGCCTCGTAGCTGCTTCAGCTGTAGCGCCATCGAGAGCAGAGGTTGTCGCTGGATCCGAAGACGGCGAAGTTTTCTGTGAGCCCTCCATGAACTGAGTCGGAGGCAGTGGATCCATATGCAAACAACTTTAATAGCGTAGTCAAACAAGCAAGGTCTATCACCAGTAAACAGAGCAATGCAGGTAATCCAAAAAGCGTAGTCAAATCCAGGCGGGGGGGTTGAGGGTAACAAGCAAGTATCACAAGGAGAATAAACAGTCCAGTCGGTAACAAAGAATCAACACAATGAATAACGCTTAGGATTGTAGAAAGACTAGCAAAACTTTGCGAGGAACTACCCGCGAAGCGAGTCTATAAATGGCCGCCAAGAGGAAGTGAACCGGTGACCCGGAACCGGAAGAGCGAGTCCCAGGTACGGGGTGATGGGAATTGTAGTTTAATATTCTGGGGATGGTTCCCGCTGGCAGCGGTCAGAGGGAGCCACAGAGACCGCGTTGGTGACACCGGCAGAGAATTCTGGTAAATTTTCTTGCCAAGAGCCAGGCTAGGGCCTAAATTTGAGGCCCTTGCAGGGCTCTACATGATTTCTGTGTTGGAAACAAATGTTGTGAATCAGGGGTTGTTTTCTAATTAAATGCTTTTGTGTACATTTCTTAGTTTTTATTTATTTATTTATTTATCTTTTTTTTTTTTTTTTTGGTGGCAAAGCTTGGTGTAGCCTACGACTATCTCAGGTTTTCTCACTGTACATTTTCTAATAATTTTTAAGGATGTTATAATGTTATATTAGAATGTTCCGTTTTCTGATCTCTATTTATGAAACAAAATAACATAATTCCAGTCAGTTTGCAGCCTTTACCTTTGTGCCACCTGGCGGTAGTTTTGTGAACGACTTTACCCGTGATTCATTTCATTTTTAATATTTGGCATGTTTGTGTGCTGCTGGGTGTCCCTGTGTGTGCAATAAGCAGAGTGTTAGAGCTTATAGGCACATGTTATTAATGCGCCCTTTAAATAAATAAATAAGAGTAAAAAAAAAAAGAAAAAGAAAAAAAAAACTGTGCCATTGACTGTAGACCAGGTTTAGTTGGTCAATGGTGGAATGAGTTTTAGTTGCCTCAAAATAGCAACACGCCAACAACACGCCTGAACCTCGTTGATTTGTGATTTTCAAGCGCATTTGCTGTTTAAACAACGAGGCACTGCACGTGAAAATGATAACTGTGTTGGGCTGAAACTAGCAAAAAATACTTGTGTCGTGCCTGGCATCGCATTGCGCCGGGTGTATGATAGGGCCCATAAACTCAGAATAGAGAGAAAAAAAATCTGAATTTATTTATTTATTAAATTTTAAGCCCCTATGTGTAAGTTGCTTCTTCAATAAGTGTAAGGCAATTAAAGCTAAATGCCATGGTTAGTGATTATTGCCTTATGTTTGCAAGAAGCCAAACTATAATTGCTCAGGCAAATGCATTTTGTATGATCCATGCATCATTTGCTTAATATAATAAGGTAATACAATACGTTTTCAACTTTATATAATTAGTTCAGTCGTTTCATTATTGTAAACTGAGGTATTTGGAAAGGAATGGTAAGACTAAAGATTCCCGCCTGCAAGCAGGAATGCTAATCTAATTATTGAGGCAGTACATTTTATCTTACTTTGCATTTGCAGGTCAGGCTTTGCAGAGCAGATGTGCTGTGAAATTAATTTTCTTTGGTGTAACTGCAGACATTTTCTCTGTCTTTGTTATGCAATTTCCATTTCACAGATGATAACCTATTATCACTTTATTCAAGGGAAACATGCTAATGGCCAGGAGGTGAATTGAATTATTCATATATTTCTCACTTCTATTCTGTGGCATAGCCTCACTCTGTTCATGCACTAGGAAGAGGCTAATGCAAACATGACCAGATCCTTGTAAATTGGCTTGTAGAGGAGGCTGTTAGCATTGTGCCTGGGGACAGATGGTGATAACAGCTGATATCTTGAAAGTACAGCCTATTTGTTTGTGTCTAAGTATATGTATTTGTTTGAAGTGTGTATGTGTCTGAGCAAATGCATGTATTCTTTTTTTTCACAGCATCATGTACTACTGCAGGCTGACAGTATATTTTCCAAGATAATCTAAAGTTTACAGCAGCTATACAGTTTATCTGCCATATCTCATTCGCCCCCAGATTAAAAAGCCTTCACAGTCAGAAGGCTAATAGTTCAATAGCTGCAGAAGAAGCTGAAGTATAATACAGTTTTTCTCAGTTGATTTGACACTTTTCGCCAAAGTAATGTAATTGCTCTCAAAACAATTAACATAGCCATCTAAACACAGGCTTATCTGTGAACAGATCAACTTTACTGCAAAATGAAGCACTGCATTTTTTTCTAATAAAACATTTATTAAAAGTAAATATTTACATCAAAACTGTAGGTGTGTTCTCCATTGATTATAAAACATGTACAGTGTTGTGGTAGAGATTTGTCCCACTCTGCCCACTCTTCTTCACAGAATAGCTTTAGTTCAATGTTCCTGTTCAAATGAAAATAATCTTGATTGTCCATCTGAATGTTCTCAAATTTCAATTATGAATTTTTTTAGACACTTATAGTAAATAACAGAGGTTTTTGTCCAGCTTCTCTAAAGGAGAGCCCATGATTTCTAACATGGTCAATTAGGGTAACTCTTCACTTCCTTCCACTTGAAATTAATCTGCACCTTCTACCTGTCATTACACCCCGTCCACTCTTGTTCTGTATCCATGTCTTTTTACAGTTTCTTCTCATGCTCTTTCCACCATACCAATGCCCGGATCTCCACTCGTCTCTTCTCTCGCTCCTTCTCTTCTTTTCTTACATCCTCCTCTCTGCTCCATCTCATTCTACCTGTTTCACTCTTATTCACTCTTTCCCCACCCCTTCACCCTCCTTTTTCGCATATTCTGTCTTGTTCTTTGTATACTTTCCCTTTAATTATTACTGGAAAACAATTGTAAACGATTAGGAAAACTGCATTCCCCAGTAGTTATCGGTTTAGGGTCAATTACAAAATATACAGTACTATGTTAATTAGATAGTATGACAAATTATTAAATTGTGTTTGGACAAATGGTACATAAATGTTTGTGATTTGTGTAAAACCAAAAAATAAAAGCTGCAATTGGTTTTCCTGATATATTAAAATTTGACCAGCTGTATGAACTATTAAAAATTATGGAATTTTGTGCACAATGTTTTTAGAAAATTATTCACATGATTTGTAATTTGTATGAAATGAACAAAAACGTACAATCTTTTTAGGATAGTTACAAAGTATTTAGATCACTCTGTAAACTGTTTTGAGAACTGTTTGGAGAAATGTGTCAAATAGATTGAGAAAAACTGTATTGCTGAAATGATTTGCACATTTAAATGTTGATGAACCAAACCAACCACATTTTCAGCAATGAAGTCCAAGTTAAAGGGCTGTGTTAGAAAATAAATACAGTATAACAGTAAAATTATCTTGAGGTCACACCTTATTTACATTATTTAGGGGAAAGCTGTGTCCAGTATAATCATGACAAAAAGTATAATAATATTAAACTGTGTTTTAATCAAAATATAATAACTAGAAACACCTCCCAAAGTGACGTCCCTATAGATATAGTAATATTTGCCTTGACAAAATGAGAGCAAGACACCAAGACCCAAATGAATAGTACACATTTAAGCCATTATTAGCATGGAAACAGTGCTGTCTAGGATTTTTTTATTTGTATTATTAATGTTATTATTTTTATTATTGATGTGATTATTATTATTATATTGATGTTGTTATATACTACATATCTAAATGAACAATGAGTGACCATAGTTAGGGAAATGGCATACATATTCCCTTTATCTAGAGTTCATGGCAGAGTCAATGACCCTGGGATGCTCTCCCATTGCAGAAGAACATTAAGATTGCATTTCTGCTAAAATCCATTTATAGGAAACTAAGAGGGGTCCAAATATATGGTAAGCATTTCTCTAAAAGCTTTAATTGAGACTCTTTTTAATTTTTATGGCAACAGATTTGATTAAATCTGACCTGAAATGTAGTCATTTTCATTTTGCAAGCTTCCATCATTAGAGTGGATGTTCACCTAATTATGAATCAGATGTCAGATGCTTGATGGTAATGAATTTAGAAAACATAACAAAAGCATTTGTTCATTCAGCATAAGTCTTTTTTTTAGTTCATACAGACATTAATAAATGGTGTTCTGGAGGAGATTGTAAGTGTTACATAGTTTAGTTTGGTGTTTTATTTTAGATTAATATATGGAAGAAAAAGCATTCAACACAGATTATTTATTAGAAAATACCTTTCTAATCCTTACAAACATTTATTTGGGACTGCATATAACTAATAGAAGTTGTAACAGAAATGCAATGGAGGGATTTGTGGAATCACTAGATGGCAGTGTTTCACCCAGAATCACAAACAACATTCACTCATTTGGCTGATTTTGCATACCTGCTAAACACTTTCACATACCTGCTCTTTAATAGTTAGAGACCTTGTAATTGTTATAAATCACAGATATTTTCCATATGGAATTATCGGCTAAAATAGTATAACTAACAGTGTTATAAATGTTGAAGTAATACTGAACCGTAAAGGTCAAAGCATCTTTAATTGATCGACAACAACAATCACACAATAATTGCATGCTACTAAAGGCTAGTGCCACACAGAGCAGGACTTTAATCTCATGTTAATTTTGTAATATAATATCTCCTAGGTGATATAAGACAAGGCTTCTGCCACATGTCTGAAGAACTTATCAATTACAGTCATCATTGATTCTCTGACCACAGTTTATCTAAAATAAATAAAAAATAATAAATACTTCTTCTGAACCCCAATCTATATCAATTCAAGTCCAAATCAATATCAGTTTACTCATACCAATATCCATTCTGGTACCATAGCTTTTCTCATGGTGTATTCTTTAAAGTCCCTTTAGTTTCCTTTCCAAGTAGTCACACACAAGCATAAAACCTATGACTAAGTCATCAACAAGATCGACAACTTCTGTGATTGAACTAAAATTTATTACAAACACCCTTGAATCATGCTTGCTAACACTATGTTTATTCATGATTTGACTGAATAAACATAGTGTATTTTACATGAATAGAAGCAGTGTATTCAGAAATGTTGATTTTGATAATGAAAAGAGGTAGCGACAACAAAGAGGATGCTTTGTTATTAAACTAAAATGAGTTTCTCCAAATGCAAACAAAATACATCTTTTTTAATTTTTTTATTGCCATGCAACATGTCTGAGGGTAGAAGAATTTACTGGTCTGAGATGTATTAAAAGGATTTTTTTTTAAAATCCTGAATGCTAAGGTCTTACTTGCATAACATCACAATATCAACCAAATGAAGACAAGTTAGGAGAAACCCGGTATTGTGTTTATTGTGTGTCTCCAGCTTCCATTCTTATTTAGCCTAAAGAGACATTAAACAGGCATCAAACAGTACAAAACCATGGTACAAAAATGTGAAGCATGTGTACATCCTGATCTCTCATAATATTAGTTATAATCAATGGCTGCCTTTTTAATTATTGCTCATGGTACAAAGCAGAGAAGGCTCATTTAAGGGGGATCGATATGGTAGAGTGATTGGTGGATGGTGAAGCTGTACATCAGGTGGCTTGATGTGAAAATCATTGGGGCCTGTGCACGCGCTGATCAAAGCGGTTAGCCCCCCAGCTGGCTGTGGGGCTTGGATAATGGGTGAACCTTCCGTGAACCAACATCTGTGGCCTTCTCTAAACAACACATCATATAGGTTCTATGAGGAATGGAAGTTGGGGAAAATTAAGAAGAAAAAACTTTGCTGTCTTAAGTTGAATTTATTTTTTTCTGTCTTTATCTTTAGTTTATCATGTCTTTTTTTTTCTTTTTTAATTTTCATTCTCTATTCACACCCTCATTCTATCACATAAGAGGGTGATTGTTTTACCAAGATCATCTCTATTACCTTCATTCTCTTGCTTCTCTGATTGTAACCTGCCTGGCCAAGCTCTAAAGGTTAATAACTTTGGCCTTTGGACATTATTTATAGGGCTGGTAAGAGGAAACACATCACTGTTCTATGTAGCTTTGCCTCTGATCTGTGCTGTGCTCTCTTATGTTCCACCCCCACCTCCCCACCACATCCCCATCCCCCCACCATGACCACTTCTCTTGCCTCTTTCCTTCCTTTCTCCTCTTTGCCCAGATAGTTTGCACTTTTATAATGCCTTGTTCAGTGTTTATACTAATGTAAATGAATGTAATCTCAGAATGTTTGAATGGTAATGTTTTGCCATGAGTGGCATTGTTTTTCACAATTCTTGACCTTAAATGATCTACTTTGCACAGCACAGCCATCCTATATGAAAAAGGCAAAGAACTGTGTGTATTGTGTCACCCAAGCCTAACCCCCCCCCATTTTTCCCCCAGAAATCGACTAGAAGATAAAACAACAACAACAAAAAGTATATGATAATTACATTAAAGGGGTCCTATTATGCTTTTTTACTTTTTGAATTTTAGTCAGTGTGTGGTGCGTATGTTTGGGCATAAAAAAACATTTACAAAGTTACAAATCTCAAAGTCCACACCAAAGGGAGATATTTAGTAAAAAAAAAAAAAATCCCTTTTTCAAGAACTACAACAAACGGCTCGTTTGGACTACACAGCATTGTTTTTGTCAAATCTATGGTGGGTGGGGATTAGCCTAAATTTAGCAATGTAGCATGGACAGCTGATTCTGGGATGCTTCAGCGAGCCGCAGGGCGGCTGGTATAAATGCAAGCATTGACTCAAGTGGCTGCGAACTGCTCCGGTCGCTGTGTCAAAGCTGTGCCATTGATGTGTGCGGTATAGAGGGTTGAAACACATGTGGAGTCATGGCAGATGTAAACACAAGCATTAACTAGAGTGACGATCAATCATCGGTTGCCGCGTCGGAGCCGCACCGTAGATGTGTGCGGTGTGTGGTAAGAGATTTATTCATCACAGAGTGTAGATAGCTTCACTAGCCTTACGCCGGAGATGGTTTCAGGCATGTAAATAATTAAATAAATTAGCACAAGAATGATAATATTATGTATTGGCAATCTCACAGGCTGACAGTAGGACCAACACTACTGTAGCATATTATTTACTCACCCTCCATGCATTGTAGGTGTATATGACTTCCTTCTTTCAGACAAATGCAATTAGAGTTATATTAAAAATTATCCTGGCACTCCCAAGCTTTAGAACGGCATAGACTGGTGTTTCTCTCCATCAGTCCAAAACAAGTCCAATAAAGTGCATCGATCCATAATAAAAAAATATTCATATTTAAAACATAAGAATCACTTTAATCTAGCTTACGCTAACAGTTGTACACGGAACTTGCTGCTTTGGGAAGGGCCGTGGCAGGACTGAAACGCCATCTAAGCTGTTTGCCAATCGCAACGCAGTGGGACTGCTAAGCAATCACAACACATTTTGTTTTTCAGAAGGTGGGTCTTCATCAAACCCCGAACTTATCGAGCCATTTGTGCCAGGCTGGGAGAAAGCTATTGTAATAATGTAGAGTATGTGAAAATAATGTGTTTTTCGAACCACCAAGCATGAGAGCATGTTCTAGTGCACCCCTAAAACAAAATAAAGACTTTGTAAAAGAGCATAATGGGACTCCTTTAAATGAAGTTGGCTTTGCTGTAGAAGTAAAAATGATAAAATTACATATATTTTATCTTTCTTAGAACATTTGTAGTTTTTGCTAAACTAACAACTAGATACTTAAAGAATTCACCCTAACTAAATTAAATACTGAAATAAGGATGTTTATATGCATCTTTAAAAAAAAAAAACATACAGTCCCTATAGCTGCATCAGAGGTAGTGTTCTTTATGTAAAATTATCTTGTTTTATTGAATACCCATACTAAAATAATAATAAAAAATCTGTCCTCTTTTAGTAAATAAAATAAAGCTTTCAGCCAGTGGTTAGTCATCTGATTGATTTTTATCTCAAAACAGCGTTGATCTCTGCATTTTCTTAGGCTGCTTCACCTAAAAACAAGTCAGATCAAATAACTGAAATAATTAATTTATTACTCTGGAAATAGGATGGTATGTATAATGTATTGCATTAGTCCATGCGGTAAGCTGTGTTTTATATGGCACATTTTAGCATACAGAAAATTTGCATAGTATACAGTTTGCATCACATAACATACATTCTCTTCACTGTTAATGTATTATTCTAAACATATCTCATAAATACTGATGTGATTAAAAATTGAATCTCTCTAGCATTTTTCTTTAGAATTGCTAGTATCTATTGCTGAAGTGTATTACTGACTGATCCTATCATTGTAATATGTATGATTATGATAACCGTGCTTCAGGTGTCACATTCTCTAATTAAAATTTTAGAAAAACAAAATATATAAATACAAGGCTCTAAAGCATAATGACAACTCTGTTTTAACTAGCCTTTAACAAAGCCATTAATCAAGACCATGTAAATTCCTTTATTGAGCTGAACTACTTACCAAAGTTGTTTTTATGTCTTTTATTCTTGCCTTAAGATATATTCAGTCATTCAGGTAAGTTTCCTACCAGTCATGTCTTTTTCTTTTTTTAGTTTGACAGAACATTTAAGTATGAGCAAATCTGTGCAGTTATGGGTCCTTCTCACCTCCTAAGTAACATAAATATTGAATCTATTATCCATATTGTTAGTTTTATTAATTTTTATTATAATTACTTGGGTTTATGCATAAATATACCCAGTCCAACAACAAAAAACAAACTAACAAAAAATACATTAACATTGTGAAGGTCTTTTGGTCTTTAAGAAAAACATTGTTTTTACATTAACATATAAAATAGACACACCATAATTCTGAAATTGTGTATTTCAGGTTTTAGGTGCTTTCACATCTCACAACCTAAATGATCTGTTGTGAGAAACATTTGCACAAAAATATACACATAATGATGAACTTGAAGGACTATAAAGATATTTCATTGGAACACTGGAACTTATGCAATATTATATGATATTAATAAATAATATTAATAATATAGATGTACTAATATACTAATATTAATGAAAATAAACAATTATTAAAAAGGGCTATTTTTAACGCAATCATATAGCACTTTGAAAGCATGGTTCTTTATTAAACCTTATAAAAAGGGTTCTATTGAGTACTAAATTAAAGAATGTGGTACTGTTTAGAAGGAGTGTAGACTGTCCTGTTTTAATTTGATGCTTTCTGCTTCACATTGCTATTCAACCTTCTTTTTGGGAGTTTGGGCCACAGTGGTGTTGCTAGGTTTACTAAGACCCCTTTACAGTACATTTTATTTGTTTTTGAAAAAAAAAAATTTTTTCAAAAAGATGGTCATGTCATGGGGTTGGGTCACAAAGATCTATCCCTCAAGTGATCGTTCTGGGCCCCCCAACAGCTTTGGACCCCCTGTACTTAGTGTACCCCCACTAGTGACAACCTGTGCTTTCTGCTATGATAAAAAAGATTCAAACAATAAACACAACAGAGTCTTCATTCATTTATCTTGTCCTCTTTCATTTGGGAAGCCCTGATATTTAATGCTTCAGTTCACCTGTCATCTGCCTGCCTTCATATTCAGCCTTTTTGTACTTCATTGTACCTTCTCTTCTCACCAGATTAGCTTATTCATTCCACATATGTGACCGCCAGCCTGTTAAAATTATATTAAACCAAAGAAATCCACTTTAAATGGGTGTCTACTATGAGCATTACAAATCTCTTTGCTGGCCTTTAAATATTTTGATTGGGTGATGAGGAGGGGGTTTCAGAGCGTTGATCTCTTTCCCAGGAGGCCGCTTCAGAATATAAATTGAGTAATATTATAAAGGCGTGGAGAACGAAAGGACTGGCTAATGAATGGGATACGTGATCTCTGAAGGAACAGGAGGTCATGCTGTGAAGTGAAATACCCTTATAACTTCGATGCTAATTCCCACAGATGATGATACATTAACTGAGGGCTCTTATAATTCTATTTTTATCAGCTAAGTACGCAGAGCATTGACATATCTGTATTAAAGGGGATTAAACTGAATTAAAATCAAATGCAATCATAATTGTTTCTGTAGTGTGTTGCTTGACTCAAACCCTTTGCATTACAGGGAAATCTGGATGTATAAAGTAATCAACTGAAAAATAGGACATTAAGAAAGCTGATTTGTATTGCTAGGATGTTTCTAGATCATCTGCAGATGTCTCAAAAGGTTAATGTCCTTGGTCAGATTACTAAACAAGACTTAATACTAGATATTAAATACAACATTTAATCCCGTGTTTTATAATTTATTTTTTCATCTCTACAGGAAATTAAAGTCATACCCTCACATATATCTGTTCAGATGTCTTCTTTAAACGTATTATTAATTATTATCATTATTTTTTTTTTTGTTGGTATTTTTAGGGTAAGGGTAAACAGAGGCACCTAGGTCTTTGAATACTAGCACATTTAATGGTGATATGGGATTCATGTTGTACAGTATGCTACTGTGCATTACACCAAAAGGACACTTTTTTGTGGTAGTAGTTGCACACTACTGGGTCATCAGGTCTGAGTAATTTAAACTGCCAACAGACCGTTCAATCACAGAAAGGCAATGGATGTGTACTGTTGCTAAGCCCCCTTCGGAATTAAGTGTGCATCACTGATCATTATTCACTGGAAAAGATTTTCCTCCTAATATGATTTCTGCAATTTAAAACATAATATAAAGCAAAATTTTCAAAGTCAGGCAATCCTAGCAGTTATTACAGTTTTTCTCAGTCCATTTGACACTTTTCTTCAATGCAGTGTACTTGTTCTTAAAACAATTAGCACAGCTATCCAAATACAAAATTATCTTAACTAAACAGTTCAACTTTATTGCTGCAATTTTTTTTTCTAGTAGTGCATTTATTATTACATTTTTACATCAAATCTATGTGTGTTCTTTATTGATTATAAAACACATCAAACTCTAGGTGCACAAATAGGCTAATGAATACATGTTTATTGTAATTTGTCAACAGCGAGTTTTGTTTTATATATATTGTGTAAAAATCTAAATTAAATAAAAATTGTTATCCAACACCTGCTATCACTAATGAGAAAAAAATTAATTGCCCCTTTAAACTTAAAATCTGTTTGTGCCACCTTTAGCAGCAAGAACTGCAAACAGATCCATTTTTTACAGCACACTAGTGGATATATTACTTTTTTAGCTGGTGAAAATACTAGTGTTCTAATGGCCTAATTTTGGCCACCACAGTATATACACGTGTGTGTGTGTGTGTGTGTGTGTGTGTGTGTGTGTGTGTGTGTGTGTGTGTGTGTGTGTGTGTGTGTGTGTCTGTCTGTGTGTTTGCTGTTATCCTGAACTATTGATCTTGCTTTTCATTTACATCTGGAAGAGAATTTCATTGCATTTTATTTAATTTACATATTTGCAGCTCTTGCATCATAAAAGAAAAATGTAAGAAGTTCTTGCTCTTTCTATACGTTCCCTTTTATTATTACTCTAAAGTAATTTAGAGTGCATTTCCTGTGCTGAGTGTCTGATTAACCAGGTAGTTATGTTTAGGGACAATTGAAAATATACATGTTTATTTGATAGAAAGACAAAGTTTTGTTTGTTGTGTTTGAACAAATGGTACATAAATGTTTGTGATTTATGTAAAAAAGTATTGGTTGCATTAGCTATTGTGAAAACATTTGAGAGTTTGGTGCACATTGTTTTGAGAAAATTATTTGCATGTTTTGAAGTTTGTATGAAATTAATGAAAACACAACACACAACTATTGTTTTCAGCCTCCTATCATGTGATCGCTGATAGACCATTAACTTAAAGACACACACACACACACACACACACACACACACACACACACACACACACACACACATGTTGGGTTTACATGTTTTATGGGGACATTCCATAGGCGTAATGGTTTTTATACTGTACAAACCGTACTTTTTATCACCCTACACCTACTGTACCCTACACCTAAACCTAGCCCTCACAGGAGATTCTGCATACTTTTACTTCATCAAAAAACTAATTGTGCATGATTTATAAGCCTGTTTCCTCATGGGGACCTAAGAAATGTCCCCACAAGGTCAAAATCTACTGGTATTCCTATCCTTGTGGGGACATTTGGTCCCCACAACGTGATGAATACCAGGTACACACATACACACACACACACACACACACACACACACACACACAACACACACACACACACACACACACACACACACACACACACACACACACACACACAATAGTAAGAGGAGTTAAACTTTATTATACATAAAATCGTTTAAATATATTGAGCTTTAAAATATGTCACAATGTAAATTACTTTGCAACATTTTACTGGTTTGTATTTATTGTGTATTGCGTATTGTAAGTATGTATTTATTGTGATTCTGCATATTTTCATTAAATCTCTTTTGACACAAATTTTTCATCTAACTGTAACGTGGACTGTATATGTTTTGTTTCATGTTCATGCTTTTATTTTGGAGTTTAGTCATGCCCTCTTGTATTTTTGCTATTGGATCCTTAGTTCATGTGTCATGTTTTCATTTGTTTATTGTCTTGTCATGTGGTTCTTAGTTACGTTTGCTCATTGGTTGGTTTATGTCATTAGTCGGTGAGTGTCCAAGTCAAGTCAAGTCAAGCCTGTGTTTATTGTTTGATCTTTATCCATTTTTTGGACTTTATAAAATTGCACTTGGGTTCTTTAATTTGCCGTTCAGTGGACCATTAATTACAGCAGTACTTATACCAAGTAACACCTTAAAATATTTGGCTCTCCAACCACTATAATGACCAACATTATAAAACGGTTAGTTCCATTCCTCAATTCTGATTGGTCAGCAGCTGTGTTTTATTCACGATACAGCACGGCTATGACTGCTTCACTCAACGTTCTCTGTATCATTGAACCTCCTTAGCAACCACCCTTAGCAACGTAAACAAAGCTTTAGCAGTTAGGGACTACTTTTTACAGCGGAAGGCAGTTAATGATTTTACTTTATGAAAACGTACAACCTAATATATATAAATTAATATATATTTTTGATATTAATGTTTTTATTGTGTGGTAACCATTTTATAAAAGCAATAAGGTACTTGAGGCCGTGCTGTATCGTGAATAAATCACGGCTGAAGGGGTTGCAGGCACTCCGCTTCGCGTCGTGCCTAACAACGCCCTTCAGCCGTGATTTATTCACGATACAGCACAGCCTCTCGTACCTTATTGCTTAATTAAAATACAGTAGTAGACCTAACTATTCAGCTACAGCTCTGCACAGTTAAAAAAACAAGGCAGTTTTATTCCTAATAAGAATATTTACTGTTATCAGCCTCTTTAACATTGTAATTGTAAATACACAGTTTGAACATTAACAATGCACAGTGCTTACAAAACAATTATTAAATGAATGAATGAATGAATGAATGATGAATGATAAATAAATAATGATTAGATTAAATATAAACTGTACTATACTGTATGTAAAAAAACAACTTTATTTAAATAAAGATTACATTAAAATGTATTGCATTTTAACATTAATTTATATTTAATTTAGTAATTCCTCTGTGTACCACAATTTGAGAACCACTGCATTACAGAATACACGACCGCCTGCCATGAACCCAGCAGTTTCCCTCCTTGGACTATGTCAAGGTCCATTGAGGAGCTTATGGAGGACTTTTTTGGACTGTGTTATTTGGTGGCTGGCATCCTACTGGCCTCTACGCTCTCAAGCATCACAGCCTTAACACACTCAAGCCCAGCGGACATCCCACTTCTGTGCTGCCCGTGATGGCAATGCCCATTTTGAGTGTGTGGGCTGCATACTGCACTCCTGAGGCCTCTCCTATCCACAAGTCTGTCCCAGAGATCTCTCCTGTCCACGAGTCTGCCCCAGAGGCCTCTCCTGTACCTTAATCCACTCCAGTGCCTCCAGAGGTGGCGCCCACTTTTTAACTCCTCTGGATCTGACCCGGCAGACATCTGCTCCATAGTTTCACTGTCTGTCTCTGCTCCATGACCCAGGTCCTCCAGTGTTTCATGGTATGTCACTATTGCTTCATGATAAAAGCCCACCTCTGCTCCACAGCCTAGACCTGCCTCTGCTTCACAGTCCAGGCCCACCAATGCCCACTGACCAGGTCTGCCATTGCCCCATGGTCCAGGTCCACCACTACACCATGGTCCATGGTCTTGCCCTCTGCTCCATGGCCTGTTCCCCTACATGGGCCTGGCCCTCTATCCCTCCCCCTGTTCCTCCTGGA
>NC_133369.1:40321556-40346954 GCF_049309525.1 Garra rufa
TATACTGTTTGTGTTTATTGTTCATACTCAGATTAAGAATATATTTATCTTAAAAAGTAACTTTTTTTTTTACTGTGTTTTGCTATTATATAACACTGTTTCTGCTATGACTTTATTCCTGAAACGTTTTTGACAGGTTTATATTGTCAATAAATGAAATAGGCCTGTTTTTCATTGAAAAGCGCCTATCATAATATTGTAATATATGGCTATAACTTGCTTGGGGAATGTTATATATAGACAAAATTTTATTTAAAAGTGTAAAACACCTAAATACAATTTTCTAAAGAACTTCAGGAGTTTTTGTTTGAGTACACAGTAAAAAACACCCAATTGTTGCTAGCGTTTTTCCAAAAATTCTGGAAATTCACCTTATTTTTAGAGAAAACAAAAGGAAAATTGTAATGTTAAATTAGCTAGACATAAAGTTCAAGTTCGTGTGTTTATAATGATATATGACAATTGATGCTGACTGCTAAAATCATTCTGAGAAAAACAAAGAAATGTACAGGTGCCTCAAAAATGTTCTAGGTCTTTAAGGGTCCCAGATAGCACCATACATCTGCAAGATGTCTGTTAAAGGTCTCTAAGCATCTGCTGTGTACAAATGTCTGGCAGACGTCTGGAAGATGACAGTTTTAAATACATTCTAATTCATAAACATCTTAAAGACGTCTATTGACATCTGATAGGAAACGTCCTGCAGACGTATTGAAGATGAGCAAACTACGTCTTGCTGATGTCTTGCAGATGTCTTGCAGATGTAAATGCAGATGTCAAATAGAGATGTACGTGTGCTATCAGGGGGTTAAATAATTCTTGTTTTAAAATTCGATTATATTTGGTGATTTATTGCTATCATTGTATTAGCTTAAATAGTGTTTATTGTAATTTTAAATAATAATAGTAGGAGTTTTATCTCTTTTATTTTCTCTACAGTAAGAAGAACACTGAAGAACGGTCTTACGCCAGAGGAGGCGCAGGCGCTGGGATTGGCCAGCAGCTCTGAGATGCAAGTGTGAGACAAACAGCAGCCGCTCAGGGTCTCGGCACACACATCTAAACACAAACAAGCTGGAACGGGTCACTTTAGCTCGAGTTTGCTTTCCTCTGGAGCAGGTGCATGTTTCTGGGTTTGTGTTTTAGGACGGTTATTGCTGTGGACAATTTGTATTCTCACAGGTGAAAGGGATTATAATCACTAACCCACTATACCAGGGTTCCTCAAATCTTACCCTGGAGGTCCAATGCGCTGCAGAGTTTAGCTCCAACCCTGATGAAACTCACCTACCTGTGATTCTCTAATGATCCTGAAGACCTTGATTAGCATTCTCAGGTGTGTTTGATTAGGGTTAGAGCTAAACTCTGCAGCGCATTGGACCTCCAGGGTAAGATTTGAGGATCCCTGCACTATACTATACTTATCCTGGGACGTGTAGTCAGACCATACTCCATTTACTAGCTTTTGCATTTTGTCCCAAGGTGGTCTAAGAGAATCATCGAAACCACTCAGGTGCATGTTCACTGTTAATGGTATCCCAAATCATTTGAATGCATTTTTGAAAGAGAACAAGCACAGTTGCAGCGCAACTTCCTGATGCACAACATTTGTAGACGCTCTCAAACACAGCCTGTAGAATGCTGATTGTCCAGTTCTCCAGTACAGAGACGAACGTCCGTCTCTTACCGCTGTGGCCTTCAGAACGATCCCAAAGAACTGTGTTTGAACACGACTGGATGCCGTCTCACCGTTTTTGTTTGTACTGGCTGTTTGAATTCAAAAGGCATTGAATAGTAGCACCTTTAGCGTTCATATTTCATTTAAATCAGCAGCGATTCTTCTCTGGTTTACTGCTGTGCTAAAACTTGTTTGTTTTTTCCTGTTTTAAAAAAGCAGGGCTTCTCATGTCACGTGTTCGAGTGCTTTCAGATAGCTTGAAGTTGCACAAGCGGTACAGGGAAAAAAATAATCTCAAAACCTTTTAATTTCTGCTGAACCCTGACGTGTTCTTGTGCGATCGAAACCTGTTTAACTTGGATAAAGATGATCAAATTACTTTGCACACAAATGAGAACAAACTAGAAAGTTGTCTTTCTCTTTTTCCCTCCAACCGTGTCAGTTCCTCATACTTTATCTTTATAGTAGTACATTCATTTCATAACTTACAACACGCAGAAGTAAACACTCGTCTATTTAAATGAAAGGACTTCTAGCCATATTTGGTTAAAAAAAATGATGGCATTATAAAATGAGTGCCTTGAAGAAATGCTTTTTTTTGTGGGAATCAGATTATTTGGCCAGGAAAGGAAGGAAGAGGACATTTAAGGGCATGTTAAATGATTGATTGTTGCGATAGATGCAAAATGTACAATTCTGTCATTAGTTCCTCTCCCTAGATTATTCTAATATACACTGGGGAAAAAAAAACAATTTGAGTAAACCTAAAATTTTAAGTTAAATCAATTTAAATATAACATAGCAAATTATTTAAGTTGTCACGTAGTACAACTTAACTTTTTAAGTTGACTAAACTAAAAATGATGAGGCAGCCAGGTAAATTATTTAAGTTGATTCAACAAATTGATTTTTTACAGTGTATGAAATGAATATAAATTGGATGTTTCGATCAAAATGTAAGTTAAAAGTTAACTTTCTAGAGATCAGTGAATAAAAGAAAGTTAGGTTATGACTTCATATGACAGCCCGCAAGTCATTTGGACTGGTTTTTGGTGCTTCTTCATTTTAACAACAATAGGTCAAAGTACATGGGTGTATGGAAAGAGTATAATGAGTCTTCAAAATATTGAACATTTCTACAGAACCACTAGATTTAGTGATTCAATCACTGCGGTAAATTCGATCAGTTTGTTTTTTTTAGAAATTGCCCAGATTTACCAGAGACCCGTGTCCACTGTCAATACTAATAGTACCATTCAGCACCTTATCATGTGTAGCATGCAATTTCGAAAGGAATTGGAAAATTGAGTATTATAGACTTTTTGTTTTCACCTTTTTCCCTCAGATTTTTATTCTGAGTATTATGTGGATAAGAGATTAGATACGTGTAAAGTAGAACCTTGATGTAGAGGCTAAACATGAGAGAGATGCTGTACAATTGTGTAAATGTCACTTTTTTTGTTGTGTTCATGTTTTGTCTGTATTTTGTATAGAATAGTGTATTATAGGTCAAAAGCAGTGTTATTCTGTGAAAATTCTAATTTAAGAGAAAATAAGCCATGCATGGTTCAAACGATAACAAACGTCAGCAGGCGAGGTCAATATTTTGTGAGCCTGTGACGTCTCGGTACCCTGTGAACGTAGCTTTTGTTTCATGTGTTTACGCGGCACAGACTTGAAACATTGTCATGCACCCATCAGCTCTGCTCAAATGGCCTTTGATATTATTGCACTCGCATACAGTTTCACCCATTGCTACAAGTGCCATAAAAAGTTGGTTTTGAGTAAAAGATCGAGAATGTGAAAATTTGACTTCTAAATTCCAAACGGAAAAAGCATTTACTGTACTTTGCAATAAAAAGCTTTTACAGCAACACCCAGAATATAGAGTTGGACTCTTTCTTTCTTGTTAACTGTGTAATTGTTTTTAGTTGAACAAACGGGGCTAAACCACTTGATGGCAGAAGAAACGTGCCATAGCACTTTCCAAAGCTTTTGAAGATACACGTTCAAATTTGACCGATCGCGCTCAGCAGCGCAAAGTCCATTCGGTGCTTGCTTGATATTGTAGATTTAAGTAGCAAATGAGAATGGCTTAAGTTCTTCAATATATCTTGAGACAAATGTCTTCATAATGATTTTCAGTTTTGTTTAAAGATAATTGGACATTGCCAACAAAACATTGTATGGGTCAAAATTACAGATTTTTCTTTTATGCTAAAAATCATTAGGATATTAAGTAAAAATCATGTTCCATGAAGAGCATTTGTCAATTTCCTATCATAAATATATCAAAACTTTTTAGATTAGTAATATGCATTGCTAAGAACTTCATTTGGACAACTTTAAAGGCGATTTTCTCAATATTTCGATTTTTTTGCAACCTCAGATTCCAGATAGTCAAATAGTTGTATCCCAACCAGTGTCCTATACTAACAAACCATTAATTGAAAACTTATTAAGAAAAATGTACTCTTATGACTGGTTTTGTGATCGTGGGTCACATGTAGTCTCATTATTAGGTAAAGTCAGATGTAAAGTTGCAATTCACTGATTCCTGAGACATGGGACAAAACATGTCCAGCAATTGTCACTGCTATTAGGTTTAAAAATTAAAATATTTTTAATTGTAAATGTTATGAGGGATTACTAATAGAATGTATTTAACACAATTATCCCCTTCAGTGTAAATGTATTATTCATTATTTTTTAAATCTGAAACTTATTGTCTTCTTATTTTCAATGATGAAAAACCTTGTTTTATCATAAGCAACACTTAAGACTTGTTTTGTGGTCCAGGGTCACATATGAGATATTATTAAGTCGCTGGGGTATATTTGTAGCAATAGCCAAAAATACATGTATGGGTCAAAATTATCGATTTTCTTTTATGCCAAAAATCATTAAGATAATAAGTAAAAATCATGTTCCATGAAGATATTTTGTAAATTTCCTACCATAAATATATCAAAACTTAATTTTGAATTAGTAATACACATTGCGAAGAATTAAGAACTTCATTTGGACATTTTCTTAATATTTAGATTTTTTGCTTTCAGCTTTTAGATGATGTATAAATCTGAATTTCAAATGGTTTTGTTGTCCATGGTCAAATATCAAAGCAAGGTTGTTTTTCAAGGACACATGCTTGTTTCTATGGTTTTTAAAGTTGTGTCACTTTTTGTCAACACTGTCAGACACAAAAGAAAAAAAAAAAAAATCAGGGAATATCAGAGGCAACTGTCACTCTAACAGACGTCCTTGCCACATTCCACCTCTGCAAAGTACATCAATGTCAGACAGGCTTTGGTAAGTTTTAAAGTTTTAGAATATTTTAAATCCTAATGTTAATATTTCCTGTGTCACAACCATGATATGTCAACACCATCTTCCAATTTCAAAATTATTTGAAATCTTTAGATCATTTTATTTTCCTTTAGCAGGTTCCATTGACATCTAGCATCAACAGAGAAAAAAAAATGGCTACTAGATGAACTCCAGTTGTATTGTGAAAGAAATGCCAAACTCATCAACACTGTTAGATGTCACGACCATAAGGCAGTGGTGATAGGCCAATGATGGAGTTCACAATTAACATGAAGTCGTCATATTTTTGTAGTTTTCAGGTCAGTGACCGACTTGTGTTAAGGCAATGATCTAGGGAAGAGTTCAGAAACAAATATGCTGCATTGACGGTTCACGGAAGCATGTAGCCTTCATTATCCATAACATAAGATTGGAACAACTAGGACTCTAGCCCCTATCCAAGCTGACAGAGCTTGAGAGGTGAAAAGGTGAGGCAAAGAATGGCAGATAATTGCCAAATGCAGATGTGCAAAGCTTGTCACATCCTACCCCAAAAAGACTTGAGGCTGTAAAGGTGCTTCAACTAAGTACTGAGTTAAGGGTATGAATACTTGTGCAATGTACTTTATTTCAGTGTTTTATTTTTTTTTTTAATTTGTAAAATTTGCAAATCTGGTTTTTGCTTTGTCACTTTTATGGTGTATGGAGTGTAAATTGATGTGGGGAAAAACTAATTTAAAGCAGTTTAACATAATGCTGCAACAAAATGGTGTGAATACTTTTGCAAGGCACTGTACCTCTAAAAAGTGCCTTAAAAGTACAATATTAGTACCTTTTTTTCTGAGAGTGTACGAGAAACGCTGTCCAAGATACAAAGTGGGGGACATAAGGGTGCAGTTGGGAGATAAAATCAGACTTTGAGAAACAAAGTCACAATTACGAGAAATACAGATGTATTTCTTGAAGATAAAATTGTAATTAGCTTTATTTGCCCATACAATTCACATAAACTCTCCAAGAACAGAGTTGTTAGACATATCACCACCTTTATTTAGGGTCATGTACAGCAGATGGTTCTTTTGCAGTGTCACAGAGCTCCTCTAAAACGAGCTGTGACAACATCGAAACTGATGGAATCTCATTACAATCATAATTGTATGACAATTTTAGTGCAACAACAGACATGTAACATGCCTAATGCAGTAAAGATGTTGGTTGTACAAGACCATACAAAAACAACCTTGTGTTTGTTTGTTTGTTTGTTTGTTAGATATATCTATGGCAAAAGTGAGTTTGCATTTGTCCCCTTTTTCAGCAAGGACAGAAAGATGCCATGGAAAAGCAAAAAAGAAACAAAAAATGTCTCAACTGTAGGTCAAAAAGAAAGGAAAAGCAAATAAGCTCAGATCACAGAAAGGAAAATAAAAGACAAAATCCAAAGTCTAGGATTCATGGTAAAATCCAGTGCAAACTATGTCTTTTCTGCAAGATGTATGCCAACTACAAACTAAAGAAAGTGATCAAAGCAAGAGAATATATATTGATTCCTAGCCTGTCTATGTCTACACAATAGCTACACAATGTCCCTGAACAATAGGGTCTGCACAGTACTAGAAGAAATTAATTGTAGAAATTTCAAGTTGGAAGGTTTTCCAAATACAAACAGCAAGTCCACACCAATGAACTTTCATACTGCTCAGATTTAGCATCTCTATAAAGCTGAAGATAGCTGTACTTTTCCTTTTTGCAGTTTTACATGTGCACTTTTTAGGGCTGTAATATCGAATGTCGATTCCAAAGCACCAAAAGTTTTTTTTTTGTTTTTTTTTTTCAAAAATCTGACACTGGTCAAAAAAAAAAAAAAAAGGAATGACATTTGTGTGTGTGTGTGTGTGTGTGTTTGTGTGTGTAGTGCAGTTTACTTAAGGAATTAACACTCTTATACAGTTACCTGATATGTGATAAGAGAAGAGAGTGTATTATTAACTGACAGTTAACTAGTAAAACCAACGCAGGTTTAAGACAATTTCAGCCTAGGACACTTCAGGCAAAACAAAAAGAGAACCAAAGAAATTCGGCCTGCTTCGTACGATGACATAAACAGAAATTCATCTTTTTGTTTGTCCTTTCTTCTGTCAAACATTAACCCCTTAAGCTCTGCGGCTATTTGGGGGATTTCCGCCTGCATTTGGCCTACCTAAATTCAAATGGTTCCCCTATACACATACAATGGAGGAAATTTAAAAAAATGGTTTCATTGTATAGAAAACCTTTTAAACTACATAATATCAGTGTAATTATTTATAAATAACATTATATAGGTTTCAAATATTACAATAAAAACAAAAAAAACATAGGCGCTTTTTGATTTTTTTTTTCAAAAGTTTTTTTTTGAAAGTCTGTAACTCAGGATTTAGGTGTCTCAGTTCTTTGCAAATTGTTTTGTTTGATTCCACTAGGTCTCAGGATATACCAGAAAAAAGATTTTTTCATATAACAGTTTCTAATAGAAAGTTATTGAATTATAACCGAAGGGAGTCGCATTGCCCCTTTTCCCCCTATTTCCCCACTTTTTTCCCCCTAAAAGTATACTTCTGTTTCTTAGCAAAAACAGGTTTTATAAAGCATATTACCCCTTAGAATACTATTTTACTATGTACCATAGCACTTTTCATGATTATTGACTGAATTATGTTTCATTTTTATGTTTGCCTGTGTATTTACTGAAACACCTACTGTACTTTATTGTCAATATTCAATATACACTCAATACATAGCTTAGCAGATTGTTTTGGTGTCCTTTACGTTTCAAAGTAATTATAGGAATAAAACAAACCTGAATAGAAGCGCTGTTATACTTATAGACGCGCTTATGAGCCGCGGATCCTCTGCTCTCCATGGAAACGGCCCGTTATTTATTCATTTAGCGTCTATTTTGGATAATGGCGACCGCTATATTCCTCTGAGACATTATATCTACACTCAAAGAGTCCAAAAACTACATATCCCACAATTCCCCGAACCGTCGAAGCATCTTGTGTGACCCGGAACCTCTCCATGACACTTCTTCTTCTACGCGCTGGATATGCGTCTGTGTCATCGTTCACAGCTGTGTTCAGCACAGCGGGCGGTCGGAGAGTGTAATCTGATCTACTGAGACGCTCTGAGTGCGGCCGCAGACACACACGCAGCTGCTTGAGCGGCTCAGAGCGCACACACATAAGAGCGCAACTGGAGGAAAAAGCGCGTCTGGCAAAACAACGGATTTCTCAGCAATGAAGCAACGCAGAAACGTGAGAATGGTCTCGTTTGAAAGAAGAGATCCTAATCTAAAAGATAAAATGGCTTTTTGTTTAGTTTGTGGCTATTTGCGGCTAACTGAAGCAGTAGAATATGGAGGAAAGTTATAGAATATGTCATTTTACTCTTGAGGTAATATTCTGACATCGCGATTCGATTGAAGATTATTTGATCTCTGTTTATCACACAATAAAATGATTTATATGGTCAGAATCTTGAGAAAGAGAGCTTTCTTGTGATATATGACTTGTCTGTTTTGAGAAAAATATAAGAAAAACACATTCTTTGTAAGAATTCTTCACAATCGTTAGGCGGAAATTTGTGTGTGGAACAACATAAATTCTAAGCATAATTTTACTACTTTATGAATCATAAAACTAGAAGTTATGGTATTCCTCGTAAAGAGGAGACTCTAAGCTTTCAAATGAGATCATTTATGGGCTGATACTATATGAGGAAGGTCATGTAAATGAAGCAGCAACATTTTGAAACAATTTTGAAACACTTTTTATTATATTCTGACATCGCGATTCAATTGAAGATTATTCGATCTGTGTTTGTCACACAATAAAATGATTTATATGGTCAGATTCTTGAGAATAAGAGCTTTCTTGTGATATATGACTTGTCTGTTTTGAGAAAAATATAAGAAAAACACATTCTTTGTAAGAATTCTTCACAATCGTTAGGCGGAAATTTGTGTGTGGAACAACATAAATTCTAAGCATAATTTTACTACTTTATGAATCATAAAACTAGAAGTTATGGTATTCCTCGTAAAGAGGAGACTCTAAGCTTTCAAATGAGACCATATTTGGGCTGATACTATATGAGGAAGGTCATGTAAATGAAGCAGCAACATTTTGAAACACTTTTTGGACCCGCCGGCGGGTCCGCAGAGTTTAAGAGGTTAAATAAAAAACATATCAAGCATATGTCAGTTAGGCACTCATGATGTGATAATAAAATGAGTGCGTGAGATAATAAAAAGAGTGCTTGCATTTCCCTCACGTCCACCTCTGGATTTAGGCTTAACATTGCACAATATCACGGAAATTGCTTTTTTTTTTTTTTTTTTTGAAGATTAAACATCTAGTCTTTTCTGTTTGCATCATTTCAAGCTTCATTGCATATAGATTTCTTTGCCAGATTTCTCACGCTAGCAAAGTAAATGTCAATTTAAACCTATAACACCGAATGAATTCATTCATCTATCCGCCCGCTTGACCAGTCCTTACAGGTCGGGGCAAAATAAATTAGCCGTACAGGAAGGAAGCACCCAAACTTAAGAGATGGTGAAGCACACTTACATACGATTAAAGCTTATCATCCACAGTGTTTTAAAAGCCTCAAATGGTTCTATCAAAATGTAAACCCCACTTATCTAAACCAGTCAGGTAACTGGAGCTTCCATACTTAAAAACTTTAAGTTTTAAACTTGTTTATATTTATATTTTAGCTTACTGTAATGTAGCACCAACAATTTTTCATGGCAAGTTTTGGGTCTCTAGACTCTATGGTGCACTTAAGAGATAGTCAAGAGAAAAGGAAAAGAAATAAATGAACTAAAAAAAAAAAAAAGAAAAGAAAAGAAAAAGAAAAAGAAAAAGAAAGAAATACCCCCAGACCAGAGGCTGACCAATCGCTGTAATTCCCCTGGGAAGAAAAAGTGCAGTCACAGTTATCTCCAGGACCTAGGGTAGAAAAACCCTGTCTCCCAATCTTCCTCTGACGCAGCTAGTGGGGCGACTCCAGCATCTCCATTAGGAAAGTGTCAATGGGGGTGTCTCCAATCAGTTTAAAGAAGAAAAGGTGCTCCAGACACTTAAGGCCAATGGAACGCAACGCAGGAAGTCGGAGGAGGAGCTTGGCAAACCTGTGAATAAGCGAGCGAGTCATTTTTTAGTGTCATGCTTTCACAACTTCATGTCTTGATAACGTATGACTGCTTATGACATTTATGAATGACAGTGTGAAGTACACTTAAGGATTTCACAATACAAAAATGTCAGTAAATCATAAAAGAGATCATTTATGTGTAGTAGGTTTATAGACACAACACAAGTTTAATTGTGAGCGAGACAATGGACAAAAAAATGAATCACGCACAATATAAATGTGCTATTTCAGCACTTGCTTAGAAGGGTCATGAACTGAGGAATCAAAATTCCCTAATTTTTTGGACATATAAAAGGTCATTGTGCTATTAGTCTAAAAACGGCTTATATTGAAGCCAATCTGCCAAAACGACAGGTTGTGATAAACTTTATTTTTAATGAGGATCCAGATCGCATCAGTAAGAACTTTGTCCTTTGTTCACTTCATTTTACTGTGGATTCATTTACAAATTTGATGCAAGATTTTCAGAATGACTCAAACTAAGGGTGTGTTTACACTTGACATTTGGCTCGATTAAAATGAACTGTGGTGCGATTGCCCAGTTAGTGTGGTTCATTTGAGTAAGTGTGAACGCTGCCATCCGAACCCTGGTGTGCACCAAACAAGCGGACTGAGACCACTAAAAAGATGGGTCTCAGTTCACTTCCAAACAAACTCTGGTGCGGTTCTAATGAAATATGAACGCAACACGGACCAAATACCTCTAAACGAACCAAAAACAGGAAGTAATGATAAGATGCAATGCTATGCGACATGATTTCATGAAGGGAACAAGCGGTGTATCCAAAACAAAATGAGCAGAGGACAAACATGGAGCAACGAGGAGGTGAAGTGCCTTTTATGAGCTCTTTGTTAGTTCGAAGTGGTGAAAATCAAATCATATACACACTAGGGGTTGCACCGTCTAGCTGACTAGTTGAATAATGATGTCAAATGCGACTAGTCGACTTTTAGCACAAAAAAAAAAAATCTGAAGTCGTTCAACCCCTAATACACACAATAATGAGCACGCTTAGTCCAGCAGACGGCATTAGTTGTAGTCGACTTAAAGCCGCACTGAGCGGACCAATCAGTGAATAGGTACTTTGATGTCATACACCCGCAGTGCCGATTTAAGTCGAATGCACCTTTTCCTTTTGTTTGGAGTGTTCCGTGAGCTCCGTCACAAAATGTACGTCATTCAACCCGACCAATCACGCTGTGAATGTATCACTATGCCTTTAGGTTTGGTATCTTTAGGCTAAGCGGACTAGAACCAAATGTATAATTTTCCTTTTTGGTCCGGACCAAATTAACCAAACAAATCGAACTAAGTGTGAACACACTCTCAAAGACAATGCTGTGCCGAATATATTGGTTCCGACAGCAATGTTCCAACACACAAGTGTGAGTAACTGTAATTAACTTTAATTACGTGATCACTACTGCTTTGTCTGTTATTACAGATAGTTTGATATGTACTAAGTATGTGTGCGTTTTTAACTTAAATCTCAACTGCGTCCATCTATGAGGGATGTAGGCTGTCTGTAAGGCCAATCATAGCAGTGGGTGTTTACTTTCGAGTCTACAATCCGCCATACCTTTTCAAACAGAGGATTCCAATCAGAAGAGTCAAAAACAGGACAGAAAATAGCCTTTTACTTCTAAATGACGTTTTTTGATGTAAAAATCTTGAAAACATTAAGTGGACCTCAGAGAACATCGCACTACAAAATAATTTAAAAAAATGCAGTTCATGACCCCTTTAAACTGGATTGTGGGTACTTGGTGATAACATTTAGGTTTTGTCACTGAAATACGACGAGGGCTTTTAGGGAATTTGTGTCTGTACAGAACACTCACCTCCCCTGCTGATCTGGGTATTTCTGTTTGCAATATGACTCCAGGGACGCGTACACCTTCTCTCTGAGAAGCTCCACCTCGCTGCTGCTAGTCAGACCTTTGGCATCTAAGAAAAATTGGAAATATTCAGCACAAACATACACCATTCTTTGGGTTTTTCTCCAGTTTTGATGACAAAGGTGTGCAAAACATATATGCTGCCAGGATGCCAGTGAAGGTGTTCACACACAGTGAGTTCAAAGTAATAGACCATTATTTAGATGTGCCAGTTAATTACTGTTAATGACCTATACCTGATAATAGAACTGCTTAACCCTCATAGACCGAGACAGCCGGCGGCGGCTAAAATAGATATTGTTCTTCAGTGATATCGCATTTGTCTCATTTGGATATTCAGAGGCTCCGTGGTGAGCGTGATTACGTCATCACATTTCCTCAGCACTGATTTGTCAGATGAAATCAATACGTTTCGGTTCTCTGAGCCAAACAGGGACGATTGTTGATGCTTAGTCCCACCCCTGTGCCCCGATTGGTTCAAACTGTCATCTATTCTACCAATAAACATAGGTTTTGGTCTTTTGAACCACCGATTAGTATGTTTCTTTACAAATCTGAACAAACACAAAGTGAAAGCAAAGTGCGTCTTGCTTGCATGAAAACAAACACAAAATAACACATTTGCATGACAGCATTCTTTGAAAATGTACAGAAACACTCATAACAGAGCCCTTTGACATAACACAAACCAAAAACAAGGATGAAACAGCAGTAGATATCGGATAAAGCACTGGAATGTAGGTTTTCGCGTCACCAAGCGATCTCCCGGTAAAATAGATTCCGAAGCAGCCAGCAGATCCATCTATGTGGTTGTTATATTATGTAACTAATTATTACATAGTTTTTAAAGATTATTTGCACTATTTTTTCGGTTGCACTCTGTATATTTCTCTCTCATTTTGTGTGAAGTTTGTGAATAATTTGGACTGTTTATTTTTTTGTTGTTGTTGTTGTTGCACAAGACAATTTGTGCAATCTGTCTTGTGCTACTTTCTACACTGTTTCTGTTTATTGTTTGGATTAAGAATATATTTATCTGAAATAGTAAATTATCAATATATCCTGAAACGTTTTTAGACAGGTCTATATTGTCAATAAACTAAATGGGCCTGTTTTTCACTGAAAAGCGCCTATAATAATAATATTGTATTAATTGGCTATAACTTGCTTGGGGAATGTCATATACAGACAAAATTTTATTTGGAAGTGTAAAACACCTAAATACAAATTGTTAAAGAAAAAAATCCAAACTTCAGGAGTTTTTGTTTGAGTACACAGTAAAAAACACCCAATTGTTGGTAGCGTTTTTTGCTAAAATTCTGGAAATTCACTAATTTTTAGAGAAAACAAAAGGAAAATTGTAATTTTAAATTAGTTAGACATAAAGTTCAAGTTCTTATGATTATAATGATATATGACAATTGATGTTGACTGCTAGAATAGGTCTGAAAAAACAAAGAAATATACAGGTGCCTCAGGTGCCCCAAAAATGTTCTAGGTCTTTTAGGGTTAAAGGAGAAGTTCACTTCCAGAACAAAAAGTTACAGATAATGTACTCACCCCCTTGTCATCCAAGATGTTCAAGTCTTTCTTTCTTCAGTCACAAAAAATTGTTTTTTGAGGAAAACATTTCAAGATTTTTCTCCATATAGTGGACTTATATGGTGCCCCGAGTTTGAACCTCCGAAATGCGGTTTGAATGCGGCTTCAAACGATCCCAAATGTGGTTGTAAATGATCCCAGCTGAGGAAGAAGGGTCTTATCTAGCGAAACAATCATTTTTTTCATTAAAAAATACAATTTAAATACTTCTTAATCTCAAATGCTCGTCTTGTCTTGCTTTCCCTGAACTGTATTATGTGAACTGTGTATTCTGGGTTAAGACAGTTAGGGTATGTCGAAAAACTCCCATCGTATTTTCTCCTGCAACTTCAAAAATCATTTCAAAATCATCCTACATCGCTACAGAAGTAATGGGATGGAAGTGTTTCGACATACCCTAACTGTCTTTAACCGGGAAAAAAGTTCAGGCAGAGCGAGACAAGATGAGCGTTGGACTTTAAAAAGTACATAAATCGTATTTTTTTCTGAAAACAACCAATCGTTTTGCTAGATAAGACCCTTCTTCCTCGGGTGGAATCGTTTAAAACCGCATTTGGGATTGTATGAAGCCGCATTTAAACTGCATTTTGGAAGTTCAAAATTGGGGCACCATTGAAGTCCACTATATGAAGAAAAATCCTAAAATGTGTTCCTTAAAAACTATTTATTTACGACTGAAGAAAGAAAGACGTGAATATCTTGGATGACAAGGGGGTGAGTTTTTGTTGTGGAAGTGAACTTCTCCTTTAAGGCATTTACATGACACATTTTCAGGTTAGAAGAAGTACAATTCTTCATGTCGCTCCAAACCAGCAGATATTTTAAACAATGTTTATTGGATTAGTTAAATCCAGAAAAAAAAATTCCTGAAAAATGTACTCACACCTATGTCATTCAAGATGTTCATGTCTTTCTTTCATTAGTCAAAATGAAATTAAGGTTTTTGAGGAAAATCTTTCAGATTTTTTTTCCACATAGCAGACTTGAAGGTCTTCCAGTGGGTTCAAAAATAAAATGTATATACTTTTTAACTACAAATGCTTGTCTTGCACTAGCTCTGAATCCACGACTATATGCATTACATAGTTAGTCACATTGGAAAGGTCACCATCATTTAAGCGAAAGTACCATCTCAGTGTTTACAAAGCGAACAAAGTTTACAAAAAATGTTGGACGATTTTGAAGTTGGAGGAGAAATCAAATGACCTTTTTGAACCACATGAATTAACCACGTGTGATCTTTCCAAAACGTGTGAAGTCGTAGATGCGCATTGCAGAACTACTTCAAGACGAACATTTGTGTAAAAGTATATAATTTTTTTTTTTTTTAAGAAAATGACTGAACGTTTCACTAGACAAGACCCTTATTCCTCGGCTGGGATCGCGTAGAGCCCTTTGAAGTGACATTGAAGCTGCAATTTGGACCTTCAAGTCGCTGATCCCTATTGAAGGCCACTATATGGAGAAAAATCCTAGAATGTTTTCTACAAAAAACTCTTTCTTTTTTTTTTTTTGGACTGAAAAAAGAAAGACATGAACATCTTGAATGACATAAGAGTGAGAAAATTATCAGGAAATTTTAATTCAGGAGTGAACTAATCTTTGAAAAAATTTTGTACATACAATCAATGTCAGTTGGGTCCAAAACAACATTGGACCCCATAAACTTTCACTATACGAAAAAAAAAAAAAACACTGAGACATCGGGTTCTGCAAAACAAAAGCATGTCATGTTTGGAACAACGCAAGTAAATTATTCAACAACGTTGAGTAAATTATTGACATTTATTTTTATTAATCTGAACAAGTCAAATTCAGAAATATCTGAATATCATTCATTTTTAGATAAACCTAACAAAATGCTTACCTGGGTTAAACAGAACTATGGCACGCAGACAGCCAAGTTCAGTTTTGTCCATTTGCATATCACGCATCTTACAGACCAGCTCAGTCAGCACCCTGCAGAGGTGGAAAAAAATAACAATAATGATCATTCTACAAAATAGATCTCATTCACCCCAAAGACAGAATTATAGAGTGGCTTTTTATTTAAAAAAACATCTACACAGGTATGAAGTAAACACAACAAAAGCAGGTATTACCTGTCGAATAAGGCTCCCACCTCTGCACTATGTGCACTCTCCCTGCACAGACATTATGAACATGTTAAGCATTTAAAATGACTATATTGTTAAAGAGTTGTAAACACAGACTTCAGTGTGACCTGTCAAAAAAGGCCTCCACGCCCAAGTTGTGAGGGCTGTCTCTGGGCACATGTAGACCTGTGGCCAACAGAATCTCATCCGTCACGCTGATGGAGCGATGGGAGAAGGCAGCGATCAAGAGCTCATTCCATCCTGTTCCATACCAAAATATCACATACATACAGTTTTCATGTACATTTATCTTAATATAAAACAGACAGCGACAAGTGAGTGCGAGAAAGTCAGATGCTCCTACCAGCCCTGAGCAGAATGACTTGATCATCCAGGGGCAGCTCAGAGAAGTGAGGGACTCTTTTGGCCCACTCCACCAGAGTGAACAGCTGTTTGTCTGCAGCCTGGCAGATATTAGTGACTGGATCATTGGGCTGGAGAACAGAGAAGTCAGTGGAGGAGAGAGTTAGCGCAAATTCCACTGGCACTTCTGGACAACATAAAGAGAATCTGAGAACTGATAAACGTCTGAGTGCTTTATTCTTTGTCAATCTGTCTGTGGGAATATTCAACTCCAAACACTGAGAATTCAAAAGATCCTAATCTCTACATCAGCTCTGGGAATACCAGCATTTAAACAGCTTTAAATAAGGGCTGTTTTTCACCCACCAGGAAGCGGATTTTGCCAGGCAACAGTCGGCAACAATCAATGCTTGGCATAACTTTGCAAAAGAATCGCTTACAACCTTTAAACCAACCTCTGCGACTACCATTTCAAGGCAACTGCTGACATGAATGCCAATATTCTGATAACTCCCAAACCAATAATTCTGTAACGCATATAAAGCGTGTTAAAAATCAGGTCACTCATCAAAATGTAATCATTTGCGTATATGGCTCAGAGTATTCCATTTATGTGAGTTGTGATGTTACGACTCTGGAGTATTCCAGAATGCTCTGGGGGAAAGGGAAACTTGTATGAGCTTGTGAGGTTTCTGCGGATTCAGCATTTTGACTGTTCCACTTCGGCTGCATGAGATGAGAACATTTTTATTATTTCTTGGCTCAAGAAAGAGTCGGCGTGTACAATACATTTCCTCTTCCCCTACCACGAAACACTCACTCTGACTGGATGCACTAACATCCACAGTAAGGACAACTTTTGGAAACACTGGGCCAAAAAAAAAAAAAAAAAGACTTTTGGGTTCCACTTTATATTAGGTACTTGCATTAAAAAATAAGTACAATGTAACACTTTTTTTTGCTATTGAGGTGGGACACGAGTAAGGTTATGGACAGGTTTGAAGGTTTAAGGTTGGGTTAAGGTGTAAGGGATGGGTCAACAGTTTAACTATAAACGTCATTACAGAAATTAACTACAGATTTAATTACATGCAGGTATTTTGAAAATGTAAACATGCATGTGCACAACAAGTGCATTGTATTAAATGATTAACTTAAATGCAAGTACATAGTAGTTAAGGCTACCTAACATAAAATGGGACTGACTTTTTCAACAATATAATTTATTATAGACTTCATTATAGAATTCATTAAGACTGAATTGAACTATACAGATCTAAAACCAATGCAAGTATGTATTATAAGTGTGAATATAAATGTCAGTGTTCTTCACTGCAGTGTGAACTTTAAACAACCTATACACAAATAAATGGTATTTTGGCCAAGAATGGTTCCAAGTTCCTTAATTACATTATTTGTTCTGTAGACTTTCCAAATAACAAGCTTAACATGCAGCCACGAGTGGCGTGTAAAAATACTCACTGAACCAGTGGCATCAGAGTGCAAGTCTGATCTGTGCTCTACGGTTGTCTCGGCCTCCAGGATTTTCTCCACGGGCATCTCCTCATTGGCTGAACTGCTGCATTCATAGTCTCCATCCCGCTCCTTATTCTTCTGACGCTCTTCCTGAACAGCTGAGGGAGGATAAGAGTGGAAAATCAGAAATGTCAAGGAATCAGCTCAGCTATCTGTACATCATTGGGTTGTGGCGCCAAGTGGTACATGATCTGATTATTTACAGTCATTACAATTATTATTGTATAAAATATATATATTACTGTATACAAATAAATAAATAGTGAATAACTGATTATCGATTTTCTATATTATTTTACCATCAGTATCCATTTCAACATGTTCATTGAAATAATTTAACAAATTAAACTTTGGGATCAGCAGGATTTTTTATGCTTTTTTAAAGACGTTTCTTATGTCTTATTCTTTTATTCGTCTCTTTCTTATTCTTTTATCAAAATACAGAAAAAAGCAATATTGTGTAAAATATTGTAAAATACTGTTTTTCTATTTTAACATTTATTCCTGTGATCAAAGCTGAATTTTAGCATCATTACTCCAGTCTTTAGTGTCACATGATTCTTCAGAAATCATTATAATATGCTGATTTATTATCAGTGCTGGAAACAGTGCTGTTCAGTATTTTTTAGGAACCTGTGATACTTTTTTCAGGATTTTTTGATAAATAAAAAGTTAAAAAGAACAGCATTTATTGAAATTGAAATATTTTCTAACAATATACACAAGAGTTAAACAAGAGTTTGGGGTCAATACATTTCAATTCTTTCTTTTTTGAAAGAAATTCATACTTTTATTTAGCAAGGATGTGTTAAATTGATAAAAACCTGATAGCAAAGACTTCTATTGTTGAAAAAAAAATTATATTTTGAATAAATGCTATTCTTTTTGACTTTGTATTCACCAAATGACACTGAAAAAAGTATCACAGGTTCCAAAAAAACACTAATAAATGAGCATATTAGAATGATTTCTGAAGGATCATGTGACATTTAAGACTGGGGTAATGGCTGAAGAAAATTCAGCTTTGCATCACAAAAAAAAGCAGTATATATATATATATATATATATATATATATATATATATATATATACACACACACACACACACACACACATATATATATATATATATAAATATTATGTAAAATAAATGTGCATGAGTTCTATTTTTTAATTAAAATGATTATCTTAATGTCAAAATGTTATCTCGTACATCGCTCAGTCATTCTGTTCTCTATAATATCTGAACTGTCCATTTAAAATCCCTAATGGCTGATCATTCTTATTATTATAATTTTTTGGCCTTTTATATTAAGTACTAACCAGCTAGTAATTACAAGTCAAAAAAAAGATTAATTATACATGAACCTTCACTCCACATAACACAGCAATCTCAGCTCTTCAGATAATAATTCATGAACCACACAAAGGATTCCGTGAGTGAGGTGTTGAATGCAAATACTCAAGAGCTGTTCATAGAACCAAACGTCATGAAAATCATAAGTGGTTCTCAGTTCCCAACCCTAGTTTTTGTCCTGCTGGTTGTTCCCCGCCCACTGTTCCCATGACATGCTTTCCATCATCTGTCAAGAGCTGTGGACTAATTAGCTATTTGTTCTTGCATTGTTTAACTAAACCCATGAATCCATCGCTGTCATGCTATGACTAACACCACCTTCTCATATGACAACAATGCAGAATTTCCATCACATTATGCTGATCTACCATTAAACCCGTTCAAACACCAGATGCATTATGTAATGCTACTACAATGCCTTTCACCTGACTCGATTCTCCATCTAGACTACCTATATGTTTCTAAACATAGAGCTCATGTATTGCTTCATACTATAGATGAAATATCTTTAGTGGTGATTGGCTGACAGGTACCCACCCTCTCTTTTCATTCCCATGGCCAGGCACTTCTGATAGCGGCAGTACTGGCAGCGATTGCGCTGACGTTTATCGACCAGACACTCCTTGTTGTCCCTGCAGGTGTAGCTCAGGTCCTTCCTGACCGTGCGTTTGAAGAAACCCTTACAGCCTTCGCAGCTGTACACGCCATAATGCTTCCCTGCACACACAAAACATGGCCACATTATCTTTGAGCTGCAATTAAATTTCATTTTTCAAAACATTAATTGTAAACAACATTACCTGTTATTTTACAGACATTGCCCTATAAATACAATAAGCATCAGCTGTATACAAAGTGACCAACATTTGGTTTTAGACCACTGAAAATCAATATTATTTAACAATCTGAATATAGAGCTGCATTGAGATCCTCAAATCTATAGGGCTTAATGATGTAGGGCCTTGAAAATGCAGATTCCAAAAGAAAAGAACTAGAATCTATAATCATACTAAGGTATTTTTAACACTTCTTGAGTTACAGGCACGCAAACTTTGGAAAAAGAATATTTACGGCACTCCGGTGTGTTTTGACGGAAGGAAACAAGATACATTTCTAGTTTCAACATTATTTGCTCCTCAGACATTCCACTTTAAAAGAAAAAAAATATCATCTTTACGCAAAGTGACCCACATTTGGTTTTTGACTATGAAAGTGTGTCCAATTCAACATTTACTCCTGGAGACATTTAAAAAAAAAAAAACAATGTATGGCCTTAAAAATGAAGATGACAAACGGAAAGTTTGATAAGACACAATATCTAAAAGGTATCTAAAAAACTTGAAAAGTGCTTTTTCCCCATTTCTGAATGGTCACAATTGGCACATAATGTAACAATGATAGCTAAAATCAACAGATTTTACTAATAGACCTACCAATCTCTGTGTAAAAATAAAAATGGTGCTGCCATCTTTCTTAAGTCATTTTTACTTGTCTATAATTTGGTTCTGAATCTCAGATGAAAGAGTGAAACGATTGAGTCATTTTCCCAAAAAAAAAAAAAAAAAAAGTATATACTTTTTACCACAAATGCTCGCCTTGCACAAGCTCAAGTTCCTGCATTAGTCACATTGAAAAGGTCACATGTCCAGAGTTTGAAATTAACACCCTTTAACCCACCAAATGTAGGTGAAATCAGCTGTGGCTGAACTCGTGAGTCATCATGATACATATTAAACCCAGCCTAATTGTACAGCATCTGCAAATATCTAGCATACTTGAACATACCCGACAAATAGCGGTGTGGAAGGCGTGCTGGTTTCCTATGCATTGAAGCAATAACGAAGAGTTGAAAAACAACACCGGACGTGAGCAGCGCAACCAAAAACAATAGAACCCATTATGATCAGTGACGCTGGCTTGTAGAAGTTATGAACGGCCAGTAACTATATAAAATTTTACTTTTTTTAGAAAATGACAGATCGTTTCACTCGATAAGACCCTTATTCCTTTGCTGGGAACGTGTAGAAGCCTTTGAAGCTGCAATGAAAATGCAATTTTGGAAAACCTCAACCTGTTGACCCCCATTCAAGTCCACTATATGGAGAAAAATCCTGGAATGTTCTCAAAAACCTAAATTTATTTTTTAGACTCCTTCTTTTTGATTCCAGAAGTGAACTAATCCTTGAATTTATCATCCGAGTACACAATACCCTGAACAGCATCACGTTCTGTTACCCTGGCAACCCTATTTTAATTAAGATCTTAAAACTGAATTGTAATTTAAAAACCAAAAATAAAAACTTTATCTTTGTCTTCTGAAAAAAAAAAATGAATTGGGTGCATCACTAATAAAAAAAGCAATCTGAAAGCTAAAAGTTCTAGTACACACCCGAGGAACGGTCCCCACAAATGGCGCACATGCGTTTCTGGGACAGTATTGGCCCAGAGCCACTGACAGATTTCAAGCCAAAGGGGGGTTTCACATCATCAGAGCTGCTGACAGCATGTAACCCAGACACAGACATTGAGGAGTTTATCTGCAAGAGAATAATAGACAAGAAGTGATGAGAAAACCAAAGTCATCAGGAGCACAATAAAAGGCTACCAATACATCCCTTTTATTATATAGAGAAGTCCAGAAAAACTTGAATATGTGGCTCACTTGAGAGCTGCTGATGGGTCCATAGCCGACGGATGGGGTGCCGGGAACGCCGGGAGAGCCGATGGACGAGCTGACGGCTGACAGTGGCGAATCCACGGAGCTGACAGGGCTACTGACGGCAGAAGTGGAGGGCGGTATGGAGTTCATAGATGCGCGCTAGACTGGCCAATAGAGAGGAGACTGTTGATCGTTGATAATCTACTGAAAGAGAGTGGACACATAGAGGGATTTAGTCATGATACACTGAGTGCGTTGAAAGATTTCTGTAATATTTCTGGATATGTCATTAAAGTCCCAAGATGGTCATTTCAGTAAAGAATGGAAAAGAAAGCAAACCTGGTGCCATACTCACAATATCCACCATTTAAAATCTGTTCCTCTTGAGTATCTCAGAAAATATGGAAAAATATTGCGAGGCGTACATTAGGAAAGAAAACGAGGCGTTTTGTCTGTTGTTTACTGCTCTATTAATCCTTAGGCCGATGTCTAAGGCTGTGTTTCAAAAACTAAAGAATTGCCTACCTAGATAGCATACTGAGAAATCATAAGAGAGTTCGAAGGTTTTAAAATCAGTATATTATGATCTACGAATCAGTCTAAATAGGTAGCTCACTAGGTTCGAAACTTCGAACACGCCCACGTCGGCCAAAATGCTGGCTAGGTAGGCAGCTCACTAGGATTTAGGACGCAGCCCAAATCTGTTCCTTATAATCAGCCCCACCAAAACTGACACTATCAACGCTAATGTTTGCCAACTATCTATGCAATTGATAATATATGACTAAGACGAAAGAAACTGCGCTATAAACTCATCTTAACACGATTACGAGCGTTATTTTGAAGCTCCTGACAGCGTTTGGATTATTTATTATTTAGCACGCAGCGCGGAGCCCAGCTAACATGCTAATGACGGCTAACGGACTGTTTACGATTAAACGAAAACCATTTGGTCAACCCCTTTCATCCTTATTACCCTGTTTAAAACGCACAAATGACTCTATTTACGTATAATTATTATACTGTGCAGCATACCAACACTTGTATGCTAAAAAAACAAATGGCGAGACGAAATAATACGGCCAACCCGTGTTAGCTTAGCTTAGCCTAGCTCGTCCAAGTGTTTGTTTGTTTTTCCGTCATTTTTACAGAAGTTTGCAGAGTTTATATAAGCATATCGACTCCAGTCTCACCCATCAAACGCCGAATCCTCCGACAGCAACGATTCGTGTCCTTTAAAGCATCGTTTCATCTATATTTTACAGTTTACGCCATAAATGTTTGCGTCCAGACAAATACCTTGTTAGGCAAGCCTCCTAGTGGACACTAAGAGTCAGTTCACATAAGAAATATATGCACGCAAATAAATAAATAAACAAATAATTAAATAAATATACACGCAGAAAAGTACTACATGTTCTTTTGGTTATTAAAATGTGTTATTTAGTCTGGAAGCTCTGGAATAATCACATCATTATTATTCAAGAATAAACAAATCAAGTTAGCTGTCCTTCTTCCTTTAATTATTATTCAATTAATGCATCACAGGAAGACACCTTTTTTTATTTATAAAGTGCAAAGGAGCAGTCAACTTAGCCTTCTATGGGACATTGTCATTCATAAATGACGCTAGGAAAATTGCATTAAAAATAGAATAATGTTCAGTTATGTGTGGAATGTTTTGGGTACACTGAAAAAAAAAAGAAGAATCTTGTGGACTTTCACTTGTGCCGTGATAATTGATTTGGATTTCCATGAAACAGAATGTTAAATTTGCTTTTGAAACACTTTGTGAGTGGAATTGCATCTAAATTTTTACACAAGAGTTTCAAATATCAGCACAAAAAGAAACGGAACGTTAATAAAGATATATAACAAAACAGCAAAAACTTTTCACTTCTTTTTTAGAGAGTGAAAATGCATGTAAAAAGCTCATTTTTAAAAATTACTTTAGTCCTAAATCTATGTAAAATGTGGAAGTCTAGCTTCTGAAGGGCAGTGCTTAATAATAATAAAAAAAATGTATTTAGGCAAAATAAGAAAAATGTACACATCTTCATTTTGTTCATAAGTTTTAACCCCCCAGCTCTTAATGCATTGTGTTTCCTTCTAAAGCATCAGTGAGCATTTGTAATAGTTCTGTAATAGTTGCATATGAGTCCCTCAGTTGTTCTCAGTGTGAAAAGATGGATCTCAAAATCATACAGTCACTGTTGGAAATGGTTCAAATACACAGAAATGCTGAAAAAACTAAAAATTTGCGAAAACTTGTTTGTTTAACTATCGCTAAACAAAAAAAATAAAATAAAAAATAAAGTGTATGTAAACTTTTGAAATAGGGCATTTTTATAAATTCAACTATTATTTTCTCTTGTGGACTATATGTAAATGTATTTTATGTGAAATATCTTATATGTGAAATATCATTTTGTACGATGGTACGAGCCCTCTTATTTTGGTAAAATAATTAACATATTCTGCAAGGTGTATGTAAACTTTTGACATGAACTGTATATTTGTTACAAAAAAGTGACATTCTGCATGGTATATATGTACATCGTATTAAATTGTAGTAATGAGTATTTAGCAGTTTCTGAGAACCCATTAATGTTGTGCCCCATTGTTTGACTGAATATTTACACATTTCGTTAAATCATAGAGAGAAACTGCATGGTCATCTGAGATGATGAGGTGAACGTGCCACCTTTTCTTATGAAAAACATATGATGTGTCTATTTAGGGCCCACACACATTCCTCAGGTGTGTCATTTCATTCGATCTGATCTGCAACATGACCTGTTCACCCTCATTCTCACACAGAATGCATGCCCGCATGATCGTTTTTCAACTGTCACAGCAACTTCATCATTATCTTTGAAAATATGCGCTCAGCATTCAGTACTGTAAGTAGTAACTTCATTCTGATCTAATGAAATATGTTGCAGAAGATTGTGGGAGTATGTGACAACATTATTTCTCAAGGGTATGAGAAGATAACAGGCTTAACAACATTCTTAAAACTTAGACTGCTTTTAGAACAGTCAGACTTCAATCGCACAGTCTACGAGTAAGAGCGTCTTAAGCTGATGTGAGTATTATATTTCTAAGTAAGTGTCATGCTTTTATTGGGATTTTAGAGTGTTTGCTCTCCTTCAGTTGAGTACTATAACATTACATGCCATGTAAACTTGTGATTTTGATTTGATGGTGTCAGATTGTGTTTAAAAGGAGGAAAAGAGGGCTGTATGGACCATGTATTGCTCACACACTGAGCTCGGTGTTGCTCCTGAAATTACAAAATCATGGTTTTCTTTCTCCTGGTTGTCTTTGGTAAGTGTTTTTATTAAATTGATGCACATTTTATGATTTTGATCTATAAAATGGATGACACAAATTAGTAAAATGGTTTTCCACATATATAGATGTTTTCAAGTGTTTGTAGTGCTTGGCATACCATGAATATTTGATTATATATTATTTTTTTGCTCTTCTCAGGGCTTTTGTCCTTCACTTCAAGCCAAATATCTCACCAGTATCACTTCATAAATATCAGTAAGAGCTGGACTGAGGCTCAGAGATTCTGCCGCGAGATGTACACTGACCTGGCGACTGTAAATAATGAAGATGAGATGAAAATCTTGCTCAAAACCATAACTGATAATTCATATGATGTATATATTGGACTTTATAGAGGTGAGGTGTT
>NC_133369.1:40347454-40495671 GCF_049309525.1 Garra rufa
CGTCTACTTTTGGCGCGGCGCCCTCACGTGGACGATTTTAATATGAAAAGCGAATAGCTCGTGGGCGTGATCTAATTATAAAATAATGAAGCAGACAGGAGAGACTGGACATCGTGTTGGTTTTATATGGATTACTTTATCACAGAATATTTGTTTTCGATAAAACTTACTTCGTTTAAAAGCATACATATCAAGCTTTCTCTAGACATATTGCCCATGTCTCTGTGTTGTGTATTGGCTGAGTTATAGTCTATTTTAATGACGCGTTTCTGAATGAAGATCACGGAGATCAACGCGGCAGACAGCACACCCTTTTTGTTTTCTTTATTTTGCAAAATCACAATGTTTTTTTTGTTTTTGTGAGTATATACAAATAAAAGTAGACCTTTTACAGATTTGATTGATGTACTGCTTTTATCTGTACAATCAGAAATGACAGAGTAATTGAAGTTCCTTTTGGGAAACTGCCACAAAACGCGTATACGCGTTTGTCGACCCCAGGGGGTTAACTGTATATATCTGTAAGTGTATATGTCATTGTAATATAAGTGTATTACTGTGTGCAGGATCTCCAATTTATCTCCTGTTCTGCTCTGGACTTAATACAACCAGACACAGTTCGGGGTTGTAACTTGTAGTTTTGTGTTCTAAACTTGTACAGTCGTGGCCAAAAGTTTTGAGAATGACACAAATATTAGTTTTCACAAAGTTTACTGCTAAACTGCTTTTAGATCTTTGTTTCAGTTGTTTCTGTGATGTACTGAAATATAATTACAAGCACTTCATGTCACGGATTGGTCAGGTTCTGCACCCACAATCACTCCCAGATCACCGTCACCTGAGTATTGATTAATGAACACCTGCACGTAATCATCACCAACACATAAAAGACACTCTCCACACACCACTCATTGTCCGGGCTCGTTCCAGAGAAAGCGGACTTCCAGTGTCTCTTGGCGAGTATCACTATCGAGATTACTTACCCCATTGTACTTACCTTATCTCTGTCTCGTTCCAGTCTTCCAAGCGCCAGTCCTCTGTGTCTTCTCAGTATCCTGTCATTAGCGGTGTGTGGCCGTAAGCTGACTTCCGCGTCAGCGGAGGGTGGTGGATCCACGAACTCTCTGAACCCCTCTGGCTTTCGTTCTTGGAATCCTCCAGTCTCGCCACCTAAAACGGAAAGGACCTGTTACTCTCTTCACGTTACCATCCAGCTCAGAATTCATCACTTCAAGTCTTGCTCACCTTCACGAACTCACTATCCACCTCCGGCACTGCTGCTTGTGTAAATAAAACACCATTCGTATAACACTTACCTTGTTGTCCCGTCTGCTTCATAACAGAAGCCCGGACCATAACAGTAAGCAGCATGAGTGCTCAGGATCCATTCCAGGAACTGGTGGATAATCTGCGGAAGGTTTTGTTGTCATCCCCATCTGTCACCCCTTCCGCACCACCGGCACCCGTACCTCCATGCACTTCTTCGGAACCACCATCCAGTCCCATGGCCCGACCAGCGCCCTACGCTGGCGGGGCGGAGGAGTGCAATGGATTTCTACTGCAATGTTCTCTTGTCTTTACTATGCAACCAGCGCTCTATCCTACAGACCAGTCTAAAATAGCGTTTATCACCTCTCTTCTCACAGGACCAGCTTTGAAGTGGGCCGAATCGATGTGGCAGCAAAGCGGGCCGACCACTCGTTCCATCCAGGCATTCATCAATCACTTCAAAGAGGTGTTCAACCGTACAGACGGGGAAGTATCAGCGGGTGAGCAGCTCTATCACTTATCACAAGGATCGATGTCCACTCATGAGTATGCTTTACGGTTTCGAACCCTAGCCGCTGCCAGTGGATGGAACGAGCGGTCGTTGCTGACCACCTATCGTCTCGGGCTCGAACCCCGTCTTCGCCTCCAACTAGCTGCGTTGGATGACGCTATGGGTCTGGAGCGTTTCATACAGCAATCCATCAGATGTTCTGACCGCATGCAATCATATCATACTCTCTCCGATGTCTCTCCTAATGCACTCCTCCGCCCAGTGGAGACCGCCAGCCCTCCAGAACCAGAGCCGATGATACTTGAATCTGGTAGACTATCATCCGCTGAGCGACAGAGAAGGCTGACCCGGGGTCTGTGTCTCTATTGTGGAGCCAGTGGGCATGTTCGGATGAAATGCCCCCTTCGTCCTGTTCCTACCGCGGTGAGTGTCATCCAATCCGAAGTTGAAAAGATGTATCCTCTGTCTACATGTGTTCAGTTAACCACCTCCACATCTTCTGTCATAGCCCACGCTCTCATCGACTCCGGGTCAGCGGGGAACTTCATCTCGGGGAGCCTCTGTCGCCAGTTACAGCTCCGAACCGAAGCTTCGTCGAGCGTCTACCAGATTCAGCCCATAACACGTTCCATCACAGCACGACCCCGTATCCATCGTAAATGCCAACCCATCCACCTTCAGATAGGAGCTCTTCACCAAGAACTCATCCAACTTCTGGTTCTGGAGGGGGCCACCATGGACATCATCTTGGGGCGCCCGTGGCTGGTGAAGCACAATCCCATCATCTCTTGGGGCAATGGAGAGGTAATCCGGTGGGGTCATGACTGTTTTCCAGAGTGCTTTCCAGAAGCTCCACGCCCTATACCAAGACCCATTCCTGTCTGCGCCACATCCATCGAGAGCCCTTTGGAGCAACGATCCACCGAGGTTCCGGATACCTACTCCTCTTTCCAGGACGTCTTCTGCCCCAAGAGAGCTTCCCAGCTACCTCCCCATCGGCCATGGGACTGCGCCATAGACCTGATTCCTGATGCTCCTTTGCCCAGAGGAAGGATCTACCCGTTGTCACTTCCGGAGACTAAGGCCATGGAGGAGTATATTCACGAGGCTCTCCAGCAAGGATACATTCGTCCCTCCACTTCTCCCGCTGCATCCAGCTTCTTTTTCGTGGCGAAAAAGGATGGAGGGCTGCGGCCGTGTATTGACTACCGCATCCTGAATCAAGCCACAGTCAAGTTCAAATATCCCCTTCCTCTCGTCCCAGCGGCCCTCGAACAACTCCGGTCAGCCACCATCTTCACGAAATTGGACCTCCGCAGCGCTTACAATCTGGTGAGAATACGGAAGGGGGATGAGTGGAAGACGGCCTTCGTGACCCCTACAGGCCACTATGAGTATTGCGTCATGCCCTATGGCCTGGTCAACGCCCCTTCCGTATTCCAAAACTTCATGCATGAAGTCCTCCGGGAGTTTCTCCATCGGTCAGTAATTGTCTACATTGACGATATCCTCATCTACTCCCGGAGTGAGACTGAACACATCCACCACGTTGCGGAGGTCCTCCAGAAACTCAGGGAACACCAACTCTTCTTGAAAGCAGAAAAATGTTCATTCCACCTTCCATCCGTTCAATTCCTGGGATACATCATCGACCGTGAGGGTATTCGTATGGACGAGAGGAAGGTGTCATCTGTCATGTCCTGGCCTAAACCCTCTTCTGTCAAAGAACTCCAGAGATTCCTCGGTTTTGCTAATTTCTACCGCCGTTTCATTCAAGGTTATAGTATCATCACAACTCCATTAACCAACCTACTCAAAGGAAAACCAACTAAACTTACCTGGAACCCCGAAGCCGCCGCAGCCTTCCAATCCCTCAAGGACGCCTTCACCCAGACTCCTATTCTGCGCCATCCAGATCCAGACCTTCCTTTCGTGGTGGAGGTGGATGCATCTACCTCGGGAGTCGGAGCGGTTCTCTCCCAACATCACGGAACTCCACGTTTACTCCATCCATGTGCCTACTTCTCCCGGAAGTTCAGCCCGGCGGAGAAGAACTATGACATCGGCAACCGGGAACTTCTCGCCATCAAGCTCGCCCTGGAGGAGTGGCGACACTGGTTGGAGGGAGCCAATCATCCTTTCCTGGTACTCACAGATCATAAAAACCTCCAATACCTCCGTGATGCAAAAAGGCTGTGCCCACGTCAGGCCAGGTGGGCACTGTTCTTTTCAAGGTTCCACTTCTCCATCTCCTATCGTCCCGGTCCAAAAAATATAAGAGCAGATGCCCTGTCTAGAATCCACGACTCCACTGATTCCACTGAACCTCCCAGCAATATCCTCCCACAAGACATCTTCATCAACCCCATCGAATGGTCTGCTCCCCCTAGTGTCGCTACTCCTGCTCCTCGCCCTCCGCCGGGCTGCCCTCCTGATCGACGTTACATTCCTAGGACACAACGGGTAGATCTCATTCGCTCCATCCACACTTCCCTGGGCACTGGACATCCCGGGACCAACAACACCCTCTCGCTGCTATCCGAGCGCTTCTGGTGGCCTGGGATGGCAAGGGATGTGCAGCGGTTCATCCAGGGGTGCAAGGAGTGTGCCATGTCCAAAAGTCCCAGGCATTTGCCCGCAGGTAAACTCCATCCCTTGCCAATCCCGAACCGCCCCTGGTCACACCTGGGAGTGGATTTTATGACGGACTTACCAGCATCGGATGAAAACACCTGCATCTTTGTCATAGTGGATCGATTCTCCAAGTTCTGCAAGTTACTGCCCCTGAAAGGACTACCCACTGCCTTTGAAGCAGCCCAACTCCTGTTCAATCACGTCTTCCGTCAGTATGGAATACCTGAGGATATTGTATCGGACCGCGGTCCTCAGTTTATCTCCCGTCTATGGAAATCCTTCTTCCGTCTCCTAGGTGTGACCGTCAGCCTCTCCTCTGGCTATCATCCGCAGTCCAATGGCCAGACGGAGAGGAAAATCCAGGAAGTGGGGCGGTTCCTCCGGACCTTCTGCCACAACCACCAGAACTCCTGGAACCAGTTCCTGGGCTGGGCAGAGTATGCCCAAAATTCACTGCGGCAACCGTCCACCGGCCTCACACCATTCCAGTGCGTTCTCGGATTCCAACCACCGCTATTTCCCTGGAATGGTGAACCATCTGAGGTCCCCGCAGTGGATCTCTGGTTCCGGGAGAGCGAGAGGGTCTGGGACGAAGCACATCACCACCTACAGAGGGCAGTACGCAGACAGAAAGCCTTCGCGGATCGGAGGAGGGCCCCAGCCCCAGAATTCAGGCCAGGCGATCAAGTGTGGCTTTCCACTCGAGATATCCGTCTGCGACTGCCCTCCAAGAAATTAAGTCCCAGGTTTGTTGGTCCCTTCAACATCCTGGAACAGGTCAACCCCGTCACCTACAGGCTTCAACTCCCACCTGAATATCGCATTCACCCCACCTTCCATGTCTCACTACTGAAACCATTTCATCCACCTCTCACTCTCTCCACAGAACCTGACCACGAAGAAGAACCTCCTCCCCCCCTCATGCTGGAAGATGGAGCCGTCTACTCCGTCCGGGAGATTCTCCGGTCTCGTCGTCGTGGTGGTCTACTCGAGTACCTGGTTGACTGGGAGGGTTATGGACCAGAGGAGAGGTCATGGGTCCCAAGAGATGATATTCTAGATCCCACGCTCACTGAGGAGTTCCACGCTAGTCATCCTGAGTTTCCTGCACCCCGAGGACGAGGTAGACCACCACGGCGCAAGAGACTTCGGCCCTCAGGAGCGGGCCCTGGGGAGGGGGGTAGTGTCACGGATTGGTCAGGTTCTGCACCCACAATCACTCCCAGATCACCGTCACCTGAGTATTGATTAATGAACACCTGCACGTAATCATCACCAACACATAAAAGACACTCTCCACACACCACTCATTGTCCGGGCTCGTTCCAGAGAAAGCGGACTTCCAGTGTCTCTTGGCGAGTATCACTATCGAGATTACTTACCCCATTGTACTTACCTTATCTCTGTCTCGTTCCAGTCTTCCAAGCGCCAGTCCTCTGTGTCTTCTCAGTATCCAGTCATTAGCGGTGTGTGGCCGTAAGCTGACTTCCGCGTCAGCGGAGGGTGGCGGATCCACGAACTCTCTGTACCCCTCTGGCTTTCGTTCTTGGAATCCTCCAGTCTCGCCACCTAAAACGGAAAGGACCTGTTACACTCTTCACGTTACCATCCAGCTCTGAATTCATCACTTCAAGTCTTGCTCACCTTCACGAACTCACTATCCACCTCCGGCACTGCTGCTTGTGTAAATAAAACACCATTCGTATAACACTTACCTTGTTGTCCCGTCTGCTTCATAACACTTCATATGTTTCAAAGGCTTTTATCGACAATTACATGACATTTATGCAAAGAGTCAGTATTTGCAGTGTTGGCCCTTCTTTTTCAGGACCTCTGCAATTCGACTGGGCATGCTCTCAATCAACTTCTGGGCCAAATCCTGACTGATAGCAACCCATTCTTTCATAATCACTTCTTGGAGTTTGTCAGAATTAGTGGGTTTTTGTTTGTCCACCCGCCTCTTGAGGATTGACCACAAGTTCTCAATGGGATTAAGATCTGGGGAGTTTCCAGGCCATGGACCCAAAATTTCAACGTTTTGGTCCCCGAGCCACTTAGTTATCACTTTTGCCTTATGGCACAGTGCTCCATCGTGCTGGAAAATGCATTGTTCTTCACCAAACTGTTGTTGGATTGTTGGAAGAAGTTGCTGTTGGAGGGTGTTTTGGTACCATTCTTTATTCATGGCTGTGTTTTTGGGCAAAATTGTGAATGAGCCCACTCCCTTGGATGAGAAGCAACCCCACACATGAATGGTCTCAGGATGCTTTACTATTGGCATGACACAGGACTGATGGTAGCGCTCACCTTTTCTTCTCTGGACAAGCCTTTTTCCAGATGCCCCAAACAATCGGAAAGAGGCTTCATCGGAGAATATGACTTTGCCCCAGTCCTCAGCAGTCCATTCGCCCTTGCTGGACTTTCTTGGACGCCCTGAAGCCTTCTAAACAAGAATTGAACCTCTTTCCTTGAAGTTCTTGATGATCCTATAAATTGTTGATTTAGGTGCAATCTTAGTAGCCACAATATCCTTGCCTGTTAAGCCATTTTTATGCAATGCAATGATGGCTGCACGCGTTTCTTTGCAGGTCACCATGGTTAACAATGGAAGAGCAATGATTTCAAGAATCACCCTCCTTTTAACATGTCAAGTCTGCCATTCTAACCCAATCAGCCTGACATAATGATCTCCAGCCTTGTGCTCGTCAACATTCTCACCTGAGTTAACAAGACAATTACTGAAATGATCTCAGCAGGTCCTTTAATGACAGCAATGAAATGCAGTGGAAAGTTTTTTTGGGGATTAAGTTAATTTTCATGGCAAAGGATTATGCAATTCATCTGATCACTATTTGAGTATATGCAAATTGCTATAATAAAAACTTAAGCAGCAACTTTTCCAATTTCCAATATTTATGTAATTCTCAAAACTTTTGGCCACGACTGTAGTTTTAGCTATGCTGTCACCATTTGAACTAAATGAAAGTAATGCATAGTGATATGAAAATGGTTCTGGGGGCCTTTAAGAACGAGACACTTGCGTCACTTGTAGCTGTGCGTATGGTGGTTCCAAAAAATAAAATAAAATAAAAAAAATATATATATATATATATGTTGCAGCAATTAAATATTATTATATTATTTAAAACTACTATTAACATTTTTACGTAATATTTATTTATTTTATTTTACACTTCTGACTTTTTTTTTTCTTGCAAATGCAAGTTTATATCTCCTAATTCATATTTTATAAGTCGATTTAACTCAAAAATCATAAATCAATTCTGAGTGAAAAAAAAAAGACAGAACAGCCGAGGGGAAAGGAGAGAACGACAAGTTTTTCTTAACCTTATTAGAATTGTGAAATATATCACAGAATTGCGTGAATAAAGTTTTTGGAATTTTGAAATATAAAATCAAATGTATCTTTTTTTTTTAATTCTTTTATTCGATGACTCCATAGACTGCCACTTGAAAACCGTAATTTTTGCCATGAGATAGGCTCCGCCCGCAAAAAAAACGCGATCCCTATTTCGGATCTGTAAGACTATCCCACTGTCTAACATCAGTGTCATTGAATAACAATCCTTGTAATATGCGGAGACAATGACATCTAATCAATATTATCTATAATCATTTTAAATCTAACTATTTTGTACGGTATCTGTGTAATTCTCTAGCCATAAAGGTTTTCATAAAGCAGACTCTCATCAGACTCCTCCTCTTTAGTAACTTTATCATCTGACCCTTCATCTCTGAATGTGAAATAGTCCATTATAACGTCGTTTAGGGCACTGACATCACCAAGATATTTTTAGAGATGATAGACAAGATGTTATAGAATAATAATTGAATGAAAACCTAATTTTGACAAAAAATGGACATTCAACCTATTTTTCAAATTTCCTGAAAACGTCCCAGCGCAACATCCAATGGGTTTTCCCAGATTGCATCACATAAATACACACACTCACATATGGGAAGATGAAGAGACATTTTGATATTTTGTACTCTCGCCTCTGGTTATCTCCTTGCCACTTATCAGACAGCATTATTTCCTAAGAAAAACCAGTAAGCATACAAGTTGATTTATATCATACAAAGTTGTTATTAGAGCTATCTGAGTATTTACATAACTTCTGAATCAAGCGGTGCCCTAAAAACCTCATTCATTCCTTATCAAAACATAGGAAATCCAAGATAACTTGAACTGTTTAAAGAAAGGTAGCAACACTCTTGTCTGGTAAAAGCCTTGTCTACTCTGCGTATTTAAGTCATCCAACACTCCATTATATGCCTTTCTCAGGAGAGTCAGTACAGTGCCTCTTTATCTCTCTCCCCTCACCTTCTCCTCTATAAAAAAAGTGGAGCAGGCAAGAACATCATCAACATGCACAGTGTGCTTGCTGTCATGCAGATAGCTCCTCTTTTTGGTAATGGAGAGAACAGAGATCGATAAAGAACTGGAACTGGTGCAGACGCACAGGGGCCTGTGTGGTTGGCCCTAATCCTGATGAATAATGTGGCTGTCATAATAGCAGGCAGAATGCAATGCTGCAACTTAGCAGTGTGATGAATAGCCTGTCAGTTAAGTACTGACATTGTCACACATAACATCATAGGAACGAATGATTGTGCAATGTAAAAAAAAAAAAAAAAAAAAAAAATATATATATATATATATATATACACCAATCACCAATATTATCTAAGTGTTCTCCCTGTTTGTTCTCTAAAAACTTGCATTGTGCATGGGAATTAAAATGGCTTTGATTCTGGACTGCCTTATCCACAAATGTAAAGGGATAGAACAGGTTTAGGATTTATTACATCCAAGCCACAAAATCTCCTGTTGACACACAACCCAAGAACCCACTTCTTATCCACCTTAGCCTGTCTTTATTGAACAAAAGACTCAACAGTGTCATTTTGCTCAAAGAGACATTTAGATTTTGTTGACAATCGAATTAGAAAGAATGATATAACTGACGCAGGCAGATAATTTGATAAATGGCATGTCTGTGATTGTGATACAGAATGTGATAGTGTGTCTATTGAATGTGCTAAAATATAGATGGGGTAACATTTTTTTTTTCCTAAAAATCCAATTGTCGGATATCCTGATGTGTGATAAGAAGCCTGGCCATCATACAATTTACATAATGTTTCAGGAAAAGATAAATCTCGTCTTTTCCTCTATGAAACATAATTATGAGAAACCATTCTACACATTTGTCACAAGTAAATAATTTGTATAACAACATAAAGTGACAACATAAAGTAGACAGTGGCAGTGTTAAATGCACAGCCAATTTTGATTTCATATTAAATTTATATTTATCCTTATTGTATGAGTAACACTTTATATCCAAAGCATTCAGAGTGCACTTTCAGTCCGACTTCTCTTAAACATGCCGAGACTAATCCTTACCCTGTTCAGCACTGAACTGGCAAGCAATCCCAGCTGCAGTGTTGAACAGAATCCCCATTGTCTCTTTATTATCCTGTCTTCTTGCATTTGTCTTATGTGGACGACAGCCTACAAGCTGTGGTCCAAGCTGCGGTGCTAAATACCCTCAAACGAAAGCAAGAGCAATGTAGTTAATCACAGACATATCTGTTAATTTCTTGAATGCAATGGCCAAGATTTTCAAGTGCAATTTTGCATGTTCATGACGCATCTCATGACTAAGTAAGTGCAGACGCGATGTAAATAAGAGATTCATTGTATAGTTTAAAGAGCTTCTGTGATTATAATGGAATGTTGTGAGATCGCAATGAACTAATAAGATGAGTGATTCTTTTTATTGATAATAAAGGGAGCACACTTTGCACACTTTCTAGGCTATAATCCATTTAGAAATTTGTATGAAACTTTTGTTTTTCGGACGCACAAACATTGCAATGTTTCGGGAATGACATCCGCATATTTATGCTGGATTTGTTATCGAAATAGCAGTGAGATCTAATGCACCAAAAGCTTGTGTAAACTTTATTAGGATCAGGACATATTGACCAGTAGCCTAATTTTATTTCCAGTAATGAATGGTAGAAAGTTGAGGTTGCTTGTGGGCGGATTCATGAGCCGAAAACATAGAAGTAAATTTTCAAATAGATGTTATCTTTATTAATAAACTGCATATTTGAACTATAAACAAGTACATTGTGGCCTAAATACAAATCTCTTAAAACTACATTCTATGACACAAAAACAGTAATATTTATAAAATGATACTGGATTTGGGCGGCCGCCACAACACGTGTTGTAAGAAGTGATAAGCGGAGTGATACGATTACAAACTGTGGAATGGCTGTTGGAGTTCTGATATTGCTCTAATATCACACTCCTATCAGCCAAATCCCCTCTGGGAACTCAAGCTGCATCCAAGAACGCTATGAGGAACGCCATTGGCAAACCACGCTCTGAATATCGTGTGTAACCAATCAGAATGACGGGCGTGACGTCACAGGCGTGATGACTTCAGCGACCAGGAAGTATAAAAGCACGTGCAGCGGAACCGGCGTCAGCTTTCTGTCATTCAGCGAAGCGCTCTGTGTGTTGTTGTGAGTCAAAACTATTTGTTACATTGTCACTCCGTTTTTCTGTGCCAGTTTGCACAAACTTTTATTTAGAGTGACAATGTCTTTCAGGGGCAAGAAAATGAGCGAGATTGAGCCACATTATAAGCAGTGTGTTCCTCCTTGCCAGAGATTCATCTCTGGTGAGGATACACACAGCTTATGTGTGGTTACTTCCCCCCGGCAAGTGGGCTCGGTGCTCCTCCTATCTTCCTCCGAGGAGGTGGATGTGGAGAGCGTCGCCGAGGACCCGCTCCCTCAGTCGCTCCAGTACGAGGAGCTCTTGGAGGTGGTTACTCGTGCGGTAGTCTCAGCCTCAGACGTCACGCCCACGGAACGTTGGCTAAACGTCTGATGCATATGGTGCACTTAACTGGAAACACTTCAGGAATGTCAAAGTCGTCATCTGATTAGTTGAATTTGATTGGATTTCCGGGAGATGCGAGTGTCGCGTTTATTTACGGTCCGCCGGGAAACAAAGCGCAGACTGATTTACTCGGTGTTTTGCTAAAAGATGCTTATGCAGACGCCATTGTTGTTATACATATTTGCGACGTTCAAATAACAAATTACTGACTTACTGCTTGTTCTCCCTCTTCTTCGTTAACTTTCAAAGCTGGTTATTTCAATGACCGACTTGTTGCACGCCAGTCTATTGTTGTGGGGGCATTTCCACGCACCGAAACGTGACGCTGAACGAAACGAACTGTGATTGGTTGTTTGACATGTCGGTCAAATGGCGGGCCTTGGCCAATGAAAGCTGCCATGAATTCCAGACCTTCAGCCGTCAGTCTGAAGGTCTGGCTACGCGAGACTACTCATGTGGTGTGCAAGCTAAAGTTAGATTGGTCCGCCGAGAAACATCATGAGCCGCAGAAAAGCAAGTTAGACGAACGCTTTCTGCGGACAAAAGCACCACTTTCAAGACGGAGCCTTGCGTTCTTACCGGATATCCACACCGAGGTCGTGGGCAAGACCATTTTCAGCCCTCTTGTTCGTCCCCGCCTCTGATTACTAAGGTAATGTGACGCATTACATGGTGTCTGTCTCTCCTCGGGGCCTTCAGGAGATTTGCCAGCTAACCCTGCCAGTGTTACAGGGCGCGGCAGTCTCCCGTGAGCACATACTTCTGGTCTTTCCGCCCGGCAACGTAGCGGAGCCAAGGGGCTTGCCACCCCTACGGGGGTCCTCAGAGCAGTTAATTCAGGTGCTTCCTGCCGGTCCGCCGTTACAGGACACCGAATTAGCAGTTCAAGTAACACCAGAAGCCAGTCTTGAGAGGCTTGGAAACTACTGCCAAATGTGTCTATGTGGGTCCTGTGTACTGTAGAGAAAGGTTATTACATCCAGTTTGGCGCCCCGCCGCCACCTTTTGATCGGGTTTTTCCCACCGTGGTGGGCCCGGAGCAGGCTCTGGTTATGGAGCAAGAAGTGAAGTCCCTTCTGAGGAAGGAGGCCATCGAGGTGGTCCCTCCTCAAGACAGGGAGTCCGGGTTCTACAGCCGGTACTTCATTGTTCCCAAGAAGGATGGGGGGCTGCGTCCTATTTTAGATCTGCAGCATCTGAACCGCTCAGTCAAGAGGCTGAAGTTCAGAATGCTGACTGTCAGACAGGTCGTGACTCAAATCAGGTCCGAGGACTGGTTTGTCAAGATAGATCTGAAAGACGCCTACTTCCATGTCTCCATCGTTCCCCAACACAGGAAGTTCCTGAGGTTTGCTTTCAGGGGCAAAGCATACCAATATCGGGTTCTTCCGTTCGGCCTAGGGCTCTCACCCCGTACGTTCACAAAGTGTGTGGATGCAGCTCTGGCTCCCCTGTGACTCCAGTGCATCCGCATACTCAACTATACCGACGATTGGCTGATTTTAGCTCGCTCAACCACCAGGGGGGTCTGCGTTCACGCCCCTTGCACAAGCTGGCGTACCAGATCCTCCTGTGGTCCCAGGGAAAACTCCTCTCGCTAAGAGCAGTCCACATTCCTGGGCATCTGAATGTGGGAGCAGGTGTCCTGTCAAGGCAGGGGCCGAGGCCCGGGGAATGGATGCTTCACCCAGTGGTGGTGTAGCAGATTTGGAGAGTGTTTGGCCAGGCTCAGGTGGATCTCTTTGCGATTTGTATGACATCGCAATGTCCCCTCTGGTACTCTCTGACTCATCCAGCTCCCCTGGGGCTGGATGCCATGGTACAGACGTGGCCGAGGCCGCGTCTGTACACTTCTGGAGTGAGTGCGCTGGGACGGAGTTCGGCTTCTGTTAGTAGCCCCGTACTGGCTGGGTCGAGTATGGTTCTCGGACCTGATTTCCCTTCTAGACGGCTTTCCATGGGAGATTCCCGTCAGGAGGTATCTCCTCTCACAAGCCTCTCCATCCTTCTGGTCCTACATCCTTCTGGTCCTACATCTCATAGCTTCTGGTCTCTCAACCGAGGTTGAGATTCTCCAGTCCAGAGCTCCCTCCACGAGGAAACTATATGCCTTGAAGTGGAGACTCTTCACTTCTTGGTGCAGAGACCATCAGCTTGACACAGTTAACTGCCCGGTTGGTACAGTGCTGGAGTTCTTGCAGGCCCGTTTCTCTGCAGGGTTAACCCACTCCACCTTGAAGGTCTACGTGGCGGCTTTATTGGCCTACCACGCCCCTTTTGGTGGCCTCTCAGTGGGTAAGAACCCACTGGTTATACGTTTCCTCCGCGGTGTGCTGAGGCTGAGGCCTCGAGTGCGACCTTGCGTTCCTACGTGGGACCTCGCTGTGGTACTTGAAGCCCTCTATAGCCCTCCATTTGAGCCTATAGAGGAGATTTCCGATCATTTACTTACGATAAAGACTACGCTTCTTCTCGCCCTCTCTTCCCTTAAGAGAGTTGGGGACCTGCAGGCCCTTTCGGTGGCCCCTTCCTATTTAGACTTTGCACCTGGCTTGGCGGAGTAGGTGGATCGTCGATGCCATCTCTACTGCCTATGAGTCCTCTGGCCTCCCCTCACCATTGGGAGTCAAGGCTCACTCCACCTGAGGCATGGCTGCCTCTAAAGCCCTTCTGGCAGGTGTTCCTGTGCAAGACATCTGCAACGTTGCGGGTTGGTCCACGCCCCTCACTTTCGTCAGGTTCTATGACCTTGACCTTAGAGCCACTCCTGGCTCCTCTGTTCTCTTGCCCTAGCAACTTCCCTAGGCAGGGATTTGGAAATCTGGAGGCATGGGCATCTTGTTCCCCATAGCGTTCTTGGATGCAGCTTGAGTTCCCGGAGGGGAACATCCCAGGTTACATATGTAACCCTGGTTCCCCGAGGGAATGAGACGCTGCGTCCAGGGCCATAATTCTGGCATCCCTAGAGCGCTTACTTCATTTCGCAGAAGCTGACGCCGGTTCCGCCGCACATGCTTTTATAATTCCTGGTCGCTGACGTCATCACGCCCGTGACATCACGTCCATCATTCTGATTGATTACACACGATATTCAGAGCATGGTTCGCCAACGGCGTTCCCCATAGCGTTCTTGGACACAGCGCCTCGTTCCCTCGGGGAACCAGGGTTACATACGTAACCTGGGACGTTCAGCCATAGTGGCAGAGTGCCGTAGGTAATCACATTTCCCAGAAGCTGACGCCGGTATCAGCACTGCTGTAATTCAGCTGTAGGCACGAGGCCACAGGCCATTTATACAACAGTTCAACAAGGCAAGGCAAGGCAAGTTTATTTATATAGCACATTTCATACACAATGGTAATTCAAAGTGCTGTACATAAGAGGAATTAAAATCATAATATAAAAATCATAAAAATTTATCATAATAATCACAATAAAAACGATTTAAAAATTGATTTAAAAATTAATTAAAACAGTAAAGATTATACATAAAATAATGCAAGGCTAAGTAAATCTGGGTATCATCTGCATAGCTGTGATATGCAATTTGGTTCTTTCTCATTGTTTGACTTAGTGGGAGCATATACAGGCTGAACAACAGCGGCGCAAGAATTGAGCATTGTGGGACTCCGCATGTCATGGACGTCCACTTAGACTTATGTTCTCCTATACTCACATAATAACCTCTCCCTTCTAAGTATGACCTGAACCATTTTAGAACCATCCCAGAAAGCCAGACCCAGTTTTCCAGTCTATCTAGAAGAATGTTATGATCGACAGTGTCGAATGCAGCACTGAGATCTAGTAATACCAGCACTGATGTTTTGCCAGAATCAGAGTTTAGGCGAATATCATTTATTATCTTTATGAGCACTGTCTCTGTGCTATAATGTGGTCTGAAACCAGATTGGAAATGGTCCAGGTATCCAATTGAGTTTATGTAGTGGTTCAGCTGATTAAAAACAACCTTTTCAATAATCTTGCCTATAAAAGGAAGATTTGATATTGGTCTATAGTTGCTCAATATGGTGTTATCAAGATTGCTCTTTTTCAGAAGGGGCTTAACAACTGCAGTTTTCAGGGAGTTTGGAAAAGTCCCAGAAAGAAGTGAGGTGTTCACCACTTCTAAGAGATCTGCTTCTAAGCAGTTAAGCACACTTTTGAAAAAAGATATGGGAAGTGTGTCAAGGTAACAGGTTGACGATTTAAAGTGCTGTACTATTTCTTCCAAAATGTTGCTATCAATTGCTTCAAAAGCAGACATAGTGACTTCTTTTTGAAATTGCGGTCGAATCTGTCTGACCTCTGCATAACTTGAGGGAGTGCTAATTGTCTTTCTGATATTATTGATCTTCTCAGAAAAGAAAGAAGCAAACTCATTGCATTTGCTGTTGGAGAGCATTTCACTGGGAATCTGACTGGGGGGTTTGTTAGTCTCTCAACAGTAGCAAAAAGAGTGTGAGTGTTGTTTAAGTTGCTGTTTACAAGGTTTGAGAAGCATGAAGGCTGTCTTTATAGATGCTATAGTGAAAGTTTCGTCTTCTGTCACATCCGCTCAGCTTTTCTGCATTGTCTTTTCATACTCTGTACTGCTGTTGATTTTCTCCACGGTGATTTCTGTCTGCCAGTCATCTTTCTGACTTTCACAGGTGCAATGTCATCAATGACATTCTTAAATTTTGAGTTAAAGGACTCCAGGAGAAAATCAACAGAGTCTGCAGAAATGCTTGGCATTGAAGATATAGCCTTCATAAATAGCACACTAGTGTTATCGTTAGTGCATCTCTTTCTGACAGAGACAGATCTAGATTCAGTCGTAGCAGAGATCAATATATCAAAGAAAATACAGAAGTGATCAGATAGTGCTACATCCTTAATAACAGTGGATGTAATCTTTAGACCCTTACTGATGAGTAAATCAAGAGTGTGTCCACGATTGTGTGTAGGCCCATGCACATGCTGAATCAGGTCAAAAGTGTACAAAACTGTTATAATTTCTTTTGTAGTTTTGCTTTCTGCATTTTCTTTGTAAACATTAAAATCCCCTGCAAAAGCAAAACAGTCAAACTCTGAACAAATCATTGATAATCATTGTTCTGTGAACTCTTCAACAAAGGCTGGAGAGTATTTTGGGGGCCTTTAAATAATGATAAATAGAATGCGTGGAGCACCTTTCAGCACATTCCCTAGATATTCAAAAGACATGTACTGACCAAATGACACTTGCTTGCATTGATTGACATCTTTAAATAGAGCAGCTACACCTCCACCTCTCTTAACAGCTCTGCAGACACTCATGAAAGTAAATTTAGGAGGGGCTGTTTCATTGAGGACTGTTGCACTGCAGCTGTCTCCCAGCCATGTTTCATTTAGAAACATAAAATCCAGGTTGTTTGTGGTTATAAAGTCATTGATCAGAAGTGATTTATTTTTTAGTGAGTGAATGCTTAAAAATGTTAGCTTGATGGCATTACTTTTTGTCTCTAGAGCAATCTTAGTTTCATGCCTAATAGGCCTCAGATTAGATGGGTCAACCGTACGACTTAAGAAGGCCTTAGACTTTCTATCACATATTAAAACAGAAATAGGGAAAACCACAGGCACACTGGGTTCCCGCTTGTTCTGAAAACATTCCTGATTGTTGCTGCTATCGTAGCGGGGACCCGACACATATCACTGAGAGCTGTTATCAAAGAGTGGGAGAGTCTGGTTCCAGCATATACCAGTTCCTCCATTTTCTGTGAGAAGCTTAGAAGTGGAGATGCTGGAGAGAGGGATAATGTGTCTGGTGAATGGAGCTCTGGCTCTGGTGTTTCCGGTGGCTGAAATATGTTGTCCTGGCTTCCCTGACTGTTTACCAGAAAGTCGTCCTTCGGTGCTGAGTCTTGGAGCTGTTGTAATACGTCACAGTCTGTCTGTGATGAGCTCTGTGGGCAGGGCTCAGCCAGGAAAGTGTCCATAAGCAGTGCTTGTTGTGGCTGTGTGGCGTTGTCAGTGTCCTTCTGGGTTGTGTTGACTACATGATGACTCTGAAGCTGATAAGATGTCCTGTCATCACTCATACTTTGTCCAAGTGTGTGTGTGCCATTCATGTTGGGTGGATTGGCACATTCTACTGAAGGATGCCGGAGTGAAAAATAGATATTGTCCTTTAGCACTCTCGCACCAAGTTTGTTTGGTGGAGGCCGTCCAGTTTGAACAGTTGTCTATGGCCCCAGAAAAGATTGAAGTTGTCAATGAAGTTGACTCCTTTTAGACTGCTGGTTCTTTGTAGCCAGGTATTCAGTCCAAGCAACCGTGAAAACATGTTAGTTCCCCTTGCTGGGAGTGGTCCACTGATGAACGACTGAACTTCAAGTCTTCGAAGTGTTTCAGTGAGTTCACCAAAATCCTTCTTTAGGAGTTCTGACTGCTCTTTCCGAATATCGTTCTTTCCCACATGGATGATGATTCGACTTGCAGTCTTGTGCTTCATTAGAATGTTCCGAAGTTCCTTGTTCACATCAGAGACGGTTGCTTGAGGACAGCAGCATGTAGTTATAGTTCTGCCACTGATATTTCTGATAATGGAGTCACCTACTATCAGAGTCCTGAGCTCGGCTGCGCTCTGAGCTGAACGCCGCTGTCTGCTCAACCTTGCGTGCCTGTTTGTAGCGATGTTAGCATTTGGCTGATACGATCCATGTTCAGTCACATTTGGGGATTCCACACCCACATTCATTAATGCTTCAAATCGGTTTTCAAGCTGTATAGAGGGTGGTAAAACACCAGTGTTTGCAGCCATATCTGGGGTAGAGGATGCTACCGCAGCAATACGAGATACTCTTGACAGTCTGATGTCTCGAGTGCCTTTGGGTCTCGCTCCCTGTTTGTGCCATCGATTTGTGTGTCGATCAGTTTTGGCTTATTCCTCTACACTTATAAACTGTCGATATTGACTAGATTCACAGGACTCACCGGCTGTATGCTGAGGGGGTCCGTGATGATGATCTTCTGTGTGTTCCGCCTGTTTTGGAGGTCCAGCAAGTAACTTTGTTTCTAAAACCACAATCCTTTGTAGAAGTCTGTGGCAGTTTGTGCAGCAAGTAGATTCCAGAAGAGGCATTTTCTTTCTTGTCTGTTGAAAGTTTTCCCTGTGTTTTCCCGTCTCCGGAATGTAAGCTGCTGGCAGTGGGCGGCAAAAAGTCTCCTTTTTCGTAATGCTTGTATCAAAGAGAGAGATGGACTAAGCGACCGTGATAACCTGCATCTGATACAGCATTCATTCTTCATATTTACGATGAACCATTAGTTTGAATGTCCGCTGAGGGAAGCATTTTTTTTATCATAACGTTAATATCCTTAATTTCATCTGTTAATGGTGATTTCTGATGACAGTGCTGCTTAGTGCATTTGTTAGCTTCCTGAACTGCTTGTTTCTTCATTTTTTTTGATAAATTAACCACTTATTTACATGTTGCGGTATAAACAGAAGTGAAAAAATAATAATAATCTGTTATGGTTGATATTTTATACGGCGGTAATGATATAAACCGTCATAGCCCAAGTTTAAAGGGATAGTTCACCCAAAAATGAAAACTTGCACAGACAAATCCAAATTACACCATGCGGCTCGTGACGATACATTAATTTCCTAAGACACGAAACGATCATTTTTTGCAAGAACTAAACAGTATTTATATCATTTTTTACCTCTGATACACAGCAATGTCCAACTGTCATTAGCGCGTGCTCAGCATCAGGCGCATTACCTGTGTGATGATCGCTGCAGACCCATTTACATTTACATTTACATTTACATTTATTCATTTAGCCGACGCTTTTATCCAAAGCGACTTACAATTGGGAATACAACAAGTGATTCATCCTAAGGAGGCAGATCAACATAGGAAGTGTTCAAAAATACCATATATCAGGCGTTGTTAGAAGAGTGCAGGCTAGAAGGAGAAGATCAAGAAAGAGAGGAAAAACAGGCTAGAAGTGAGGATCAAGAAGAGGAGATTTTTTTTATTTTTTATTTTTTTTTATTGAGTCACATAGTGTCGAAAAAGATGGGTTTTCAGCAGTCGTTTGAAAGCTGTTAAGGAGTCTGCATTCCGGATAGGGGTGGGAAGATCATTCCACCAGGCAGGGACATTGAACGAGAATGTTCTGGACAGTGATTTAATACCTCTCTGTGGTGGTACAATGAGGCGTCTTTCACTAGAGTATCTCAGTCTTCTGGAAGGAGTGTAGATGTGTAATAGTGAATGGAGGTAGGCAGGTGATGATCCGGTGGCTGTCCTATATGCCAGCATCAGTGTTGAATTTGATGCGTGCTGTAACCGGTAGCCAGTGCAGGGATATGAAGAGAGGTGTGACATGGGCCTTTTTGGGCTCGTTGAAGACCAGTCGTGCTGCTGCATTCTGAATCATTTGTAGAGGCTTGATTGTACATGCTGGAAGACCAGCTAAAAGAGCATTGCAGTAGTCCAGCCTGGAGATGACCAGGGCCTGGGCGAGGAGTTGTGCAGCATGCTCTGTTAGGAAGGGCCTGATCTTTCTGATGTTGTACAATGCAAACCTGCAAGATCGAGCGGTCTTAGCTATGTGGTCTTTAAAAGTCAGTTGGTTGTCAAAGATAACACCCAGATTTCTGGCTGAAGTTGATGGGGTAATTGTTGATGAACCTAACTGGATGGAGAAGTCATGCTGTAGAGATGGAGTGGCAGGAAAGATAAGGAGTTCCGTCTTTGCTAGATTGAGCTGTAGATGGTGTTCCTTCATCCATGCAGAGATATCCGCCAGGCAACCTGAGATCCGTGCAGCTACCGATGGATCGTCTGGTTTGAATGAAAGATAGAGCTGTGTGTCATCAGCATAGCAATGGTAGGAGAAGCCATGTGCCTGTATGATGGGGCCCAGAGATGTAGTGTATATGGAGAAGAGGAGAGGTCCAAGAACTGAACCCTGAGGAACCCCAGTGACCAGTTGATGAGTTTTGGATACCTCGCCTCCCCAGGCCAGACCCTCCACAATTTTACTAAGTTTATGTGTGTGTTGATATCCAGCCGAAGAGCAAGCAACCATAACTTCAAGTGAAGTTGGGAATTGGTGAAAAGTCAACAGTCCTGGATGAGTTTGTGCTAGCAAACGTAATCTTTTAGCTTTAAATCGGTTTGAACAATCAGGATAAGTGCAAGTAATTACCATTTTGAATAGCCGCTATACCATCAATTTCTGTGCACTGTGTAAACCATGAGTGTCGTATACACGTGACAGTTCGCTTCCGGAATTTGCACATGTAACGTGCCGGATGCTGAGCACGCGCTCATGACAGTTGGACATTACAGGACACAGCAGGTGCAGCGCATTGTCAGTTTTTCGCTTCGGAGCCGATTTTTCTGAGTTCAAGCTAGACTGAACAAATTCTCAGAAGCTTTTTCTTGTTTGTGTGTTGGTGGCACGACGCTTCAGCTGTGGTGGTCTCCATTGTCGAGTGGGAAAGCACACATTAGGCTGCACTATTTTGTGTTGCTGTGGCCATCTCCCCTGTGCGCCTTAGCACAAAAGAGCAGATCTAAAAGCGCTTCAACTGCCTCATGTGTCTGGGCACTAAGCACGCTCTCATGCTCTCATTGCGGGAGGATGACCGTCTCTGAGCTGCGGACCAGACTCCGTTTCCTGCAAAGGGGCGGGGTGCAAGTTCCCCTGCCCTGATCTACCGTTCCCCCTAGCAAACGCTGGGGGGGACTCTACCTCTGACTGGTCTTACAGTGACGGTGAGGAATTCCCTAGAGGGCAAACCCTTGGGGGTTCCTCCTTCCACCGTCACTCTGCAGCCAGAGAATCTGCCAGAGGAACAGGCTGGACCTCCTCGCGGAGTACCACTTGTATCCTTTGAGGCTCCCCCCGATGATTGGATGTCAATCGCAGCATCGGAGGTTGAGCCAGACCTCTTTGGGGAGGATGATCCTGGCACACTGCTGCCCATCCAAATCCTCCCGGTTGGATGATTGGTATCTCAGGGTGGCTCGTGCTGGTTCTCAGGGCCCCACCCGAGTGCCTTTCTTCCTGGAGGTGCATGATGAGCTTACTGGGATGTGGACGGCACCTTTCACTGCCAGAAACCGTTTTAGTAGGACATCCTCCCTCACCACCCTTGATGGCGGACCAGCGCGGGGGTACACGGCTGCGTAAGGTGGCAATGCAATTGTGTCCCAGCGCTGTTTCCACCTGGCGGGGCAATCCATTGCTCTCCTCCCAGGCAAGGACCTGAACGAGGGTGGTCACAACCCAGAACTTCTCAAAGAACTTTGTATCGTTACGGACCTTGCGTCACGTCCCGTCGCCTCAGCTGCTGTACCACCGCTGTACGGCCGGGCCCAGCTCGGCTCCTCAGCGAAAACCTGACTATGTGCTGCACCTGCTGCCTATTTTTTAAAATGCATCAAAGGCCATGGTGGCTACAGTTCTTGCGAGCGGTGTACACAGTATGGCATTTATCTGGATGGTAAAGTGGTGTTTCCTGACATGGATTCCAACCCAAGAGCGGACACTCAGTTTGATCAAATGTCTGATGAAGACCACCACCACTCTAAATCACCTTTTTAGGGCCTAGGCATTGGCATGGTTTCTAGTTTGCCTTTGGATTATATGCATTTAGTTTGCTTGGGCATTGTATGTAAACTAATTGCACTGTGGTTTAAGGGACAATTGCAGTGTCGAGTTTCCTGTTCCACTCTATCTGCTATATCTGAGCACCTGAAACGGTGTAGCTTACCACTGAGCTTCTCCAGAAAGCTCCGTTCTTTGACTAAGTACAGCCAATGGAAGGCTACAGAATTCAGGCAGTTTTTATTATATACAGGGCCTGTTGTGCTTTTTCAAAGACTGCCCCATCAACAGTACAAAAACTTTCTTGTTTTGTCATGTGCTTTGAGAATAATTTTGTCTCCTATGTGTAGAGAGTATGATGGGTATGCTCAGAAATTATTAAGATTGAAATTGGTGAGGTGGCCACAAAATCCTGTACAACAAATTGTCAGACATGTTTATGAAAGGCAGTTATTTGCTCGCATGTCTGAAGAAATGCCTGAAGATGTTAAACTGGCACAGTCTCATGAATCTGGACCGATGTTGAAAGAATTTCCCATGCATCAGTATGCTCAATATAAGATGTACAATACATCTCAAACATCTCAATCTCAAACTCCACTGGTGCCAATTGTTATGAACTGGGGGGAAGAGTTGTGATTGTGTGGAACATTGTGCATTCCACTGGAGAAACACGTGGTGTGTAAACATTTTGAGACAGGGACACGTTTTTTCAACTACCCCATCGATTCCACATCTGTGGGAGAGTGTTTGCTATCAAAACTGTCCGGCCAGCTGTCCATTGCTCCAGTAACAGACTTCAGTAAGCCACTGATTTTATTGCCTACTCAGAATATGTTTGAGGCTTTGCCTCAGCTACACAGCACATGGTGCATTAAACTTTGCATGTCATCCTCGTTCAGTGTTGTGGAGTTTATGAATGAAGTTGACACTGATGACTGCAAGAAAATAGACATCATTCCAATAGAGTGGTTCAAGGGCACAAACAGAAAACTATGCTGGTGGCCACCACACTCACTAGTCAGTGTAACCAAGAGAAACTTGTTTTTGTGATCATTTCTTTACACCTTTGTTTACTTTACACCTATTGGTTTTCACTCCTACCAAGCAGGATCACACCAAGCTTACAACTGTTGATTAGTCAAATCCGGCGTGCTCCTGCTAGGTAGGAAAGAAAACCACAGCAGCCATTATCGGAATATGCATATATTCTTCAACAAATGTTGCTTTCGTTGTAGTAAATTATTTAGCAAATTTCAAAATCTGCCTCACTTCTGTTATTGTGTATCATTGTGTTTTACAGCCACTTACGCAGAAGCCAGGGTAAAGCTGCACCAAGCTGAGTACTCATCAGACTTAAATGACACAATAAAAAAGAGTCAATAAAGAGAAAGTAGTTTTTGGAGTAATGCATGCCAACTTCAGTGCCCTGTACAAATAAAATGAAAGCAGTAGTTAGTAACATGCACCTTATATGTTTGTTAACTTTTCTAGGCCAAGTGCAAAACTTCTCCAAGTAGTCAACTGAGCACCAAACTAGGATCAAGTGAACATTCTGATTCTGAATGAGGAACTTCCACCCCCTCCACCAAACCAACTGCATTGGTCAGCAGTAAAGAAAGTAAACAACTACATTCAAGACCCCACTGCACAATGTGTTGCTAGTCTTGCTTCCCAACAAGGTGCCAGCCCCTCAGCCCAATGAGGTACCAGCCACACCACCCAATGTCTCACCAGTCATGGTTCCCAACAAGATGCCAGCCCCTCAGCCCTATGAGGTGCCAGCCATACTCCCTAACATCTCACCAGTCATGGTTCCCAACAAGGTGCCAGCCCATCAGCCCAATGAATTGCCAGACGCACTTGTGAACAGTTTTAGAAGAAGTAAAGGTAACGTGCTTATGGCAAGATGCTGAATGCCTTGCTGAAAAAGCAAGATGGATCAGTGGTAGAAGTTCCTGAAGGAGTAGTCTTACCTCTTACCCTATGTTTGCTGTTGTAAGTTCACATTATTGTTTTTTTTAGCCATTTTCTCCTCCTGGAACTTTTTTAATGATGAATTGTTGTGGCTTAATCTTATTTTTGTATTTATTGCTGTTTGTAAATTGATAGTTTGAAAATTGATAAATGTTGCAAAGTACCATTTGATGATATATTTATATGTATTGCAAGGAATCATTCTTCAGCTTTAAAATTTGATTTGTCTAATGTTAGTAGCAAATCGTCTGCAGTTGATGTAAAGCTTTTTTCTTTTTTTTTTCTTTTTGTGGCTCTCATACGCAAGAAGAAGAATGATGAAGTACATCTTTTCAAATAAGCTGGAGTACAATTTGTTTGGTCGTCATGGGAAAAAAAAGTTTAAAGACTTGCATCTTTTTTTAACGTTGTGTATGGTAAGTAGATTTAGAATAAATTAACCGGTTATAGCTTACTGTGAAGTTTGATGGTAACACTTTACAATAAGATTCCATTGCTTGACATAAGTTAATGAGTTAACTAACTTAGCTAACAATAAGCAATTTTTGTCACAGTATGTATTAATCTTTGTTAGTATTAGTTAATGAAAATACAACTGACCATTGCTGGGATGCCAACCTTTGGTGATATTTGCCGTATCAGATCTAAAATAGTAGGGGTGTGATGATACACTTAGCTCACAAGACAAACAATATAACAATTTTTTAAATACATTTTCCATGCCAAAGTATATGACTAAAAAATAACTTTTTATATCACAAAATGCAAAACAATATCTGAATATGAGCTTCCATATCAAAGAAGCTCACTGAACCCTCATCAGCTGACCCCTTTAACGCCAGTCCATCCCCTTTCACTCGAACTTCAGACCCACCATAGCCATCCCATTTAACACCATCAAATCCACCCATAGTGGCTAATCTCCACTTCAACCATCCCAGCAGCACCCCGCTCCCACAGGAGCCTTTTCTGCATTTCTGCACTGCCGCTGCAGTGCCCCCTCCCGCAGGAGCCTGTATCTTAAATTCTCACTCATCTCTACTTTCCACTACCACTGCCCGCTTCCGCAGAAGCCACATTCTCTTTTAGATGCTGCAGCAGTGACTGGTCACACTGGTTGTTTTTTTTTTTGTATTGAGCCTTTTCTGTATCTCCCCACTACCGCAGCAATGTCTGCTCCCACAGGAGCCCCTTCCATATTTCTCCACTGTGCAGCAGTGCCTGCTCCCGCAGGAGCCTTTTTTGGTATTTCTCCACTGCCGCACCAGTGCCTGCTCCTGCAGGCTCCGCATCTCTGTTCCCCCTCACATCTACTTTCCACCGCCACAGCCATACCCGCTCCCACAGGAGCCATTTTCTCTTTCAGATGCTGCTGCAGTACATTGATAGTCATTGCACTGACTGAAAACACATCTGCACAGATGGACTCTAATTTCACCTTTAAATTAACTGCTAATCCTAGAGATTCACATACTTTTTGCATACTTTTTTTCCCAGAAGCCAGGACCTATACTTTATTTTTTAAATGCGATTCTTGCGACCCTTTAGCCATAATCAGGATTTAAAGAAAATCTTTGACAAACATTGACAGCACCCCCCCCCCAAAAAAAAAAACAACAACACCCTTGACTTACAACTAAGCTCCTATTAACATAAAATATTTTCCTTACAGACCAATCTATTAACATATTATCTAATATGAATCATTTTGACATTGTCCACAATTGAAAATATAATCGTACTTGGAAAAACCATTTTGCCAATTTTAACCTTGCTCTGTAACAGAGGTGAGATACTTAAAAAGTATTATAGATACATACAAAAAGGGCAGTTATTAGTATTCTCTTCATAGTTGCCTTCAAGTCTATGAACAAATCATTCCTTATTTCTTTCTGTGGAAGTGATGATCTTTCTTTTGATTAATTTCTCGGCCTCTTGCGGGTTATCGAATGTATACCTGGAGCCATTTACAGAGATCGCTAACTTGGCTGGGTAGTACAGGCTGTAACTTACATCGGCATATTGTAGTTCCCTTATCGATACTACATTTCTACATCTTCGCTATGAGATTCAAGCCTTCGCACTTCGGATTAAGCTTTTGACAGTCACTTAAATTGGCCCTATTGTCTCCGCAGGGTTTCCTGCGAATAGTCTGCCCCTAATAGTCCCTCTGGTGTTAGGGAAAGATCAGGTATTAGTCGTCCCTCTAGCATAGCATGGTGGGATTGTACTGGTTCCCCATAGCGACTTAGCAGACGCAGTACAAGTGAAGTATCGATAATGGAACGTACTCGGTTACTAATGTAACCTCGGTTCCCTGAGATACGATAATGAGTACTGCATTGCTGGCCGTGCCATGTAGTTGCACTACTCGGTCATTGCTTCAGTCGAAGTAACCCGAAGATCCTACAGTCAAATGCCCGCTTATATAGCCAGATAGCCATTGGTTCGCTTTTTATTCACTGCACGAACCAATGGCCATGCAGTTACACTGCATTATTGAAAAAGGCTTCAGTCTCAGAGCAAAAGGAGTTTTTGCAGACGCAGTACTCAATACCGTAATCTTGGGGCACCAAGGTTATGTTCGTAACTGAATATGTTTAGCCTTCACCAGGTTGAATGCAGCTCGTAGTTTGCTCACTTCTGGGCTCAGGTCAGGAAAGATGTGCAGGGGAGTTTCTTTGTAAAGTAACTTCAACTCCTGTGATTCCAATGAACCTTCTTCGGATTCAGTTCTCCAGGTCCATGCATTTCTCATGTATATTTTTTGCATTATTTTGCCAAGGTTTTCTTTGAGTTCTCTAAGGCTTCCTTTGAGTTCTCCATCTCTGCCCGATCACTTGCAAAATCTACCTGTGCCTTGTGCAAGGTGGCTAAATCTGCAAAAAAAAAAAAAAAAAAAAAAAAAAAAAAGTTCCTTGCAAAGTGTTCAAATGTCTGCTTTTGTTTCTTCACATAATTTCAGAATAGGTGCCCTTTAGTTATAAAATACTTACAGTATAAATGCTTTAGAATTTTGCAAGTTAACACCCCTTTATTTCCCAAATGTTGCATACAGAGAGAAAGAAATGAGAATATATAAAGTATATGTGTTACAGTTGGATGGAGATAGCACAGGGCAAAGACATGCAAACAAAGGTTCTTTATTATAATCCAACACAGGTAAATCCAAATGGGAAGACAGGCAGAGAGACAAGCACACCAACATAACGTTAATAACGGACAAGAAGACATAGAACGGAAGCAAACTTATAAAGGACACTGATTAATACAGACAGGTGAATACAATGACAGTGATAAGGGATAAACCGAAGCAAACAGAACAACGAGGGGAGACAAAGGGAGAAACCAAAAACACACTGACTGACAGATCTGTGACATTACACCCCCCTCCCGGAAGGCGTGTCCTCATGTCGTAAAAAAAAAGAAAAAGAAAGAACAAGGAGGGCGAAATGACAGAAAACAAAGAGTCTATACGGGAGGAGGCTTCGGCGGAGGACGGACAGCCGGGAGGAGGACAATTAACAGAGTTCAGGGGGGTGACGATGGTGGAAGGAGCCAAGGAGGAGAGAGGAGGGATCCGGAGCAGGAGGAGCCAAGCGTGACCTAGACCGCAGCCATGATGGAGACCCACGGTGGAGCCGACGGAGGGAGGAGCCATGGTGGAGGAAGGGCTGACGACTCCAGGGGGCCGACCGACGGAGGCGGAGCAGGTGGCGGTGGGGCCTGAGGCGGAGATGGAGAGCCGAAGATCCTGGGCGACACCGAGGATCCGGAGGGCCAAGGCAAAGCCAAAGGCTCTGGCGACCAAGGCGGAGGTGGAGATCCAGAGGTCCGCGGCGGAGCCAGAGTGACAGAGGACTGAGGCTGTGCCGGAGGGAAGGAAGAGTCCAACGGAGCCGGTGGGACGGAGCGACGAGGCGCAGCCGGAGGAGTGGAGTTGAGTCCTGAAGTGGCGGTTGGACGACGACTGCCCGGGGTGGAGCCGGAGGGACGAGGGAGCCCGGTGGAGCTGGTGGACCCACGGAGACGGTGGAGACGAGGGAGCTAAGAGCCGTGGTGGAGCCACCGGTAGTGCAGTGAATCCATAATGGTAGATAGGAACAAGAGGGAAGGGTGGGAAATCCAGACAGGTAGACAGTTCAGGGAAAACAGGGACTTCAATCTCAATATCCTCAGAGAAATCAATTAGATCATTTTCAAAGAGGTATTCAGGGCAGATAGACAGTAAAGGGAAAACCGTAATTACAATTTCAATATCCTCCGAGAAATCAATTAGATCCTTTAAGTCCCCAGAGTCCTGCGTTTGCTCACCCTCAGTGTTTGTGCAGTGGGCGGAGCCACCCTCGTCATAATCCCCCGTAGCGAGCTCTGTTGCCGGCTCATGCAGCTGGTCTGACTGCGCCGGCTCGTGCTCGGGCTCCGAGGCGATCCTCAGCTCTGTCGCTTGTATTCGCGATGGCTCGTCGATCGTGTCAGGCTTGGGCTCTCCGTCAGCGGTGGGCTCGGGCTGTGGATCTGCTCTCCGAGGCGATGGCAGGCTGGTACTGAGTCTGGAGTGGGGCTGGCTGGTGGAGCACCCACTCGATGTAATTCAGGAGGCTCTCTTGAGGACCCTCCCCGGATAGCAGTGCTTTGGTGGTTTTATTAAGTCCAGCGTAGTAGAATTTGCAGAGGCCGCTAACCGGGAAGCGTGTGTATTCCGAGAGAAACACAAAGTGGTGTGGTCCTCAAGAGAGCGTTCCCCCTGCTCCAGGAGAATGATGAGGACGGGGAGATCCATGAGGGTCAAAACAAACAAAACAAACACTGGGGAAAAACTGAAAAAATAATATGAAAAAATAATATGAAGACGCCGCTTAACTGTATTGGGTCCGGTATTCTGTTACGGTTGGATGGAGATAGCACAGGGCAACGACATGCAAACAAAGGTTCTTTATTATAATCCAACACAGGTGAATCCAAACGGGAAGACAGGCAGAGAGACAAGCACACCAACATAACGTTAATACAGGACAATAAGACATAGAACGGAATCAAACTCATAAAGGACACTGATTAATACAGGTGAATACAATGACGGTGATAAGGGAAAAACCAAAGCAAACAGAACAACGGGGGAAGACAAAGGGAGAAACCAAAAACACAATATGTGACTATTGGGTGTTACATTTTCTTATTTAAAAAAAGCTGATAATAGTGATGCAGTTGAATAAAGTGATCAACTCAGCTGTCTGCCACTAAAATTCTTAATTAATAATGAAACAATAAGAAATATAGGCTATGTAATATAGGCTAAGGCAGCTATGTAATTAGGAAGTGAGAGAGGGAGAAAAAAGACACGGGCTCCAGCTGGATTCCGGCAGAGAATTCTGGTAAATTTTCTTGCCAAGAGCCAGGCTAGGGCCTAAATTTGAGGCCCTTGCAGGGCTCTACATGATTTCTGTGTTGGAAACAAATGTTGTGAATCAGGGGTTGTTTTCTAATTAAATGCTTTTGTGTACATTTCTTAGTTTTTATTTATTTATCTTTTTTTTTTTTTTTGGTGGCAAAGCTTGGTGTAGCCTACGACTATCTCACGTTTTCTCACTGTACATTTTCTAATGATTTTTAAGGATGTTATAATGTTATATTAGAATGTTCCGTTTTCTGATCTCTATTTATGAAACAAAATAACATAATTCCAGTCAGTTTGCAGCCTTTACCTTTGTGCCACCTGGCGGTAGTTTTGTGAACGACTTTACCCGTGATTCATTTCATTTTTAATATTTGGCATGTTTGTGTGCTGCTGGGTGTCCCTGTGTGTGCAACAAGCAGAGTATTAGAGCTTATAGGCACGTTATTAACGCGCCCTTTAAATAAATAGAGTAAACAAAAAAAAAAAAAAAGAAAAAAAAAACTGTGCCATTGACTGTAGACCAGGTTTAGTTGGTCAATGGTGGAATGAGTTTTAGTTGCCTCAAAATAGCAACATGCCAACAACACGCCTGAACCTCGTTGATTTGTGATTTTCAAGCGCATTTGCTGTTTAAACAACGAGGCACTGCACATGAAAATGATAACTGTGTTGGGCTGAAACTAGCAAAAAATACTTGTGTCGTGCCTGGCATCGCATTGCGCCGGGTGTATGATAGGGCCCATAAACTCAGAATAGAGAAAAAAAAATCTGAATTTATTTATTTATTAAATTTTAAGCCCCTATGTGTAAGTTGCTTCTTCAATAAGTGTAAGGCAATTAAAGCTAAATGCCATGGTTAGTGATTATTGCCTTATGTTTGCAAGAAGCCAAACTATAATTGCTCAGGCAAATGCATTTTGTATGATCCATGCATCATTTGCTTAATATAATAAGGTAATACAATACGTTTTCAACTTTATATAATTAGTTCAGTCGTTTCATTATTGTAAACTGAGGTATTTGGAAAGGAATGGTAAGACTAAAGATTCCCGCCTGCAAGCAGGAATGCTAATCTAATTATTGAGGCAGTACATTTTATCTTACTTTGCATTTGCAGGTCAGGCTTTGCAGAGCAGATGTGCTGTGAAATTAATTTTCTTTGGTGTAACTGCAGACATTTTCTCTGTCTTTGTTATGCAATTTCCATTTCACAGATGATAACCTATTATCACTTTATTCAAGGGAAACATGCTAATGGCCAGGAGGTGAATTGAATTATTCATATATTTCTCACTTCTATTCTGTGGCATAGCCTCACTCTGTTCATGCACTAGGAAGAGGCTAATGCAAACATGACCAGATCCTTGTAAATTGGCTTGTAGAGGAGGCTGTTAGCATTGTGCCTGGGGACAGATGGTGATAACAGCTGATATCTTGAAAGTACAGCCTATTTGTTTGTGTCTAAGTATATGTATTTGTTTGAAGTGTGTATGTGTCTGAGCAAATGCATGTATTCTTTTTTTTCACAGCATCATGTACTACTGCAGGCTGACAGTATATTTTCCAAGATAATCTAAAGTTTACAGCAGCTATACAGTTTATCTGCCATATCTCATTCGCCCCCAGATTAAAAAGCCTTCACAGTCAGAAGGCTAATAGTTCAATAGCTGCAGAAGAAGCTGAAGTATAATACAGTTTTTCTCAGTTGATTTGACACTTTTCGCCAAAGTAATGTAATTGCTCTCAAAACAATTAACATAGCCATCTAAACACAGGCTTATCTGTGAACAGATCAACTTTACTGCAAAATGAAGCACTGCATTTTTTTCTAATAAAACATTTATTAAAAGTAAATATTTACATCAAAACTGTAGGTGTGTTCTCCATTGATTATAAAACATGTACAGTGTTGTGGTAGAGATTTGTCCCACTCTGCCCACTCTTCTTCACAAAATAGCTTTAGTTCAATGTTCCTGTTCAAATGAAAATAATCTTGATTGTCCATCTGAATGTTCTCAAATTTCAATTATGAATTTTTTTAGACACTTATAGTAAATAACAGAGGTTTTTGTCCAGCTTCTCTAAAGGAGAGCCCATGATTTCTAACATGGTCAATTAGGGTAACTCTTCACTTCCTTCCACTTGAAATTAATCTGCACCTTCTACCTGTCATTACACCCCGTCCACTCTTGTTCTGTATCCATGTCTTTTTACAGTTTCTTCTCATGCTCTTTCCACTATACCAATGCCCGGATCTCCACTCGTCTCTTCTCTCGCTCCTTCTCTTCTTTTCTTACATCCTCCTCTCTGCTCCATCTCATTCTACCTGTTTCACTCTTATTCACTCTTTCCCCACCCCTTCACCCTCCTTTTTCGCATATTCTGTCTTGTTCTTTGTATACTTTCCCTTTAATTATTACTGGAAAACAATTGTAAACGATTAGGAAAACTGCATTCCCCAGTAGTTATCGGTTTAGGGTCAATTACAAAATATACAGTACTATGTTAATTAGATAGTATGACAAATTATTAAATTGTGTTTGGACAAATGGTACATAAATGTTTGTGATTTGTGTAAAACCAAAAAATAAAAGCTGCAATTGGTTTTCCTGATATATTAAAATTTGACCAGCTGTATGAACTATTAAAAATTATGGAATTTTGTGCACAATGTTTTTAGAAAATTATTCACATGATTTGTAATTTGTATGAAATGAACAAAAACGTACAATCTTTTTAGGATAGTTACAAAGTATTTAGATCACTCTGTAAACTGTTTTGAGAACTGTTTGGAGAAATGTGTCAAATAGATTGAGAAAAACTGTATTGCTGAAATGATTTGCACATTTAAATGTTGATGAACCAAACCAACCACATTTTCAGCAATGAAGTCCAAGTTAAAGGGCTGTGTTAGAAAATAAATACAGTATAACAGTAAAATTATCTTGAGGTCACACCTTATTTACATTATTTAGGGGAAAGCTGTGTCCAGTATAATCATGACAAAAAGTATAATAATATTAAACTGTGTTTTAATCAAAATATAATAACTAGAAACACCTCCCAAAGTGACGTCCCTATAGATATAGTAATATTTGCCTTGACAAAATGAGAGCAAGACACCAAGACCCAAATGAATAGTACACATTTAAGCCATTATTAGCATGGAAACAGTGCTGTCTAGGATTTTTTTTATTTGTATTATTAATGTTATTATTTTTATTATTGATGTGATTATTATTATTATATTGATGTTGTTATATACTACATATCTAAATGAACAATGAGTGACCGTAGTTAGGGAAATGGCATACATATTCCCTTTATCTAGAGTTCATGGCAGAGTCAATGACCCTGGGATGCTCTCCCATTGCAGAAGAACATTAAGATTGCATTTCTGCTAAAATCCATTTATAGGAAACTAAGAGGGGTCCAAATATATGGTAAGCATTTCTCTAAAAGCTTTAATTGAGACTCTTTTTAATTTTTATGGCAACAGATTTGATTAAATCTGACCTGAAATGTAGTCATTTTCATTTTGCAAGCTTCCATCATTAGAGTGGATGTTCACCTAATTATGAATCAGATGTCAGATGCTTGATGGTAATGAATTTAGAAAACATAACAAAAGCATTTGTTCATTCAGCATAATTCTTTTTTTAGTTCATACAGACATTAATAAATGGTGTTCTGGAGGAGATTGTAAGTGTTACATAGTTTAGTTTGGTGTTTTATTTTAGATTAATATATGGAAGAAAAAGCATTCAACACAGATTATTTATTAGAAAATACCTTTCTAATCCTTACAAACATTTATTTGGGACTGCATATAACTAATAGAAGTTGTAACAGAAATGCAATGGAGGGATTTGTGGAATCACTAGATGGCAGTGTTTCACCCAGAATCACAAACAACATTCACTCATTTGGCTGATTTTGCATACCTGCTAAACACTTTCACATACCTGCTCTTTAATAGTTAGAGACCTTGTAATTGTTATAAATCACAGATATTTTCCATATGGAATTATCGGCTAAAATAGTATAACTAACAGTGTTATAAATGTTGAAGTAATACTGAACCGTAAAGGTCAAAGCATCTTTAATTGATCGACAACAACAATCACACAATAATTGCATGCTACTAAAGGCTAGTGCCACACAGAGCAGGACTTTAATCTCATGTTAATTTTGTAATATAATATCTCCTAGGTGATATAAGACAAGGCTTCTGCCACATGTCTGAAGAACTTATCAATTACAGTCATCATTGATTCTCTGACCACAGTTTATCTAAAATAAATAAAAAATAATAAATACTTCTTCTGAACCCCAATCTATATCAATTCAAGTCCAAATCAATATCAGTTTACTCATACCAATATCCATTCTGGTACCATAGCTTTTCTCATGGTGTATTCTTTAAAGTCCCTTTAGTTTCCTTTCCAAGTAGTCACACACAAGCATAAAACCTATGACTAAGTCATCAACAAGATCGACAACTTCTGTGATTGAACTAAAATTTATTACAAACACCCTTGAATCATGCTTGCTAACACTATGTTTATTCATGATTTGACTGAATAAACATAGTGTATTTTACATGAATAGAAGCAGTGTATTCAGAAATGTTGATTTTGATAATGAAAAGAGGTAGCGACAACAAAGAGGATGCTTTGTTATTAAACTAAAATGAGTTTCTCCAAATGCAAACAAAATACATCTTTTTTTATTTTTTTATTGCCATGCAACATGTCTGAGGGTAGAAGAATTTACTGGTCTGAGATGTATTAAAAGGATTTTTTTTTTAAATCCTGAATGCTAAGGTCTTACTTGCATAACATCACAATATCAACCAAATGAAGACAAGTTAGGAGAAACCCGGTATTGTGTTTATTGTGTGTCTCCAGCTTCCATTCTTATTTAGCCTAAAGAGACATTAAACAGGCATCAAACAGTACAAAACCATGGTACAAAAATGTGAAGCATGTGTACATCCTGATCTCTCATAATATTAGTTATAATCAATGGCTGCCTTTTTAATTATTGCTCATGGTACAAAGCAGAGAAGGCTCATTTAAGGGGGATCGATATGGTAGAGTGATTGGTGGATGGTGAAGCTGTACATCAGGTGGCTTGATGTGAAAATCATTGGGGCCTGTGCACGCGCTGATCAAAGCGGTTAGCCCCCCAGCTGGCTGTGGGGCTTGGATAATGGGTGAACCTTCCGTGAACCAACATCTGTGGCCTTCTCTAAACAACACATCATATAGGTTCTATGAGGAATGGAAGTTGGGGAAAATTAAGAAGAAAAAACTTTGCTGTCTTAAGTTGAATTTATTTTTTTCTGTCTTTATCTTTAGTTTATCATGTCTTTTTTTTTTTTCTTTTTTAATTTTCATTCTCTATTCACACCCTCATTCTATCACATAAGAGGGTGATTGTTTTACCAAGATCATCTCTATTACCTTCATTCTCTTGCTTCTCTGATTGTAACCTGCCTGGCCAAGCTCTAAAGGTTAATAACTTTGGCCTTTGGACATTATTTATAGGGCTGGTAAGAGGAAACACATCACTGTTCTATGTAGCTTTGCCTCTGATCTGTGCTGTGCTCTCTTATGTTCCACCCCCACCTCCCCACCACATCCCCATCCCCCCACCATGACCACTTCTCTTGCCTCTTTCCTTCCTTTCTCCTCTTTGCCCAGATAGTTTGCACTTTTATAATGCCTTGTTCAGTGTTTATACTAATGTAAATGAATGTAATCTCAGAATGTTTGAATGGTAATGTTTTGCCATGAGTGACATTGTTTTTCACAATTCTTGACCTTAAATGATCTACTTTGCACAGCACAGCCATCCTATATGAAAAAGGCAAAGAACTGTGTGTATTGTGTCACCCAAGCCTAACCCCCCCCCCCCCCATTTTTTCACCAGAAATCGACTAGAAGATAAAACAACAACAACAAAAAGTATATGATAATTACATTAAAGGGGTCCTATTATGCTTTTTTACTTTTTGAATTTTAGTCAGTGTGTGGTGCGTATGTTTGGGCATAAAAAAACATTTACAAAGTTACAAATCTCAAAGTCCACACCAAAGGGAGATATTTAGTAAAAAAAAAAAAAAAAAAATCCCTTTTTCAAGAACTACAACAAACGGCTCGTTTGGACTACACAGCATTGTTTTTGTCAAATCTATGGTGGGTGGGGATTAGCCTAAATTTAGCAATGTAGCATGGACAGCTGATTCTGGGATGCTTCAGCGAGCCGCAGGGCGGCTGGTATAAATGCAAGCATTGACTCAAGTGGCTGCGAACTGCTCCGGTCGCTGTGTCAAAGCTGTGCCATTGATGTGTGCGGTATAGAGGGTTGAAACACATGTGGAGTCATGGCAGATGTAAACACAAGCATTAACTAGAGTGACGATCAATCATCGGTTGCCGCGTCGGAGCCGCACCGTAGATGTGTGCGGTGTGTGGTAAGAGATTTATTCATCATAGAGTGTAGATAGCTTCACTAGCCTTACGCCGGAGATGGTTTCAGGCATGTAAATAATTAAATAAATTAGCACAAGAATGATAATATTATGTATTGGCAATCTCACAGGCTGACAGTAGGACCAACACTACTGTAGCATATTATTTACTCACCCTCCATGCATTGTAGGTGTATATGACTTCCTTCTTTCAGACAAATACAATTAGAGTTATATTAAAAATTATCCTGGCACTCCCAAGCTTTAGAACGGCATAGACTGGTGTTTCTCTCCATCAGTCCAAAACAAGTCCAATAAAGTGCATCGATCCATAATAAAAAAATATTCATATTTAAAACATAAGAATCACTTTAATCTAGCTTGCGCTAACAGTTGTACACGGAACTTGCTGCTTTGGGAAGGGCCGTGGCAGGACTGAAACGCCATCTAAGCTGTTTGCCAATCGCAACGCAGTGGGACTGCTAAGCAATCACAACACATTTAGTTTTTCAGAAGGTGGGTCTTCATCAAACTCCGAACTTATCGAGCCATTTGTGCCAGGCTGGGAGAAAGCTATTGTAATAATGTAGAGTATGTGAAAATAATGTGTTTTTCGAACCACCAAGCATGAGAGCATGTTCTAGTGCACCCCTAAAACAAAATAAAGACTTTGTAAAAGAGCATAATGGGACTCCTTTAAATGAAGTTGGCTTTGCTGTAGAAGTAAAAATGATAAAATTACATATATTTTATCTTTCTTAGAACATTTGTAGTTTTTACTAAACTAACAACTAGGTACTTAAAGAATTCACCCTAACTAAATTAAATACTGAAATAAGGATGTTTATATGCATCTTTAAAAAAAAAACAAACATACAGTCCCTATAGCTGCATCAGAGGTAGTGTTCTTTATGTAAAATTATCTTGTTTTATTGAATACCCATACTAAAATAATAATAAAAAATCTGTCCTCTTTTAGTAAATAAAATAAAGCTTTCAGCCAGTGGTTAGTCATCTGATTAATTTTATCTCAAAACAGCGTTGATCTCTGCATTTTCTTAGGCTGCTTCACCTAAAAACAAGTCAGATCAAATAACTGAAATAATTAATTTATTACTCTGGAAATAGGATGGTATGTATAATGTATTGCATTAGTTCATGCGGTAAGCTGTGTTTTATATGGCACATTTTAGCATACAGAAAATTTGCATAGTATACAGTTTGCATCACATAACAGACATTCTCTTCACTGTTAATGTATTATTCTAAACATATCTCATAAATACTGATGTGATTAAAAACTGAATCTCTCTAGCATTTTTCTTTAGAATTGCTAGTATCTATTGCTGAAGTGTATTACTGACTGATCCTATCATTGTAATATGTATGATTATGATAACCGTGCTTCAGGTGTCACATTCTCTAATTAAAATTTTAGAAAAACAAAATATATAAATACAAGGCTCTAAAGCATAATGACAACTCTGTTTTAACTAGCCTTTAACAAAGCCATTAATCAAGACCATGTAAATTCCTTTATTGAGCTGAACTACTTACCAAAGTTGTTTTTATGTCTTTTATTCTTGCCTTAAGATATATTCAGTCATTCAGGTAAGTTTCCTACCAGTCATGTCTTTTTCTTTTTTTAGTTTGACAGAACATTTAAGTATGAGCAAATCTGTGCAGTTATGGGTCCTTCTCACCTCCTAAGTAACATAAATATTGAATCTATTATCCATATTGTTAGTTTTATTAATTTTTATTATAATTACTTGGGTTTATGCATAAATATACCCAGTCCAACAACAAAAAACAAACTAACAAAAAATACATTAACATTGTGAAGGTCTTTTGGTCTTTAAGAAAAACATTGTTTTTACATTAACATATAAAATAGACACACCATAATTCTGAAATTGTGTATTTCAGGTTTTAGGTGCTGTCACATCTCACAACCTAAATGATCTGTTGTGAGAAACATTTGCACAAAAATATACACATAATGATGAACTTGAAGGACTATAAAGATATTTCATTGGAACACTGGAACTTATGCAATATTATATGATATTAATAAATAATATTAATAATATAGATGTACTAATATACTAATATTAATGAAAATAAACAATTATTAAAAAGGGCTATTTTTAACGCAATCATATAGCACTTTGAAAGCATGGTTCTTTATTAAACCTTATAAAAAGGGTTCTATTGAGTACTAAATTAAAGAATGTGGTACTGTTTAGAAGGAGTGTAGACTGTCCTGTTTTAATTTGATGCTTTCTGCTTCACATTGCTATTCAACCTTCTTTTTGGGAGTTTGGGCCACAGTGGTGTTGCTAGGTTTACTAAGACCCCTTTACAGTACATTTTATTTGTTTTTGAAAAAAAAAAAAAATTTCAAAAAGATGGTCATGTCATGGGGTTGGGTCACAAAGATCTATCCCTCAAGTGATCGTTCTGGGCCCCCCAACAGCTTTGGACCCCCTGTACTTAGTGTACCCCCACTAGTGACAACCTGTGCTTTCTGCTATGATAAAAAAGATTCAAACAATAAACACAACAGAGTCTTCATTCATTTATCTTGTCCTCTTTCATTTGGGAAGCCCTGATATTTAATGCTTCAGTTCACCTGTCATCTGCCTGCCTTCATATTCAGCCTTTTTGTACTTCATTGTACCTTCTCTTCTCACCAGATTAGCTTATTCATTCCACATATGTGACCGCCAGCCTGTTAAAATTATATTAAACCAAAGAAATCCACTTTAAATGGGTGTCTACTATGAGCATTACAAATCTCTTTGCTGGCCTTTAAATATTTTGATTGGGTGATGAGGAGGGGGTTTCAGAGCGTTGATCTCTTTCCCAGGAGGCCGCTTCAGAATATAAATTGAGTAATATTATAAAGGCGTGGAGAACGAAAGGACTGGCTAATGAATGGGATACGTGATCTCTGAAGGAACAGGAGGTCATGCTGTGAAGTGAAATACCCTTATAACTTCGATGCTAATTCCCACAGATGATGATACATTAACTGAGGGCTCTTATAATTCTATTTTTATCAGCTAAGTACGCAGAGCATTGACATATCTGTATTAAAGGGGATTAAACTGAATTAAAATCAAATGCAATCATAATTGTTTCTGTAGTGTGTTGCTTGACTCAAACCCTTTGCATTACAGGGAAATCTGGATGTATAAAGTAATCAACTGAAAAATAGGACATTAAGAAAGCTGATTTGTATTGCTAGGATGTTTCTAGATCATCTGCAGATGTCTCAAAAGGTTAATGTCCTTGGTCAGATTACTAAACAAGACTTAATACTAGATATTAAATACAACATTTAATCCCGTGTTTTATAATTTATTTTTTCATCTCTACAGGAAATTAAAGTCATACCCTCACATATATCTGTTCAGATGTCTTCTTTAAACGTATTATTAATTATTATCATTATTTTTTTTTTTGTTGGTATTTTTAGGGTAAGGGTAAACAGAGGCACCTAGGTCTTTGAATACTAGCACATTTAATGGTGATATGGGATTCATGTTGTACAGTATGCTACTGTGCATTACACCAAAAGGACACTTTTTTGTGGTAGTAGTTGCACACTACTGGGTCATCAGGTCTGAGTAATTTAAACTGCCAACAGACCGTTCAATCACAGAAAGGCAATGGATGTGTACTGTTGCTAAGCCCCCTTCGGAATTAAGTGTGCATCACTGATCATTATTCACTGGAAAAGATTTTCCTCCTAATATGATTTCTGCAATTTAAAACATAATATAAAGCAAAATTTTCAAAGTCAGGCAATCCTAGCAGTTATTACAGTTTTTCTCAGTCCATTTGACACTTTTCTTCAATGCAGTGTACTTGTTCTTAAAACAATTAGCACAGCTATCCAAATACAAAATTATCTTAACTAAACAGTTCAACTTTATTGCTGCAATTTTTTTTTCTAGTAGTGCATTTATTATTACATTTTTACATCAAATCTATGTGTGTTCTTTATTGATTATAAAACACATCAAACTCTAGGTGCACAAATAGGCTAATGAATACATGTTTATTGTAATTTGTCAACAGCGAGTTTTGTTTTATATATATTGTGTAAAAATCTAAATTAAATAAAAATTGTTATCCAACACCTGCTATCACTAATGAGAAAAAAATTAATTGCCCCTTTAAACTTAAAATCTGTTTGTGCCACCTTTAGCAGCAAGAACTGCAAACAGATCCATTTTTTACAGCACACTAGTGGATATATTACTTTTTTAGCTGGTGAAAATACTAGTGTTCTAATGGCCTAATTTTGGCCACCACAGTATATACACGTGTGTGTGTGTGTGTGTGTGTGTGTGTGTGTGTGTGTGTGTGTCTGTCTGTGTGTTTGCTGTTATCCTGAACTATTGATCTTGCTTTTCATTTACATCTGGAAGAGAATTTCATTGCATTTTATTTAATTTACATATTTGCAGCTCTTGCATCATAAAAGAAAAATGTAAGAAGTTCTTGCTCTTTCTATACGTTCCCTTTTATTATTACTCTAAAGTAATTTAGAGTGCATTTCCTGTGCTGAGTGTCTGATTAACCAGGTAGTTATGTTTAGGGACAATTGAAAATATACATGTTTATTTGATAGAAAGACAAAGTTTTGTTTGTTGTGTTTGAACAAATGGTACATAAATGTTTGTGATTTATGTAAAAAAGTATTGGTTGCATTAGCTATTGTGAAAACATTTGAGAGTTTGGTGCACATTGTTTTGAGAAAATTATTTGCATGTTTTGAAGTTTGTATGAAATTAATGAAAACACAACACACAACTATTGTTTTCAGCCTCCTATCATGTGATCGCTGATAGACCATTAACTTAAAGACACACACACACACACACACACACACACACACACACACACACACACACACACACACACACACACACACACACACACACACATGTTGGGTTTACATGTTTTATGGGGACATTCCATAGGCGTAATGGTTTTTATACTGTACAAACCGTACTTTTTATCACCCTACACCTACTGTACCCTACACCTAAACCTAGCCCTCACAGGAGATTCTGCATACTTTTACTTCATCAAAAAAACTAATTGTGCATGATTTATAAGCCTGTTTCCTCATGGGGACCTAAGAAATGTCCCCACAAGGTCAAAATCTACTGGTATTCCTATCCTTGTGGGGACATTTGGTCCCCACAACGTGATGAATACCAGGTACACACATACACACACACACACACACACACACACACACACACACACACACACACACACACACACACACACACACACACACACACACACACACACACACACACACACACACACACACACACACATGTTGGGTTTACATGTTTTATGGGGACATTCCATAGGCGTAATGGTTTTTATACTGTACAAACCGTACTTTTTATCACCCTACACCTACTGTACCCTACACCTAAACCTAGCCCTCACAGGAGATTGTGCATACTTTTACTTCATCAAAAAAACTAATTGTGCATGATTTATAAGCCTGTTTCCTCATGGGGACCTGAGAAATGTCCCCACAAGGTCAAAATCTACTGGTATTCCTATCCTTGTGGGGACATTTGGTCCCCACAACGTGATGAATACCAGGTACACACACACACACACACACACACACACACACACACACACACACACACACACACACACACACACACACACACACACACACACACACACACACACACACACACACACACACACACACACACACACACACAATAGTAAGAGGAGTTAAAACTTTATTATACATAAAATCGTTTAAATATATTGAGCTTTAAAATATGTCACAATGTAAATTACTTTGCAACATTTTACTGGTTTGTATTTATTGTGTATTGCGTATTGTAAGTATGTATTTATTGTGATTCTGCATATTTTCATTAAATCTCTTTTGACACAAATTTTTCATCTAACTGTAACGTGGACTGTATATGTTTTGTTTCATGTTCATGCTTTTATTTTGGAGTTTAGTCATGCCCTCTTGTATTTTTGCTATTGGATCCTTAGTTCATGTGTCATGTTTTCATTTGTTTATTGTCTTGTCATGTGGTTCTTAGTTACGTTTGCTCATTGGTTGGTTTATGTCATTAGTCGGTGAGTGTCCAAGTCAAGTCAAGTCAAGCCTGTGTTTATTGTTTGATCTTTATCCATTTTTTGGACTTTATAAAATTGCACTTGGGTTCTTTAATTTGCCGTTCAGTGGACCATTAATTACAGCAGTACTTATACCAAGTAACACCTTAAAATATTTGGCTCTCCAACCACTATAATGACCAACATTATAAAACGGTTAGTTCCATTCCTCAATTCTGATTGGTCAGCAGCTGTGTTTTATTCACGATACAGCACGGCTATGACTGCTTCACTCAACGTTCTCTGTATCATTGAACCTCCTTAGCAACCACCCTTAGCAACGTAAACAAAGCTTTAGCAGTTAGGGACTACTTTTTACAGCGGAAGGCAGTTAATGATTTTACTTTATGAAAACGTACAACCTAATATATATAAATTAATATATATTTTTGATATTAATGTTTTTATTGTGTGGTAACCATTTTATAAAAGCAATAAGGTACTTGAGGCCGTGCTGTATCGTGAATAAATCACGGCTGAAGGGGTTGCAGGCACTCCGCTTCGCGTCGTGCCTAACAACGCCCTTCAGCCGTGATTTATTCACGATACAGCACGGCCTCTCGTACCTTATTGCTTAATTAAAATACAGTAGTAGACCTAACTATTCAGCTACAGCTCTGCACAGTTAAAAAAACAAGGCAGTTTTATTCCTAATAAGAATATTTACTGTTATCAGCCTCTTTAACATTGTAATTGTAAATACACAGTTTGAACATTAACAATGCACAGTGCTTACAAAACAATTATTAAATGAATGAATGAATGAATGAATGATGAATGATAAATAAATAATGATTAGATTAAATATAAACTGTACTATACTGTATGTAAAAAAACAACTTTATTTAAATAAAGATTACATTAAAATGTATTGCATTTTAACATTAATTTATATTTAATTTAGTAATTCCTCTGTGTACCACAATTTGAGAACCACTGCATTACAGAATACACGACCGCCTGCCATGAACCCAGCAGTTTCCCTCCTTGGACTATGTCAAGGTCCATTGAGGAGCTTATGGAGGACTTTTTTGGACTGTGTTATTTGGTGGCTGGCATCCTACTGGCCTCTACGCTCTCAAGCATCACAGCCTTAACACACTCAAGCCCAGCGGACATCCCACTTCTGTGCTGCCCGTGATGGCAATGCCCATTTTGAGTGTGTGGGCTGCATACTGCACTCCTGAGGCCTCTCCTATCCACAAGTCTGTCCCAGAGATCTCTCCTGTCCACGAGTCTGCCCCAGAGGCCTCTCCTGTACCTTAATCCACTCCAGTGCCTCCAGAGGTGGCGCCCACTTTTTAACTCCTCTGGATCTGACCCGGCAGACATCTGCTCCATAGTTTCACTGTCTGTCTCTGCTCCATGACCCAGGTCCTCCAGTGTTTCATGGTATGTCACTATTGCTTCATGATAAAAGCCCACCTCTGCTCCACAGCCTAGACCTGCCTCTGCTTCACAGTCCAGGCCCACCAATGCCCACTGACCAGGTCTGCCATTGCCCCATGGTCCAGGTCCACCACTACACCATGGTCCATGGTCTTGCCCTCTGCTCCATGGCCTGTTCCCCTACATGGGCCTGGCCCTCTATCCCTCCCCCTGTTCCTCCTGGAATTTTTGGGTGGTTTGTTAAGGCGTCTGGAGCCACCCTTAGAGAGGGATATGTAACATGGACTTTTTGGGTTTTGTTTCATGTTCATGCTTTCATATCTTTTATTTTGGAGTTTAATCATGGTCCCTGTTTAGTCATGTGATTCCCTTGCCCTCTTGTATTCTTGCTATTGGTTCCTTAGTTCATGTGTCATATTTTCATTGGTTTATTGTCTTGTCATTTGGTTTTTAGTTCAGTTTGCTCATTGGCTGGTTTTTGTCATGTGTTGCCTATTGTTTGCTATAAGTAGCCCTCTTGTTGCCATTGTCTCTTGTCGTGTACAGAATGTTTGTAACCCTGCTGTCGGTGAGTGTCCAAGTCAAGTCAAGTCAAGTCAAGTCAAGCCTGTGTTTATTGTTTGATCCTTTTGGGCTTTAATAAACTGCACTTGGGTTCTTCAACTTGCCAACTAGGGCCAAACTGATTTGCAATAACACTTAATAAAAAATAAAAAATCCAATTTGATAACATGACGTCGACCATTACATAACTTTAACTAACAAAGAGCAAAACATTTGTTACAGTATTTAGTAAGTTTAACTAAGGCTGATTTATTAAGCCACCTTATAAATTATTTTTAAATTAAATTTAAGCACACAGTGAAATCTGTGAGCGCATTGTAGTTTGGCAGGCATATGGATACATTGTAGTGTGAGCAATCATTGTGCCAAATGTTTTAGTGAACAAAAGAAATCTTGAATAATAATAATTAATAATAATAATAATAATAATAATAATAATAATAATAATAATAAATGTATTATTCTTAGTATTCTTTAATGCTTAAATTATTTAGTAGCAGTAGTTGTAAGTAAAAGTAAAATTTAAAGTTAGTTATTAGAAGTGTTAATGTTATTTATAATTTCATATTTGTTATTGTTGTTATTACTGGTATTTTGTTAATATAAGATTTTAACATAAATAAACAACACTTTTCAGATATGTCATAAAATGTATTTATTAATTGCTCTGATTGTTATTTTCCCTTTACCTTTACCTTGCATAAGCTTGATCTCAAGAATGATGTTGTAAAGATCTTGATTTGACTTCTCTTTCTTGAGTTTATCTCTAACTGCAGCTTTGTCTTCTGTAGGACCTCTTTCTGCAGCTCCAACACTTCTTCTCTTATAACAGCAGGAGTGTTTTCTAAAATTCATAGGTGTGTTGAAGAAATTATGCAGTAGTCTTAAAAAGATATTCAGATTATTCTAAGTCTTATTAACTGTAGACTAAATCGCAACTGCTTACATAGAAGCAATAAGACCTAACTTGGCTGCTTCCTGGGTTGGCACTTTGTCTGTGCTTTTCGTGAGATTTTTGGAAATGTGTGTGTAATCCAGTTATAATATTAGTATTCTCATATATCATGGCTGTTGTGATCTTTAAATAATCATTTATCCTTATCGCCACCAATGATAAGTTAAACGAGACAATATAGTTGTCTCACTCCGTATTACACTGTTCCTCTGGTTCAGCTTCACTCTTTAATGTATGACGCCATGTATGCCAGCCAGGACAGGTGAGCCTGCCCCAAGAATGTTTTCAGTCGGGGGTGGTCCTCCACATATTTATCAGTTTTGCTATGGTTACTTTCAACAACAGCACTTTAGCAGTATAGTTTTATCTTAGAAGTTTTGTTTGATTCTTATGAAAGCTTAATTCTTTTTTTTTTGCCAGATGTTTTCATATTGTTTATTACCTCCTGAATCATCCTCTTTACACCAAAATTACATTCCAAACGGAAGTGAGCTTCCCTATGCTCTTCTCCCTTCGAAGGGGAGCATTTCTGTCTCATATAAGCCCCTGTCTCATATGTTCCCTTCGCTAATGGACTTCTGAAAGGGCCCATTCGTGAAGGGATTCAGTTGCTTACTTTCATTTGGAGCGTCCCTACAAATGGCTTCTCCTTCCCAGAGTGCCCTTGAATATCACTCTACCCTATTTACTCTGATTGGCTTGAGCATATTAGGAAAAGTGTTTGGAATTGGGTAACACTTTACAATAATGTTTATTAATAAATCATTTACAAAAATTACATCATGTTTAACTAACCATTACTTAATATACAGTCAAGCCTGAAATTATTCATACCCCTGGCAAATTCTGACTTAAAGTTACTTTTATTTAACCAACAGGTTTTTTTTTTTGACTGGAAATGACACAGGCTACTCCCAAAAGGTAATAAGACGATGTACAAGAGGCATCATTGTGGAAAAAAAAAAAATTACTTATCTTTTATTTACATTTGAACAAAAGTGGCATGTCCAAAATTATGCATACCCTTCTCAATAATCAAAAGAAAAGCCTTTATTGGCTATTACAGCAATCAAACGCTTCCTATAATTGCTGACCAGCTTTTTGCATGTCTCCACTGGTATTTTTGCCCATTCATCTTTAGCGATGAGCTCCAACTCTTTCAGGTTGGAGGGTCTCCTTGCCATCACCCTGATCTTTAGCTCCCTCCACAGATTCTCAGTTGTATTTAAGTCAGGACTCTGGCTGGGCCACTGCAAAACATTAATATTTTTGTCTGCTAACCATTTCTTCACCACTTTTGCTGTGTGTTTTAGGTCGTTGTCATGCTGAAATGTCTACTGGTGCCCAAGGCCAAGTTTCTCTGCAGACTGCCTGATGTTATTTGGGCCCCCCAAAACATTAGGTTCCCATCACCATGTTTGACAGTGGGGATGGTGTTCTTAGGGTTGAAGGCTTCTGTTTAAATCATTTATAGATTTTCAAGATGTGCATGATCATATGAATTAGAAATTTAATGACAATAACCATTTTAATTAACATGAAATGTTAATTATTAGGTAATGTTCAATACATTTATTAGTAAACAAGCACACTATTTCACATTTCTAGATATTTGAATATATATTAACCAGTGATCCGTTAAGCATTATAATGTTTGTTAATGATTTATTAATGAAAGTTATTATAAAGTGTTACCGAGCTCGGTTTGACATTAATATGAATTTTTAGAAGCACTCTTGATTTGAGGATATCACCAGTTCAGGTGTTTATTGTTCACTTGATTCGCTTGTTAACTGCTTCACAAATTAACTATTCAATCTTCAATCATCTTGATTTTTTCTTGATCACTGCTAATCACACAACACAAAAGTATAAAGCTTTTTTCTAAGCTGAAAACGTGTGATGCTTTGTATAAGCACTGCAATAGCTCCAAACTACAGAATGCATTTATGTCTCAACCTGTGAAAATCTAAACCTGTAAAAATAATAATGGGAAAAGATGCAAATCTTTGCAAAATGGATATTTTATATTTATATTTTACATGACATTAGCATTTTTATTTATGTATTGGTTGTTTGGCTGGTACTTTTTTTTTTGTAAAACTGTGAAAATATTTCTAGGAAAACATAATGTGTAACAGTAATAAGAAAAGAGCATACCCTTTGCAATTAGCAAAGCATATACTACTTCAAAATTAATGCAATTAATGTTAGTGGGTGTTCAACTGCATTCCTCATACCCAGGGACGGATTATGACTTCAAATGGCCCAGGGGCCAGTTATCTCAAAGGGCCCTCCCACCATTTTTTTCTGTCAGCAGCACATTCACAGTACTGGAAATAGGGCTGTGAAGGTTGCAATGACAACCGCGCCACTGCGTTAGTCATTTGGCACCAGCAGTAAAGCACACGCATGTGATGTCACGTACTCTATAACAAGCAAAAAATAAATACAGTGTTTCCTCTATATTATATAGTGTCCCTGCCAGCAGCAGCAGCATCAAGTGAACGTTTAATTATTAATAAACTAGTGTTTTCTGAGTCAGTGTCGCAAAGATGAAGTTGCCGATCCTGACACAGCATTTAGACGCACCTTGAAATGCATCTTTATGGATTACATAAAGAAAGTTTTTGTTTTCGATTTGAATTATTACTTTTTAAAGTAATAAGGTAAAGTAATATTTTAAATTTCTATAGATATATCATGTCTGTGAGAGGCAAGTAATTGCTGAGTTTTGGTTCATTTTTGTGTATATACAAATTTGTCTATATCTGTGCACTGGAAACTTCTTCTCTCACCAAAACAAATCCCTGTGTGTTTAAAAATACTTGGCAATAATTCTCTTTCGCATACTGCTAAATAGAACTTTTTCTGATACCCTTCACACAAAGAAAAAAGCTCATATATTAGTTCAAATAAATATGATTTGAAACAGGATGGAACAATGGTTCTATAAGAGGTTTGCAGGGTTTCATATATTCACAGGGCCTTATAGTAGCAGGAGTGCCAGGGAGCCCTTATAGATGAAGATCCTTTTCTATATGTTTTTTTTTTTTTTTTTTGTATATGTTATATGGGACCCATATATTAAACATAAATAAATATTTGTTTTCATTGCTGTTGGGTTTTCTCTACCAAACTGGATGGCACAACCTTGACACAACTCCCCCACCCCCGGCACTTGCCCCATTGGCCCGGTCCGTAATCCTTCCCTGTGCATTCCCTATTTAGTGTCATCTGCCTTGGGCCGAAATGCCATTAATACAAGTGTCAACAGGGTGAGTAGAATAGGGCTGTTGCAATGTTTTAGACTAGCTAGAAGACAAAACATCTTAGATCCAAGGGGGACAAATTTAAGATATTGTCTAAAACACTCTGTCTTTTATTTGTGTTAAGATTAAATTGCACGGTTTCTGATGTTTTCACTCTCCTGTCTGCCATAGGTCACTGACCTTGATAGGGCACAGATAATAGATACATCTTCTGTTTGTTTCAGAGGGTGGAACTCCTTGTCTGCCACAGCCTAGCAACTCGCTGTTGACGTGATCTCAAGCAATTAAGACAAATACTGAAATCATGCCTCACTGCATTGTTTAAATATTTATTATGCTCTTTTGCTTAAAGCCATTTTGCCACATTATCAGAAATTATCTTTAGCACAATTAAAACTGCATTTAGATTGAACATTAGAATACACAGTTAGACAAGTAATCTTGTGGGATTCTCAAACTGAAACTAAAATAGAATTTATAATAGAGGACCATAGATATGTTGGTCATATGAATGATGTGGAAATGATTGTGTTTACTACATTATAATGATGAGATTTTCTTTTTCAGTTCCAGTACAGCTTGAAATTATTTATTTTATAAACACAGTGGATGAAACATTTTAAAGTTATTAATTTGCATGTGAAAATGTAATTTAATGTACATGTCATAAACATTAAATCATTTAAAATTAACCATATGTTTAAAAGGTAAGGCAAATAAATAAATACCTAAATACATAAATAACTATACAACTATAGCTGCAAGCTGCGATTACCGGGATTTAAGCACTTAAAGGCCTTCATGGCTTCTATGTTGTCAGGGGTCTCAGCCAATGTCAAATGTTATGGCTAACAGCAGAACGCATCCATGATGGAGAATATGGTGACACACATACACACACACACACACACACACACACACACACACACACGCACACACGCGCGCACACACACACACACACACACACACACACACACACACACACTGGTTTACATGTTTTATGGGGACATTCCATAGGCGTAATGGTTTTCATACTGTACAAACCGTACTTTCTATCGCCCTAACCCTACCCTACACCTAAACCTAGCCCTCACAGGAGATTGTGCAAACTTTTACTTCCTCAAAAAAACTCATTGTGCATTATTTATAAGCCTGTTTCCTCAAAATTTACTGGTATTCCTATCCTTGTGGGGACATTTGGTCCCCACAACGTGATGAATACCAGGTACACACACACACACACACACACACACACACACACACACACACACACACACACACACACACACACACACACACACACACACACACACACACACACACACACACACACACACACACACACACAGACTATTGAAAAGGTTGAACTATACTACTTAACACACACGGTATTACTTAATACAGACTAAGCATGCTCACACACAGGCAGGCACACATTATGTTGTAGATATAGATAAATTAAGTAGATCAATTTAATTTTTATATTGAACCAAAACCATACCAAGTCAATGGTAACACTTTATAATAAGTGTTTAGTGATTAGTGATTAGTTAATGATAAAATAATCATTTACAAAACATTCACAAATGATTATTATATGATATGCTAACAATTTGTGTATGTTTTGTTAATTCATTTACAAGTCATTTAGAAGTTCATTTACAAGTAATTAGTTAATGATGGACTATTTATTTACAAAACATGACTATGTGTTTATAAATGATTAATAAGTGATATGTTCATTTTATTGCAGATTGAATTATCAATTTACAAGTGATTAGATAATCATGAACTGATCATTTACAAAAATGATTATTAAATAATATGCTAGCGATTTACAAATCTGTCATAAATTATCTTAAAAAATAGCATATCATGAAATAATCAAATAGATCCTTAGTAAGTGGTTAATAAGTTAATAGTTAATATATTATTAATCACTTATTCATCAAATCAATTTAAAATTGAAATGTCAACATTGTACTATTATCTCAATAAACATTTGTTAATCATAAACAAATGATGATCAAACAATTAGTAAATTATCAAAATTATGTATGTTTCAATAAAGTTGTAAGCTGATCTGTTAAAACTTAAAAAAAAAAAAAAAAACATTCGGGCTGTATGTGCTGATCCACCATCTGCTCTTGGTACGGACTGGATCTGCGGGACTGCAGTGCGAAAATACACTAAAGTAAACACAGTACTAAAATACTCCATGTGTGTCAGAAAAGACATCTTTACCCTCACCAGTCAGCCCTTACATTGCAGTACACACTACAAAGTATTCAAAACCTCTTGTGTAAACACATGAATAAATAATTTACAAATCTTTCTGCATCCCCTAATCTAAAGTATAAACAATTCATCATTTGTGAATGTGTTACACACCATTTGTACATCTTTCTTGCATGTTACAAGATCTGGTGTATACAAGGCATTTACAACACTTTCTGCATCCCCTAATCTAAAGTGTAAACTACTCATCAGTTATAAATGTTCAAAAAACCTGCCTGTTACAGGTTGTGTGGGTATACACAGTGGGGGGAAAGATCTATGAATGATGAATAAAATATTTACAACTGATGAATTGTTTACACTTTAGATTAGGGGATGCAGAAAGTGTTGTAAATGATTTATTCATGATGTTCATGTAAATGATTTATAAATTATGTGTCAACATTTGAATTACCATTTACTTAGGATCTGTTTGATTATTTCATAATATGCTATTTTTTAACTTACAACAGATTTTTAATTTGTTAGCACATCACTTATTAATCATTTATGAATGCATAGTCATGTTTTGTAAATTAATAGTTCATCATTAACTAATTACTTGTAAATGAATTAACAAAACATACAGATTGTTTGCATATCACTTATTAATCATTTATGAATGTTTTGTAAATGATTATTTCATCATTAACTAATAACTTATAAATGACTTACAACTGAACATTATTATAAAGTGTTACCCAATACGGTCACAGCATTTATTAATGTTAATTTTAACATTTACTTATGCATTATTAAAATCAAAAGTTGTTTGTTAACATCAGTTAATGCACTGTAAACAAACATGAACTACCAATGAACGACTGTATTTCCATTAACTAACATTAACAAAGATTAATACATGTAATAAATTTATTAATTGTGTGTTCATTTTAGTTAATACATCAGCTAACATTAACTAATGAAATCTTATTGCAAAGTGTTACCATATAGATGTATAGGCCTACAGATAACTTAGGCTGCGTTTATTTGCATTGTTGCATGTGTCATTATATAATTAACATTTCACCAAAATCAAGTTCAAATATGAAGTTTTTGACCAGCGAATGCATGCATTTACATTTTCATGAACTTGCAGGTTATACAGTTTTCTGTCACTATATGAGCGATCAGTCTTTTCTATAATTTGGCCTAAATATCATATTATAAAGGATTTAGCACGCTTTGCACAAGCTACTGTATTTGACTGTCACTTGACAACAAATGTTAGACTATGACACTCTTTTCTGCTACTCAGATACAGAAATACATTAGTCTTTATAAATACACTGTTTCTTGAGTAAAGAAAACGCTGTACTGATTCACCTTCAGACTGCAAACCAGCTGTGATTCTCCAACTTGCGTGCTGCACTTCATTCACCAGAGAGGTGGGAGGAATAAAAAGGTTTGACTGACAGTTTGAGGAGCCAACGAGGTTTAGTGGTGGCGGCGTCACTTTTACTGATTCAGGATCAGTGATTTGAGCTTGAGCTTCAGAAATGCTTTGGATAATGTAGCTTTTGTTGATGCTACCATGCTACCACGCTACTTAATCAAAAAACCAGCTTTGCTACTGAAAAGCTCTTCAGAAAACAGCAACGCTACCACCACGCTACTGAGAAATGTAGTTAAACTAGTAGTGTCACTACTTGTAGCAATGCTACAGCCCGTCACTGCATTCTTCCTCTCTATATGAACCAGACACTTCTTATAAACACTCCATGTTTCAAGGAAAACATTGTGCAATTCTGGTTGTGAAGTGAGTGGGCTGTAGAAACACACTCTTCTCTCTATATGCAGACACTTTCTTATAAACACTCCATGTTACAAGGACTCGATAAAATGACATATGTTTACTTGTGAATGCACCACAAATCATATTGCACTACATGATTTTTACCTTTATTACCGCTTTTGTACAATATCTTGCACAATACAATCTTGCTCTCTAGGCCTTTTTTGTACAGTTTGGGCTGCACTATCAGTCTTAGGGAAGAAAAATAATAATAATAATAAAAATCCTAACAATTGCAATAGGGTTTCTGCACTACGTGCTTGAATCCCTAAATAACATCTATGAACTCTATGATCTGTCCTTAGATCCCATCTCTGGCCACACTTGGAACTCTGTACTATTGTACTACTGTACTATTTCACAATTGTAAACTGTTTCCAAAATTGTAATCGTAATATGTGTCACGTCCTTGAACTGTTTCTGTTGGTTTTTCCTAGTGTCTTTCCTGTGTCTTCCCATTCCTGTCTGCATCGTGACAATATGTAAATTGATCAGTGTTTCAAAAAGGAGTTTTTTTCAGTTACTGTATATCACTGGATCTGTGAGGTGTTCAGCAAACCACTTGGAGACTCTTCAATTGGTGAGCAATATTACCACCTTCGTCAAGAAAAAAAAAATGTTTCTATGCTTTGAAGTTATGTACCCTTGCAGGTTCCAGTGGATGGAAAGAATGCCCGCTCCTCTTTACCTATCGGCAGGGATTGGCTTCTGCTCTGTGGCTGTATCTCACTGTATACAAATATGCTATGTGTCTCAAAAGATTCATCCAGCTGTCTCTCCAGGTAGCGCATTGTGTGCAGCATTGTATGAAAGGCCGACAGAATCAGCAACATCCCACTCTATTCCGCCAGCCAGAGTATTCCACCTCTCCAAAATATACCGAACCAATGCAACTTGGCAACACTCGTCTCCCGTATACTGAATAGCAGAGAAGGCCGACCCAAAATCTATGTTTATACTGTGGTGCATCTGGACATGTCAGGTTTATATGTCCCAGTTGTCCTCCACGGCCCATGGTGAGTTTTGTTCATGATCCCACTGTTGGAGACAAAACCACTTACTACTGTTGTAATCCTTACTTCTCCCAGTACTTCTGTTTCTGTACCAGCCCTCCTTGACTCTGAGTCAGCTGGAAACTTCATCTCCAGGGATCTCTGTCACCAGCTCAAGCTCAAGAAGCAGAGCACTGAAACCAGTTACCAAGTCCACTTAGTAATTACTCTGTTTGAAGTTACAATAATTAAAATAAACTACAACTTAAGATTTAAAAGATATTTTGTTTTATTTTATCTCTGTAATGTACTCACTCAAAGCCTTCATCCTGGATAAACACATCTGTCTCATCTGTTCCTGTACCATCCAGACAAGATTCAAGTTACCTCTGTGATTGATGTGCTCAGTATTACATTTCACGAGTTCGCACTCTCATATAATGTGATAAGGCAATTTAATAAGCATTTTTGGGGGGGAGGGCTCCGAGCTTGGGATGGAGCCCGAACCCAGAGAACTCCCCCCATCCAGAACTGGGAAGCCTTAAATGGAGAGTGAGGTGTTGGGGTGGGGGTGGGATGCTAGAAAACCGTCGTGGAACGGAGGTGAGCTGGCTGTATTTATATACAAATTGAGCTTGTTAAGGTGATTGGCTGATGAGCTTCACCTGGGCCAGGTTGATTATCTGATTGTGCTCCTCCCGAACCTTGTTAATAAAACATAATTTCACGAGTTTGCACTCATATAATGTGATAAGGCAATTTAATAAGCATTTTTGGCGTGCTGTCCGGGGGGAGGGCTCTGAGCTCGGGATGGAGCTTGAACGCAGAGAACTCCTCAAAAGAAGCAAATGGAATGAGACAGCAGCCGAAAAGAAATGGTCATGACCCCCCAAAAATGCATGCTGATGAAAGTGGGGAGTGCCAGGAGGCAGCAGGCAACTGGGAAGGGGCGTGTGGTATGTGGTGGGAGCTGCAGTTCTCTGCATATGAAGGCGAGCCGAACCTGCTGCCAAATTAAGAGCGTGAAAGAAGGCCAGGTGAGGGTCTCTCGCTGCAACCGAAGGAAGCCGCGGCTCAGAATGGGCGGGGCACTGCAGCAGCAGTCTTGGATTGTCAAGCACTAGCAGTAGTATCAAATGGGCGGGCACTGCAGCGGCAGTATCGAATGGTCAAGCACTGCAGTGCAAGTATCGAATGGGCGGAGCACTGCAGCGCCAGTATCAAAAAGGGGCAGGGCACTGCAGGGGCAGTATCGAGTTGTCAAGCACTGCAGCGGCAGTATCGAATGACCAGGGCGCTGTTTATTAAATAAAGCGGGAGACAGGGGCGATAGGATGAAATGAGCGAGGAATGCTGCGGTAGCGTCATGTGCTGTTTAACTAATGAGAGTGAGATGGGCTGTTTTTAGGTGAGAACTATTGGTCCTTATGTAGCTTCTGAAGACGTCCGAGGTCCATCGGCCAAGGGCTTGAATGTCTTGGTGTGATAGGCCTTTTTGAGCTGCTGTGGTAGCTGCCCCGATGGCTGGAAAATCTTTCTGCGGGTATGCCTGCTTGGACTAGGGTGAGTTTTAGATGTTTTTGGAACCAGAAACGTGTGACGGGATTGTGATGGTCATCGATGAGGAGAGGGTCGAGGGGAGAGGTGCACTGAGTACTTCTGAATTGAAGGTACGAAGAAAGAGCCTGATACGGTTGGATGGGTGACGGGAGGTTAAAAATATATACGTGGTGACCTCTTTTTTCCCGATCTGTTTTACTTTGTTTGATGAAAAATGAGATGGTTTCACTGTCAAGCATGGAGAGGTCAGAGATGGTCGGATGGAGTTTGGGATTAAATTTGGAAGTGATGGTGAATTCTGAATCTCAGAAAACCGAAAAAAGCTAAAATGAAAATAGCATCGAGTGTACGAGCAGTCTGCAGTGAGTGGAAGCCTGTGCGGAGTGTATGGATGCATTTTGTAAGAATGTCCAGGGTAATAGGCTGTCTGGCATCCGGGCTTAGAGGGTGAGACCGCTGAATGCCTTTAATCAAGAGAGAGGTTTGAGAATTGTTTATTTTGAGGGGAGGTGGCACCGTAAATTAATTTGTGAAAAAATTGGATTCCACTTAAATAACCTTCAATAGACCCAGCTTGAAGTTTCTTGCAAATATTGAGGTGGGAGACGAACGATGTGATTGAGATGAGAGAGAAATCAGGAAAAAAGAGGTTATATGAAAGGTGAAAGGCTTTGAAGCATCTCCAAGCAGTTAGGTAAGATTGGAGAGTTCTAGGTGAGACTGCTTGAAGTATTGAATCGAGCGATGCGATGAGGATGGGATTTAACGGATGATTGATGGGAAGATGAGTTGTGAATAGGGAGGAACCGGGGTGGGAGAGGAATTCGCTTCCGGAGCCAGCGCTCTGAATATCTGAAACATAAAACGAGAGAGAGAGAGTCAGCAATTCAATTTTTTGATCCGGGAACGTGTTTTGCAGAAATAATAAATTGGTCACACGCTGAAATCCAAATTAGGTGCCTTAGGAGTGGCATTAGGGCCGGGGAATGAAAACGGCTTTTATTTATGCAGTGGACTACTGCTTCGTTGTCGCAGTGAACTAGGATGCTGCTTGCTGTCCAATATTTCCCCCACAGAAAAGCAGCGACTACTAGAGGATAGAGCTCGAACAGTGCGGAGGACTGAGGGGCATCTAGCGGCTGAGGGGGCCAGGGAGATGCGAACCAGCGACCTTGATAAAACCCCCCCGAAGAAGGCCGAGAAGTGATAGAAGCTCACGTTTAGAACAATTTCGACTTTCTAGTGCGATGGAAGCAATTAGAATTATTCTGTCCATTTTTTCTTTTGGCAGGGAGGCTTGAAATTTGACGGGATCTAAATTGATGCCCAGAAATTCGATAGATTGAGTTGGCCCTTAAGTTTTCTCTCGAGCTATGGGAATCCCCAGCTCGGCGAAAACCTTCAGAACTGTCGAGATATATGAGGCTGGGGTAGCGTCGGGAGGTGAGATGATTAGGAAATCATTGAGCAGGTGAATGACGTGGTGAATGGAGTAATTGTTAGAGAGAATCAAGCAAATGGCCAATCATGAAAATGGAATCAATTTCTTTTTTGATCAGGTTCTGAAAGTGCAGATTGGAGATTATCACAAATAATGTTCCGGGAGAGAGAGCATGAGACACCCGGATTAAAACCTTCTGCGAGACCTGAAAGTAGAAAATTTGTGAAGTTAGTGTCAGGGTGATGAGACAATTCTGTGGATAGCCGAGAAACATTGACAGGAGTCGATAAGTAGTTTTCAGATTTTTTATTGACAGGCCGAAAGCAATTGTAAATTTGGCGAACGAGAGGATGTGAGATGAGTTAGGAGCGGGGTTTTTTAGAGTGATGGAAAAATTTCCGCAATCTATTTGCCTGTTAGATTCGGCGATGGGGAGGAGAGAAAGAAGAGAAAAAAGATCCATATCTGCACCTGCTAGAATTTGAGACCTGATGTTGTGGGTCACAGGGGGTGATTCTGAGGCAACTGCATTCGGAGGGGCGGGGAGCTGAGTAGCGGATAGTAAGGTGAACTGATTTTTTGAGTGAAGAGCAGAACTGTAAGGGTGAAGAATAGGGGCTGTGACTGACGGTGGAGACAGCCTCATGCTTGCATTAGCCCCTGGAGGTTGAGGAAAGGAGTACGAAGGTGAAGGAAAAGGAGGCCAAGTAGCTTGCATCGCTGGCTGGGATGTCCATGAGCCGACGCTTATGCTGGGAGCTGACGGCCATTGAGAAAATAGGGGAGCGGAGGTAGAAGGGAGATGGGAGGACAGCTGGTCTTGCGCGCTGAGTGGAGGCATCCTCACGCTAGCGTCTGCCAAATGAGCTGGGTTAGGAAAAGCAGAGGGGTTAGAAAAGTGTGAAAGGGGATGTTGATGTGTGATGTCGCGGGTGGTGCAGTGCCTGACGGATCTGCGGCGGCTGGTTGAGCCAATGAGAGAGGAGGAATGGGATCTGGAAGGGTGGAGTCTGGGGCATGCCCCCGACTTGCTGATGGCCTATTGGTCCTCTTCGATCGCGGGGAGCTGGAGCTGGACCTGGATGAGGAAGAAGATGGACGGTGAAACCGAGGCATAAGAAGAAGAAGAGGAAGGTGCTGATTGTCTGGATGGTGGAGGTGAACGAAGCCTTCGGTGAGTCTGTGTTTGGGCTGAAGATCTTGTAGGCCGGTGTCCTCCTCGCGTTGAGGCCCGGGGCTCAGTTGCGTCTCTCAGCCGAGAAGGAGGCGCTTTTGCTCCCGATGTTTGCGAGACGAGAGCCTTGGAGCCGGTGGTTTGAGAAGGGGTCTTCGCGCCGGTGGCTTGGGTTGGAGCGACGAGCTCACGGTCGGAAGGGGATGATCCTATGTCGGACATAGTAAACAGACGAGTGATGCTAGAAAACCGTCGTGGAACGGAGGTGAGCTGGCTGTATTTATATACGAATTGAGCTTGTTAAGGTGATTGGCTGATGAGCTTCACCTGGGCCAGGTTGATTATCTGATCGTGCTCCTCCCGAACCTTGTTAATAAAACATAATTTGCATGATGTGTTAACTCAATTTTTTTATCCAACGCAAATGCTTCTAAATTTATCAATAGTACTAATGGACAAATTAAATAGATAACTCATGTTTAGTTACTTTATGTAGATATGCTTATTAACATATTAAAATACTTAATTTTATCTAATGTAAACTGTGTTGACAACAGTGAATTTTACAAAATAACACACATCACTCACTCAGATGTCTGTTTCATGTTGTGATGTGCTCATATGCAATTCTTTTAGAACAGACATTTAGCAATCATCTTTAACCCCCTGGGGTCGACAAACATGCCACCTCATTTTGTGGCAGTTAACCCCAAAAGGAATTTCATTCCAATCATCATTTCTGATCGTACAAATAAGAGCAGTACATCAATAGAATCTGTAAAGGGTCTACTTTTTTGTATACACTCATAATAACAAAAACATTGTGATTTTGCCAAATAAAGTAAACAAACAGGGTGTGCTGTCTGCTGCATTGGTCTCTGTGATCTTCATTCAGAAACGCATAATTAAAATATACTATGACTCAGCTAATACACAACACAGAGACATGAGCGATATGTCTAGAGAAAGATATGTATACTTTTAAACGAAGTAAGTTTTATCGAAAACAAATATTCTGTGATAAAGTAATCCATATGAAACCAACGTGATGTCCAGTCTATCCGATTGGAGATAATTATTTTTAATTTGATCACGCCCACAAGCTACTTTTGCTTTCATATTATAATTAGCCACACGAAAAGCGAGGGAGGTAAATGCCCAACTCACTGTTAAAAAGCAAGTTTTCTTCAAGTTCATTTGGTTTACTGTTCGTTTCTGGAAGAAACGATGCAATGCACTGCTGATCCAGCAGAGGAGACATTTACATGATTAAGTCTTTCATTTATTAGCCTACTTGCATTCGCTGTTATTGTGTTACTATGTCAAAACTTGTACATATTTTACTAGTTAGACTTTTTCCAAACTATAATTCCTGATTACATCAAGTGAAACAGTTCGTTTCATTTAATTGAATCTAAATGTCTCATGATGCCAAGATGTTTTAATTACAATGTTGTCTATTGACCTGGTTACCTAAATCACACAACAGACTGCTTGTCTTGTCTTCCTATATCCGCACCTGTTGATTACTCTGCTGACGTAAAGCCTGAAATTGTTGAATTCATTTCCTCAACTTTGTGCTCTCTTTCAGTGACTGACTTTGAAACTGCCTGTGCTGCTTGTCCTAAAGTGGAGAAACTGCAAATCACACACGGTTAGCCACTGTGGGAGTAGCAGGGAGTAGTACATACAAAAAAAAAAAAAAAAAAAAAAAGATTGTGGGAACTTTACTGGCAGCCTCATATAGACTTTCAGGTCCGGTCAACAGTCTCTACATGCATTCTCTGCCAGTCTAATGGCAAATTTCAGATGTGGATGCAGATATGTCATAACACTCACATACTATCATTCTAAGTGGGCAGAACTTGCATTTGCCAACCGTGCAACTACTGAGGATTTTAACAAATTTCTGCAGAGTGTATTGTTATGGACAATGGTACCCAGTTCACTTCTGAGGTCTTTGGTAAGTTTTTGAAACAACAAGACATAAAAAATGCATCCGTACATCCGTATACTATCCTATGTCTAATGGCGCTGTTGGAAGATTTTACCACACACTGAAAAGGTGCATCCAGACAGCAATTCAGCATGCACAACCATGGAACAGAGCTGTCACAGATTGGCTGCAGGTGTACCGGGTAACACCTTATGCCATTACGGGCTGTCCCCATATGAACGTCCTGCACGCGGGGGTGAACGACGTCAGGCTGCGGCAGATGGAGGTCTTGAAGAGGGATTTCGGGAGCCTGATCGAGACGGTACGCAGCACATCGCCCGCGACGAAGATCATCGTGTCAGGACCGCTTCCCACATATCGACGTGGACACGAAAGGTTCAGTAGACTTTTTGCTCTAAATTAATGGTTGTTGTCATGGTGTAAAGAACAGAAACTGCTCTTTGTTAATAATTGGAATCTTTTCTGGGAGCGTCCTAGGCTTTTCCGCGCTGATGGCCTGCACCTGAGCAGAGTCGGAGCAGAACTCCTGTCGGACAACATCTCCAGGACGCTGCGCTCCATTTGACTAGTAAGCAAATCTTCAAATAGTTGCGAAGACGGCTTTTGTTCTGCACGTTTAAACAATAGTACTGGTGCTGTCCAATCTATAAAGACTGTGTCTGTTCCTCGAATTGTGAGGTCAAAACAGAAATTTAATGCAGTGTAGTGGACCGCACATTCCAGGGCCCAGTTTATGGCAAGGGCCCCTCCCTGGCCACAATAGTGGACAAAGGTTTGCTACATTTTGATTGGATCTTGGTGGACTAACATAAGCAAACTGTCCAACGCCATCAGATAAGGATGCCAGGACAACTGCCAGACACCTCTTAGAGGGCAAGAAGAGACCTTTGGGACAAAAACCCGGGAAGGACAGAACTTCCTATTGGTCAAGACGCAGTTTCTGCTCTTCACCCACCTTGAGACTGTTTCTTAAGGTTTGGTCCTGTGACAGCCATAAAATTCCTTAGGATCTCCAGATGCAGCAGCAGTGGGTGAAACAAAGAGAGATCACAAAGATCCATCCAAATCCATTCATAACTATGTTTTCAAACCTTGAACTGATGCGAACCATAACGCACACATCTTATACTTATTCAGAGAAATAAGTATTCTCACTGACAGCGATGTGTAGTGCAACATCTTACACAAACTCAGCTGTTAATGGACAAATGAATGCATGCATGACAGTTCAATCTTTTCCCATCATGTTTGGACTTAATGTGTTCATTACATGACCAAATGTTTTCTGATTGTGTTTTGGAAAATGAGAAATGCACCAGTAAAACATTATTGACACTTTTCTAACTTTGTGTTTGGACTATACAAATGACTTCCACAAGAGGAAAGAAGGGTGGGCTACCCCATGTTCCCCCGCTCTGATGGAACCAGCCAATCACAACATGGAAATGGAGAAGCACCAAATTGCAATCTCCTCCTCATCGGAAAGGTATAAAGGTACCTCTCCAAAGACACTCCTTGTACTGAGTCTGAGTCCCGTTGGGGAAAGACATAACAGTTACACCATTTCTGAGTCTGCGGCCTGCGAAGGAAGAGACACTAACAGAGCAACAAAGTTCTGAGTCTGAGCCCTAGCAGGGTGAGACGCTAACAGATACACCCTCGTTCTGAGTCTGAGTCCCGTAGGGGAAGGGACACTAACAGAGCAACAAAGTTCTGAGTCTCCGGCAGAGAAACACATCTTCTCCCATCCGTTGAGACGCTAACAGATACCTCCATCTGAGTCTGAGGCCCACAAGGGTAAGACAATAGCAGATACTACAACTTTCTGAGCCTACTGTCCAGAGAGACAGAAACAGACGCTCCATGCTTCAAGTCTCCAGCTTTGAGGCAGCAGCAGATACGACCACGTTCTGTCTGTGAGGAAAGAGATATTTTCCACGTTCAGAGTCTTCGTCCAGCGAGACAACAACAGATGCAGCATGTCCTAAGTCTCCATCCGAGAGAGACAAAGCGGATTGAACAAGTTCTGAGTCTCTAGCCCAGAGAGGCAGAAGACCAACAGACATTTGCAACAAGGTTAAGCTCCAGTGAGCAAACCTTCACTTCAGGTACCTTTGCTTGCGTGTTCCAGGCTAAGGGCTTTCAGCACCTACACCAGGGCCACATCTGCATGTTCCAGATCTTAGGACCCTTTGGTGCTCCAGGAGATCAGCATCCTACAGCGCTTCATGCTCAAGGCTGTCGAAACGGATTCCTGCTCCTTTTCCCACTGACTGCTCCCAGCACAACCAGTGGAAGAATTCACCGCCACCGGACTGCTCAATCAACCACAGAGAACGTAAATATCACTTCCAAACCTCTTCCAGAGACCTTGGCATTGTTGTGTATATCAGTATATGATCTTTCTAATTTACATTAGATATAATATAGCTGATTGCAGTTGATAACAAATAATAGCTCATTTATTTGTTTAATGCATAGTAAGGTTCTTCACCTTATTTATCTCAGAGTAGCAACAGTTTATCTTTCCATAAGATAACATAGCTCTGACATAGCAACACCCAACTGAATCACATTTTATGCATCTTATGCACTTTATTCCTTTTGCATTTATGGTATTCATTTAATAGTTGATTACTCTTGTCTATCTTTTGTTAATAAAATTTATTTTATTACACTTGTGTCTTCCTTGTTGATAATACAGTGAGAGGTTCTACAAGTTAGATATCCCACCAATCTTTCTTATGTGACGTACTCATAACCGCACATTAAGTGACATGTGATCCAAGAATCATAACGTCATTGGTGATACGAGTACCCATCACTACACTATTTCGCCTTCCTAGTGGGCGAAAGCAGAACTCACTACATAATTGGCGTCCCTAGGTGGGCCAAGTTAAAATGAGTTGAGTCTCCTGTAAAATTCACTACAGCAGGATCTAGAAAAAATCTAATCGTGATTAAACCAGAAAAATGCACAATAAATGAACAAAAATGTTTTTTAAAGCTTGGGCTCCTAAACATTAGATCACTTGCACCCAAAGCACTTATTGTAAATGAAATGATCATGGATAATAGCTTTGATGTACTCTGCTTAACTGAAACTTGGCTAAAACCAAACGACTATATTGGTCTGAATGAGTCTACTCCACCAAACTACTGTTATAAGCATGAGCCTCGTCAGATTGGTCGTGGCGGTGGTGTTGCAACAATATATAGTGATATTTTCAATGTTACTCAGAAAACAGGGTACTGGTTTAATTCATTTGAAGTACTTCTACTCAATGTTACTCTGTCAGATATGCAAAAGAAATCTCTCCTATCTCTTGCTCTGGCTACTGTGTATAGACCTCCAGGGCCGTATACAGATTTCCTAAAATAATTTGCAGATTTCCTCTCAGACCTATTGGTTAATTTTGATAAAGCATTAATTGTTGGAGATTTTAACATCCATGTTGATAATGCAAACTTAGAAGTTTTTAGAATTGCATGGAAAAACAGTATGTCCAGCTATAGACTCAACTCATAGAAAAAAACCAAAACAATCCAAGGTTTTTATTTAGCACAGTGGCTAGATTAACAAATAACCAAATGCCACCTGACCTAAATATCCCTGCACAGTTTAATAGTAACGACTTTATGAATTTCTTTACTGATAAAATAGACATCAGAAGTACAATAACAAATATAGATACTACAGCAACCGATACTTCAGCATTATTCATTACACCCAAAGAAAAACTGCAGTGCTTTACAACTATAGAACAGGAAGAATTAAATAAACTTATCACCACATCTAAACCAACAACATGCCTATTAGATCCTGTACCCACTAAATTACTAAAAGAGTTGCTACCTGTAGCAGAAGTACCGCTTCTTAATATTGTTAACTCATCGTTATCTTTAGGTCATGTCCCAAAACCATTCAAACTAGCGGTTATTAAGCCTCTTATTAAGAAACCACAGCTAGACCCTAGTGAATTGGCAAATTACAGACCTATTTCTAATCTTCCATTTATGTCTAAAATTTTGGAAAAAGTTGTGTCTGCTCAATTGTGCTCCTTCTTGCAAAATAATAATCTCTATGAAGAACTTCAGTCAGGTTTCAGGCCCCATCATAGCACAGAAACTGCACTTGTAAAAATCACAAATGACTTGCTACTTGCGTCAGATCAAGGCTGTGTCTCATTGCTAGTTTTACTTGATCTTAGTGCTGCGTTCGACACTATAGATCATGACATACTTATAGATTGATTACAAAGCTATACAGGTATTCAAGGGCAGGCTTTAAGATGGTTCAGATCATACCTGTCCGATCGCTATCACTTTGTTTATTTAAATGGGGAGTCATCGCAGCTAACACCAGTAAAGTATGGAGTGCCACAAGGATCTGTCCTAGGTCCTCTGCTATTTTCAATTTACATGTTACCCCTTGGTAATATTATTAGGAAATATGGGATTAGTTTCCATTTTTATGCTGATGATACTCAACTATATATTTCAACAAGACCAGATGAAACTTCTAACTTAGCAAAATTAACAGAATGTGTTAAAAATGTGAAAGACTGGATGACCAATAATTTTCTACTATTAAATTCAGATAAGACCGAGATATTACTTATTGGACCAAAAAACAGTACACAGAATCTCTTAAACTGCAATTTGCAACTAGACGGATGCACTGTTATTTCCTCTACAGTCAAAATTTACCCCAATTTTACGGTCTCTACACTGGCTACCTATTAGGTTCCGTATCACTTACAAAATATTACTTCTGACCTATAAGGCCCTTAATGGTTTAGCTCCTGCATACCTAACTAGTCTCCTTCCACACTACAATCCCTCACGCTCCCTAAGGTCGCAAAACTCTGAACTTTTAGTAGTACCTAGGATAGCAAAGTCCACTAAAGGAGGGAGAGCCTTTTCACATTTGGCTCCAAAAATCTGGAATAGCCTTCCTGATAACGTTCGGGGTTCAGACACACTCTGTATATTTAAATCTAGATTAAAGACTCATCTCTTTAGCCAAACATTCACATAATGTATCTCATAACGTTGTACTTCAGTTACATCTGATCAAATGCACATCAACATTTTTCAGCTTGGGCAAAACACACAATTTTTGCTTGGTTGGAACAGCAGCTACGCTAATTATTTCTCTATTTGTTTCTCTGTTTCTGCCACGGGATTTCCATCCCGTGGTAACTAGGAATTACACAAGATTCAGCCCAGATTCAGAAGAAGAGATGATGCCAACCCCTAAGAGGACCGCCGATGATGCCAGCCTTGAAACAACATACAGCACTACACAATTTTTCTACAAGTTTGATTGCAACACATAATCATTACTATTAGTGTTCATCATCTGTTTTTGATTACACCATTACTATTTTTTAATATTTATACCATATGTACATCGACTTAACATACAGTAGTCACCACTAATAAGCTACTAAATATATTGTAGTAGCCTACATTTTTTGTACAGCTGCTTTGCAACGATTTGTATTGTGAAAAGCGCTATACAAATAAACTTGAATTGAATTGAATTGAGTTGAACTATTGTATGGGAGGAAGATGCAAGCCAATCTTAACATCCTAACATTACCTGATGAGGACAAATGTGACCTTGCTGCTGTCCATGAGAATGTGAAAAAGAAACAGGACAAAATGAAACAATACACAGATAACCTGGATTGACTGACTGTGCTAGTAACTCATTACAGCAAACACTTAACACTACACACACATATGTGAAAGTCTCATGTATGAGGTATAAGCATATTTTGGCACAAGGCCTATGTGATAACCTAAACAGGACTATCCTGCATCTAAGTCGCACACAGTGTAGCTGTTACAAATGTGTTTGAAATAACTGTAAACTCTAAAATTTGTTCAAATATCAGTAGACTGTTTGTTGACAGTTCAAGTATTAATGTCCTTGGTCTAGGCAACATATGACATGGAATGTTCTGCAAAGACTGTTACTAAATAGTTGCCTAGGTTGTAACTACTTTATTCAGAGTACATGTTTACATGTTAACATGCATCTTTTTTTCTCCACCAGTTTTTTCTGACCCTGATGACCCATATTAGACTTAATAATAATTCCATTAAAAATCTAACTGTACATATATAATTATTATCATATTGTCATAAATATAATTGTTTATGAACTCATGCCAAAAATGTGTATAAAATGTAAAAATATTTACAAGAATTGTTTTACTGAGTACATGACATACTGCATATCAAAACCTTAAAAAGCAAGCACAAGTGGCACTATGAATGCCTCACATAATGGCCAAGTGCAGAAAATAACAATAACATTAAGCTCATCTAAACAGCAGGTCAAAAGTCACAAATCTGTCTATACCAAAACACATGCAATCCTTCAGCCAGTAGTTTAAGTGCTGATGCCTGCCCTTTGACAACACTCACCACACCAAACTAACACCTGTCTGGCTTCAAAGATACCTAGAAATGAGATAAAAGAAAAGAAATTCAAAAGATTGTGATTTATCGCTACTTGTGTACATAAGAGTAAAGGCTGAAAAGGCAGACAGCAAGAAATCCATTTCAAATTGAATTTCCTTTCTTTGAAACAACCCACTCCGAAAACACACAAAAACTATCATAGAGCCCATAAATGACATTGGTGCAATAATCTACAGCGACATGTCCCTGTCGCTGATAAGCCACCGCTAAGAGTGGGGAGGAGGGCGATCGATACTAACTATTCATTTCTGAAATTATCTTCACATTGATCCAGGCACAAGTGCCAGCAAGGCAGGGGCACACTGACTTTAATACAATAATTATATAAAGGGTTACACGCTCATCCTCAACACCAATAAAGGCTGTCAGCAAGAGCAGGGCATAGAGCAAACCCATAATCCATCAGCACATTGCCCCCTGACCCACAGGCTCACAGGCTTTTTATGAAGCCTTTATAAAAGTTGCTTACAGAAGGATACGATGACTAGAAGGATTTGAAAAGAAAAGAAAATGAGAGAGAGAGATGTTATCTGTAGTATGATTGAAGTTCTGGGAAAGCTTTGGTGGATTTCAAATTTCACACCTTATTATTATTTTTTTTTAATATTGTTACTTTGCATGCATTAAAACTGCATGCAAATGGATCAGATTAAGTAATTATGTGACTTCAAAAAAGTAGATAAATTTAAAGGTAACATAGGTTAGATAGGGATATTAATATAGGGAGGTTAGATGGGATAGATTATTATAGGTTAGCAGGGAAACATGACTTAAAATTTTAGGCTGCTAATTAAAGTGTTCAGGGTGAACATATTAAACGATGGGAAATAGCAGGCAGGTGTTTTGAAGACCTGTGTTGAAGGTATGATAAACTTACCAAAATAGTAATAATAATAATAAATTTATACAAGTATACATGCACTGAAAAAAATGGCAATGATGAGGTTGTTGAATCTTTAAATAAACATTTCCCATTTCTTACATGATTAATTTATGCTTCTTATCTAAACATATTTTACTCATGAACCATGTATTTATTCTGTAAGGATGTTCAATCATATAGAATTGTAACGCCAGACCAGCAGAGGGAGCCCTTACTCACACTGACTGTTGCTGCTCCCTCTGCTGCCTCTATGGTTACTTCCTGTTTGTCAGCCATTTAAGCAGGGCCATGCCAAACAGGCCCTTGCGAAGTATTGTTTTGCCTAGCAGACTCTACCAAGCGTTTGTCCACGGTTGTTTATTTTGGTTTGTTATTGCTACGGTTTTTGTTCTTTTGTCATAGTTTAATCTTTGTTTTCTATCATAGTTTTGCCCCGTTCCTTGACATTGTTTTTGCCCTGTTTCATAGCCTTGTTTATTTGATACTTTGGATTGCTCTCCCTGGTTTTTGACTTTCTAACTGCTTAAAGGATTACGCCATTGCTCTGTCTTCGTTGCCACCCAGTCAGCAAATTTCCTCTGGGCCGGATCTGGCCCATACCAACAGCTAAAGTGTGGCCCAGATAAGTTTAGGTTCCCCGGCCCAAAACTGGTCCACATCTTTTTAACCAGAACCGAACCAAAACAGTGCCATAACCCAACCTAAAATGAGCCAAATCATGAAAACAGATGTGGCTGATATATGGATCTTATGTGGTATTCTTATATGGCTGAGTTCTGTAAAGGGCAATGGCCCCTATGTGGACCACATGTGGCTGATAGATCAAAAGCCATAATTTAACCATATTTATGCCACACCTATTATTTATTTAAAATACCAATTACACAGTAAATCTTAAACACGTATTAAACACAAAATTGATTCACAGACATTTTTAATATAATACAATTTTAATAACAGAAGTACAATACAGAACATAAAATGTGGTGTAAATGTCAAATGAGTAAATAAATGTACAAAAATGGATACTTTTAGTAAGTCTCACCAGCCTTTCTTTCACAATCTGTCAGGAAAAAGGAGAGAAAAAAGGGTAACACTTTCTATGAAGCCCGTATTTATAATTCCTTATAACGGTATTCTTAAGGCATTATAATGAATGCATAATGCATTATAAAAAACCTTATAATATGTTATATCATCTCATGAGTATTCATAAAAACAGTTTTAATGTATTATAATTTTTACTTATTTGTGGTTATAGCTTTTAAGAGTATGATTACCTCCTCATAGTTATAACGTATTATAAGTCTCATATCTTGCCATTTTGCTCATGTCACTTTACTTAAAGCATACAAAGACCACTTATAAGTAATTATAATAATATTTCCCAAAGAACCCCTAAGATCAGGCATCAGATCAGATGAATGTTTAATGACCCATTTGTATTATCAGTTTGATTATGTTGATGATACCCTTTAGACAGCTTTTGATAAGTAACTCTGCAACTCCATGTCAGCCAGCAGTTATTATCATTAATAGTATGCTAAATATATGCTAACACTAAATTTAGATGTTTCCCCAAAAAAATAAACTATTATATTATTTTATATGTAACTTTGCAAGTACATGAACCTTCTACCTAGCCTAACCTTAACCTAAGTCTACTAATACTCTAAAGAGTGTTAGGTGAAATGTAGTTGGAAAGTTTAAGCTTATAGTAAGTAGACTAAGTGGACCATCAAAATAAAATGTAATATAATGTAAAAAATAAATGTAACATGATATAGTTCATTATAAATTAAGTAGATTTAATATGGTGTCCATTGAGTGTTATAAATAATCATAATCTTAAAAGTTATAACCTCAAATACTCAAGTATTATAATGTATTATAATTGTTGTTACGATTATTCATGAGATGGTATAACATATTATAAGTTTTTTTATAATGCATTATGCATTCATTATAATGCCTTAGAAATGCCCTTATAATGTATTATAAATACGGGCTTCATAGAAAGTGTTACCGAAAAAAGATTATTAGCATATAATTAGTATTAGATATTATTTGAATATTAAAACAAGCCATGACATGAGAGCTCGCTGGTGGTAAAGGTAATCCTGTTTTATTAGCATTTTTCGACGGTATTCAAACTAATTGAGATTACGTAAGACGTAAATCACGTTATAACGTGATATAATAGAAAGGATGATCGCATTCATGCGCTCTCCGCTTGTAACATTACTTACAGCGGTCTGTCACGTAACATCAAAGAGCGTCAAAAAGGCATTTATCGTTTAAATTTTCTGATATAATAGACATAATTTTAAAGATGAGACTTATCGAAAATAACAAAACCCAAATCTTATCATGATTTCTGGACAGCAGGTATGTATAGTGACGTTTTATTCATGCATATGAATTCAGCACATGATCGTGGGTAAAACGAAACTGTGTTTGTTCGGTACACATACCTAAGCACACAATTTTTTTCTGTACGAATAAGCGTACCAATACTTCCCTAGAAAACATTTAAAACACCAAAACTGCACTTACCTGAATAAGAGTGTGTCTGGGCAAAGGCTGTTGTAGACTCAGGAGCAGAGCGGGAAATAACGGACATGTATTTTCAAATTTTCAGTAATCCACCAATAGGAATACAGGAAGAATGAATGAATGGGCTGACATTTGGACTGCCACAAACCAGCCACACATGACTATAGCAGGTTATGTGTGTTTTTCCAAGTAAAAGCCAAATGTTAACCATAAGTTAACATATTTCAGGATGTGCCATAGCCTAGCCAAATATGGCTCTTGTCTGTGTACTGTCATATGGGCCATATACCTTAATACAAAAAGTCACCCAAATGAAAATTCCCTCCAATTCTAAAGCCATGGCAAAACATATATGGTACAAGTTTGGCCCATATGTGCTCAGCCATGCCATACCAAGGCCAAACGTGACAGCTTTCAGCCACATTTGGCCCAAACGTTCTTGCTATCTGGGCACTGTCTGTTTGGATATCGACCCTGCCTGTATTACCACGATCTGTTTGAATAAAGCCTGCACTTGGATTTTACATGCTTCCTACGAGTCCTGCCTGTTACAGAATACTTTGCCTCCCAAAAATCCAACAGCTTTTGGAATCACGATCGCAGGTATGAACCAGGCAACTTCTCGTCTCCTCTGCCTTCGTCAAGGTAGCCGAGCAATAGAGGAGTATGTAGAGGATTTTTGTGGACTGTGTCATTTAGTTGATTTTAATGATATTGCTCTGAAGGACCTTTTCTGCTATAGGTTAGATGAACCCATTCGCTCAAGGTTACCTGGAGGAAAGATACACTGGACCCTTGAAACTCACATTGATTATGCACTTCGTTTGAGCGGCTCACCTCTTACCGTTGGGATCGCAGAGGAGGGACCCTGCAATCCCACAGTAACCTCCACACCACAACCAGTTCATGTCACACCGGCCAAACCAAAGCCTGCTCAAGTCATGTCGGGAATTATTCAAATAATGTCAGAGCCCTATCATGCCATGCCTGCCAAGCCAAAGTCTACTCAAGTCATGTCCACCATGCCAAAGCCAGTTCATGCAATGCCTGCCAAGTCAAAGTTTTCTCAAGTCACATCCACCAAGCCAAGGTCTGCTCACGCCATGCCTACCGCTCCAGGGCCTGCTCATGCCATGCCTGCCGCTCCAGGGCCTGCTCACGCCATGCCTGCCACTCCAGGGCCTGCTCACGCCATGGTTGCCGCTCCAGGGCCTGCTCACGCCATGCCTGTCCATCCAGAGTCTGCACCTGTCATGGCCACCCTCCCAGAGCCAGTCCACAAGATGGCCGCCATCCCAGAGCCAGTCCACAAGATGGCCGCCATCCCAGAGCCAGTCCACAAGATGGCTGCCCTGTCTGAGTCCCCGGCCAAGATGGCTGCCACGCCTGAGCCTCATCATGTGAACTCTGTTTTGAGGTGGTTGGTGTCTAGCGTGGAGGACCCACCGCTGCTATCGGCTCGAGCAGCTGGTCTCTCCATAAACTCACGTCAGCCAAGCCAGCACCCGCTAGCATCACTTCAACCAAGCCGGTGCCTGCTAGCGTCACGTCAGCCTAGTCAAGTCACGTTACAGCTGCTGTTTCTGCCAGGTCAAGTCACGTTACAGCTGCTGTTTCTGCCAGGTCAAGTCACGTTACAGCTACTGTTCCTGCCAAGTCAAATCACTTCACTTCACTCGTCTATCCACGAGTCTGCTCCAGAGGCCTCGTCTGACCACAAGTCTGCTCCTGAGGCTTTATCTGTCAACAAGTTTGCGCCCATACCTCCTGAGGTGTCAGCTCACACTGTAGAACCTCCTAAGGAGGTGGCGTCCATTTGTGAACTCACTACCACGTCTGCCCAAGAATATGCGCCCCATGCCTCCAGAGGTGTCAGCATATGCTGTGGATCCTCTAATGGGGGCAGCGTCCTCCTATGAACTCTCTCTCTGTCCTGTCACGACCCCTCTGCCTGTCATGTCACGGTCAAGAAGGCCTATCATTAAAACATTGCCCTTGCGAAGTATTGTTTTGCCTAGCAGACTCTACCAAGCGTTTCTCCACTGTTGTTTATTTTGGTTTGTTATTGCTACGGTTTTTGTTCTTTTGTCATAGTTTAGTCTTTGTTTTCTGTCATAGTTTTGCCCCGTTCCTTGCCATTGTTTTTGCCCTGTTTCATAGCCTTGTTTATTTGATACTTTGGATTGCTCTCCCTGGTTTTTGACTTTCTGCCTGCTTAAAGGATTACGCCATTGCTCTGTCTTCGTTGCCACTGTCTGTTTGGATATTGACCCTGCCTGTATTACCACGATCTGTTTGAATAAAGCCTGCACTTGGATTTTACACGCTTCCTACGAGTCCTGCCTGTTACAAGAATTAATCATGTTGAAGCTAAATTAAGTAGTATGTTTTCTTCAGAAACTATGTCCCTTTGCGAAGGAAGCCGATTCGCTTCCATCTCCATTTTGTCTCTTGCTGTGTATGGAATCGGAGCTCTAAACTGAGGTAACATAATTAAATTAAACCTTGAAAATAAAATTCAGTTTAGAGTAGCCATTCAGTATTTGAATGTGCACATTTTCACTCAGGTTTTATGTACTTGTCATATCAAATAACACTGTTTTAAAAGTTATGTTTGTGTTAATGCTCAAGTAAGCTAACGCTAACACTAGCTTTAGCCGCATCTGAGAATGTCATGTATATTAATGTTTGTATTTTCTAAATGTGTGTAATCTTTTTCTTTGTATGTCGACTAGATTAAGATTTGCGTCAGTATGAGAAGCTGAATTTGAAGCTGAACGACTTCAGGTTTTTATTTAAATCTGCATTTATGTGATAAAAGTCAAGTCGACAGCGACTAGTCACTTATTCGCATTATTGAACAAATGTGCCTAAACCTTGAGCTGAGGCTCAAACACCTTGTGCACAGCTATGGCATATGACACAGCGCTACCTACATGGCTATATAATATTTCGCTTTTATCAGTTATTTTGTCTTTGGGTCGTTATTTTTCTCACAGATTTCTGCTAATTCTAAATCAGATACAGATAAAGTATCACTGGAAATATTACATTTATATAGAGTCATTAGAGAGAGAGAGCGATTGCTATATTACCGAGAAATCATAGAACAGTGTTGACAATTCATTTCTGCACTGAGCTTTTGAATGATTGTGTGCGTGTGAACTGCATGTGATGTACGAGCTGCTGTCTGTAGCCTATGTGTGTGCGCTACAATGCAGCAGTACATTAGATTAGAATGGCAATTACAATAAGCTGTTTAAAACGTGGAGAGAGTTTGAGGAGAATTAGGGTTTTTTACAGAAGTAGAATAGACTGATAGATGGGTTTTAGCGACGACAGTTCTAGGTAGTTCTTTTAGGCATTCCTGGAAACATCTGGGGCTAAACATGCTACTGTGTATATTTGTACATGTCAAAAGATCAAATCTGATATTGTGACATATAAATGCGCAAACCTGATCACTTTATTTAGTGTTAATTTAGACACTACATTTGGATTCATCAATCAGAATGATTTAATTCTGATTTAAACAAAAAGTGTCCATGTAAACATACCCAGTGATCCAGGTCTGACAGAATATCCCCCAAGATACTCTCCGTGCATACAGGCACATGGGGGGCATACACAATACTGACTTATTAATTGTTTTGATTAAATTCTTGCATGTTCGATCAGCCTGTAATTTCAAATTTTTACTTTAATTTTTTTTTTTGTGTGTGTGATTTTGAATCTAGTCCACACTGGGTTGATGGTTTCTATCGACATTGTAACATAATCTCACTGAATTACAAAATGTATACATTTTTCAACTTGGATAATTTGTTCATTGATGTCCAGTGTCTGATTAAAGTGTTCTCTAAGTGTTCAGTTTTGTTCAGCAGTGTACAATTTTAAATTGCACTAAACAACTAATTTTTAAACAGATAGTTCACCCATAAATAAATGGTTTGTCATCATTTACAAAGCCAACATAGGAACATAAGAACATGACGTTGAGTAAATGATGACCCTTTTCGGTAACACTTTATATAACGTTCAGTTGTAAGTGTTACGGAAGCAGACCAACGAGACAGGGAAGTAGGTGAATACAAGGTTATTTATTTAATCAGCAGAACGGTGTAGGTGATGGCGTGCAGAACCAGGTAAGTTGATCAGTAAGTTGAGTAGTGATACTTGATGAGCAGATATAGTCACTGATGTGTGTATTCTCGTTGCAGGAACGAAGATCGGAGGACATCAACTGGATGCTGACTTATGGCACACTCACACGCTGGAAACTTGGATCTATGGACTTCGATATACTTGACTGGAATAGAGCAAAGACACAGGTAAGTAAGCACAGGTAAGTATTTCAGGATAGGCTTTCGTGAACTTGCTGGAGTAACACGAATGGTCCGCTTGCTATGAACGTGTCATGATCTGGGCTGTGGGGCTTCCCTCAGCCACATGAGGTCGCTGTTCCCTGCACTGCTAATTGTTATCACCTGTCTAGATGTCATTATCACTTACACCTGCTCACTATTAAGGATAAGGACTATAAGAACTCTCATTTCCCACTCTTCATCGTGTCTGCATTGTCTTCCATGTCTGTCTCTGGTATTGTGTTCCTGTTTGATTGTTCCTGCTCCTGCTCAGTTCCTGTTGTGTGTGCCGTGTTGGCCTTTTGTTTGTTGATTTGTGTTTATTTATATTAAAATTCATCTTCACCTGCATTTGGACCCAGACCCCCTTTGTATAACGTGACAGAATGCAGACAGTCCTGATGGGTCCAGCGGGGAGGATTGTTTTTGAAGAGGCGGCGGACGCATGTTTGGGGGCGGCGACCACCCGCTCTGTTCCGGACACGGCGGGGATGTCTTTTGAGGCGGCGTCGGCTGTTCGCTTTGACTTCCTCTACGCCTGTTTGGCGCGGATGGACGCCTATAGTGCCGAGGCTGCGCGGAGGTGTCCCTGCTTTGCGGCGGGGGCGGAGACGCTCTTCCGCGGGAAGGCAACGACGTCCACTATCTCCATGTCTGAGGCGGCGGCGTCCGCTATCTCCGTGCCTGAGGCAGCAACGTCCGCTGTCTCCCTGCCTGAGGCGGTAACGTCCGCTATCTCCCTGCCCGAGGCGGCGGCGTCCGCTATCTCCCTGCCCGAGGCGGCTACGTCCGCTATCTCCCTGCCCGAGGCGGCAACGTCCGCTATCTCCCTGCCTGAGGCGGCAACGTCCGCTGTCTCCCTGCCTGAGGCGGCGACGTCCGATATCTCCCAGCCTGGGGCGGCGACGTCCGCTATCTCCGTGCCTGAGGCGGCGACGTCCGCTATCTCCGTGCCTGACGCGACAACGTCCACTATCTCCCTGCCTGACGCGACGACGTCCGCTATCTCCTTGACTGAGGCGACGACGTCCGCTAACTCCCTGCCTGACGCGACGACGTCCGCTATCTCCGTGTCTGAGGCGGCGGCGTCCGCTATCTCCGTGCCTGAGGCAGCAACGTCCGCTGTCTCCCTGCCTGAGGCGGTAACGTCCGCTATCTCCCTGCCCGAGGCGGCGACGTCCGCTAACTCCATGCCTGACGCGGCGACGTCCGCTATCTCCTTGCCTGAGGCGACGACGTCGGCTGAGGCTCCGCTGGCGGCAAGGCATGTTTGCGGGACCCCGCTGCACGGTCCTGGCCCGCCATCCCTCCCCCTGACTTGCCTACCTCCATACCTCCTCCCTCCAGACTTTGGAAACGTCTGGAAGCCGTTCCGTAGGGAGGGGGTACTGTCATGATCGGGGCTGTGGGTCTTCCTCAGCCTCTTGAGGTCGCTGTTCCCCTTACACTACACTCCCTTTAGTCGTTCACGTTTGTCTTGTCATTTGCACTGATTATACGCACACCTGTTCACTATTACTATCAGGACTATAAGTATCATCTCCACTCACTCTGCATTACTGTCTGCATTGTCTCGTGTTTAGTTTATGTGTTCCGTGATTTCCTGGCTTTTGAATCTTGTTCTTGGTTTTGTTATTTTGTGTTCGAGTTATCAGTTTGTGCCGTGTTGGCCTTTTGTTTGTTGATTTGTGTTTATTTATATTAAAATTCATCTTCACCTGCATTTGGACCCAGACCTCCTGTGTGAAACGTGACAGAACGAGCCTGGACACTGATGGCTGTGTGAGGTGTGCTTTTATGTGGTGTGGCTGATTGCTGACAGGTCCGTGTGATTAGTAGTCTGGTGAGAGTGATCGCTGAGTGAGGGAGGTGGAAGAACCTGGCCAATCCGTGACAGTAAGTCATTTATAAATGGTTAGTTAATAATAAAATAATGATTTGCAAAACATAAATGAATGTTTAATAAGTGATATGCTAACAATTTGTGTATGTTTTTTTAATTCATTTACCAGTAATTTAAAATTAAGAAATTAGTTAATGATGAACTAATCATTTACAAAACATGACTATGCATTCATAAAAGATTAATAAGTGATATGTTAGTATTTTTATATATGTTTTGTAGATTAAGATAAATAATTTACAAGTGATTAGATAATGATGAACTAATAATTTACAAAACATGATTATCCATTCACAAATGATTATTAAGTAATATGCTAACAATTACAAATCTGTCATAAGTTATCTTAAAAAAATAGCATATCATGAAATAATCAAACAAATCCTTAGTAAGTGGTTAATACATTACTAGTTAATATGTTATTTGTCACTTAAAAATAATTAAAATATCAATCATTTAAATATTTATCCTTCACTGAAGATCCCATCATGAATAAATCATTTACAAATCTTTCTGCATTATCTAATCTAAAGTGTAAACAATTCATCAGTTGTAAATGTTTTACTCATTATTCAAAGGTCTTTCACCCAGTGTGTATACCCACCTGATTCTCACACAACCTGTAACCGGCAGGTTTATAAAACATTTACAACTGATGAGTGTCACAGTCTGGACGGGTTGAGGAGTGGAGATGGAGGAGGAGAACCGGAGTAGATGAATAAACAAAGTTTATTAAACAAAACACTTAATCTACAAACAAACAAACAAAAACCAGGAGCATGAACAGAGAACATGTAACATTATCAACGGACAAGGAGTAGTGAGCAGACACAGACTTAAATACACAGAAAAACAAGGCGTGGTTTCAAACGAGATAACTGGATAACGAGGGGGAAATGCAAATATGGGCAAGACTAAACCAAAAGGGGGAGAACAAGGATTAAACCAGTTAAACTAGAAACAGAGGGGGAAAAACACTGGGAAAACAGAACAGAGACAGAAACAGACTACAAAACCTGACATTACCCCCCCCCCCCCCTCCCCGAAGGCGCGTCTTGCGCCTAATAACATCCATATTGGAGGGAGGGTGGGCGCCCTGGAGACCGCTAGGCAGGGATACAGGGGACACAGGATACAGGGGTGGTCTCCAGGGCGGATCAGGGAGTTCAGGTGGCCATGGCGGGTCAGGAAGCTCAGGGGGCCATGGCCGGATAAACAGTCCAGGAGGCCACGGCGGATCTGGGGACTCAGGGGGCCATGGCCGGATAAACAGTCCAGGAGGCCATGGCGGATCTGGGGGCTCAGGGGGCCATGGCCGGGTAAACAGTCCAGGAGGCCATGGCAGATCTGGGGGAGTAGCCCCCCCAAAAAAATTTTCTTGGGGGAACCTAGGGCATAGTCCACCCAGGAGAGCACGGAGGGGCGCGCAGGAGAGAGCTCCGGCTCTGGAGGGCGCGCAGACTCTGGAAGGCGAGCAGGAGGGCGCGCTGGAGGCGTCGGCTCTGGACGGCGCTCTTGAGGAGCATGCTCTGGACGGCGCTCGGGGCGAGCGGGCTCTGGAGGGCTGGACGACTCCAGCGGAGACTCTGGAGGGCTGGGCGTCTCCAGCGGAGACTTAGGGAGAGCAGGCTCTGGGCGAGTGGTCACTGGAGGGCGCTCTGGCGGAGCGGTCACTGGAGGGCGCTCTGGCGGCGTGGTCACTGGAGGGCTGGGCGGAACCAGCGGAGTCTCAGGGAGGCTGGGCGGAACCAGCGGAGACTCTGACTTGACGGTAGCCATCTTGGGTGCAGATTCAGGCTTGGCGGCCATCTTGGCCGGGGATCAGGCTTGGCGGCCATCTTGGCCAGGGACTCAGGAACAACGGCCATCTTGGCCAGGGATTCAGGCTTGGCAGCCATCTTGGCTGGGAACTCAGGAACGGCGGCCATCTTGGCCAGGGATTCAGGCTTGGCGGCCATCTCGGCCGAGAACTCAGGAACGTCGGCCCTCTTGGCCGGGGACTCAGGCTTGGCGGCCATCTTCGCTGGGAACTCAGGAACGGCGACCATCTTGGCCAGGGATTCAGGCTTGGCGGCCATCTTGGCCGGGAACTCAGGAACAGCGGCCATCTTGGCCGGGAACTCAGGAACGGCGGCCATCTTGGCCGGGAACTCAGGAACGGCGGCCATCTTGCGTGCAGACTCTGACGTGGCAGCCATCTTGCGAACAGACTCTGTCGTGGCAGCCATCTTGCTTGCAGACTCTGGCGTGGCAGCCATCTTGCTTGCAGACTCTGGCGTGGCAGCCACCTTGCTTACAGAATCTGGCGTGGCAGCCATTTTGTGAGCTGACGCTGGCATGGCGGCTGACGGGCTTGAACGCGGAGAGGAAGCCTGAGACACTGGGCTGAGGGCGGCGGCCGGCGGATTAGAGCGCGGGGATGAGGCTGGCCGCATCGGGCTGAGAACAGCGGTGGAGCTCTGGAGGATGACTGGGGATTTGGGACTGGGCTGACGGCTCGAACCGTTGACACGGTATGTGGAGGTTCTCGGCTTAAGGCAGACTGGCGCATTGCGCTGTGTTTGGGAGGGGGCTGGAAGATGAGACCCTCTTGGACTATGAACTTCTTCTACTTCAAAATCAGATCCATTTAAATAGAGAATGAGATTGATTAGCTCGATCAAGGAAAAACTACAAGCGGGGAGATCGCAGCTAACCGTCTCATCACCCAGCCCCAAAATAAACACAGCACAGAGAGAAACCTCATGCCAGCCTACCTGGTGGTAGAGCTCGACAACTTCCTCCACATACCGCTCCAACTTCCTACCGCCTTGCCGCAGTCCCCTCAGAGCTGTCTCAGCCCGACTCATCTTCTGTATTGGTCCGTCGATCTGTCACAGTCTGGGCGGGTTGAGGAGTGGAGATGGAGGAGGAGAACCGGAGTAGATGAATAAACAAAGTTTATTAAACAAAACACTGAATCTACAAACAAACAAACAAAAACCAGGATCATGAACAGAGAACATGTAACATTATCGACGGACAAGGGGTAGTGAGCAGACACAGACTTAAATACACAGAAAAACAAGGCGTGGTTTCAAACGAGATAACTGGATAACGAGGGAGAAATACAAATATGGGCAAGACTAAACCAAAAGGACTAAACCAAAAGGGGGAGAACAAGGATTAAACCATTTAAACTAGAAACAGAGGGGGAAAAACACTGGGAAAACAGAACAGAGACAGAAACAGACTACAAAACCTGACAATGAGTAGTTTACTCTTTAGATTAGGGGATGCAAAAAGGGTTGCAAATGCCTTATATACACCAGATCATTTGCAACATGTAAGAAAGATCTACAAATTATGTGTAACACATTTACAAATGATGAATTGTTTACACTTTAGATTAGGGGATGCAGAAAGATTTGTAAATGATTTATTCATGCATTTACACAACAGCTTTTGAATACTTTGAAGTGTGTACTGCAATGTAAGGGCTGACTTTATAACGCCCTAAACAAACTTTAACAGGAACCTATTTTTTTTCCTATAAACTTCAAATTTGGAATAGCTTATTTAGATGTAAGGCTTCAAATTGATATCAAATTTAGGATAAAACCTGTTATGTAAAATATGTATTTTATATAAAATATAAAAATTGTACAGTGTATTTTCTTTACAGTTAATACTTTATTAGGGCCCGAACACTGCAGTGCGAGGACCCTATTGGAATTGCTCCGTTTATTATTATTCTTCCGCTTCTTCTTCTTCTCCAAAATGAAAAGTCTTTTTGAGGGCCTAAACATGCTCGAAAACTCACGAAATTTTGCACAGGCATCAGACCTGGCGAAAATTTACATCTGATATGGTTTTCAGAATTGGGTGTGCCAAAATGGCTCGATAGCGCCACCTATAAAATTTCAACGGAGTGCGCCTCGAGCTGCGTTTCACATACATGTACGAAACTCGGTACACATATGTAACACACCAATACCTACAAAAAAGTCTCCTGGTGCAACATCCGAAACCCAACAGGAAGTCCGTTATATTGAATTTTCTGTAAGATTTTTGTGCAGTTTTTGCCATTTTCAGGCCTCGTACTTTAACGAACTCCTCCTACAGTTTTTATCCGATCATCTTCAAATTTGCTGAGTGTCATCATAAGGCCTTTGCGATGTTAAATTGCGAAGCTTTAGAGTTTTCGTCGAATGGCGTATCCGTGGCGGCCGGACAAACTTTGATGTTTCGCCATGAAAAAGGAAGTTGTTATAACTCAGGCATACAATGACCGATCTGTCTCAAACTTCACATGTTTGATAACAGTCTGGTCCTGAACACACATCAGTGCCCATATTCAGTTATAGTCATAGCGCCACCTGCTGACAACAGGAAGTGACATGTTTAACACTGTTACGGACTTCTAGCAACATATTGTAAAGCGTTAACAAGTCTTAAATAGGCTAGCAACATGCTACAAACATGCTAAAACATGCTAGCAACACTTAGCTAAGAGCTAAAGCATGCTATTAATACAAATGCAAAAGGAAATTGCTGTAACTCATGTATATAATGTCGAATCTGACCCAAACTTAATATTCAACATGCTACAAACATAGTAAAGCCAGCTAGCAACACTTAGCTAATATGCTAAAGCATGCTAATAATACAGTGAAACAGGAAGTTACTTTAACTCAGGCATACAATGCCCAATCAGCCCCAAACTTAACATGTTTGATAAGAGTCCTGGCCTGAACACACGCCCATGCCCATATTCAGTTATAGTCATAGCGCCACCAGCTGGTAACAGGAAGCCACATGTTTAATGCTGTTGTGGATGCCTACCAACATTTAAAAAATATCAACAGGTGTTAAACAGGATAGTAACATGCTAGAAACATGCTATAACATGTTAGCAACATTTAGCTAAGTGCTAAAGCATGCTCTTGATGCAATGAAACAGGAAGTTACTGTAACTCAGGCATGCAATGTCCAATCAGCCCCAAACTTCACATGTTTGATAAGACTCCTGGCCTGAAGATATATACATGCCCATATTCAGTTATAGTCACAGCGCCACCTGCTGACAACAGGAAGTGACGTTTAATGGTGTTACGGACTCCTAGCAATATATTAAAAAGTGTTAGCAAGTTTAAAATAGGCTAGCATCATGCTACAATCATGTAAAAAATGCTAGCATCACTTAGCTAAAAGCTAAAGCGTGATATTAATACAAAGAAAAATAAGTGTAACTCATGCATAAAATGTCCAATCAATCTGACCCAAGCTTAATATGTTTGATAAGAGTGCTGGTCTGAACACAAGCCCATGCCCATATTCAGTTATAGTCATAGTGCCACCTGCTGGCAACAGGGAGTCACATGTTTAATACTGTTGTGGAAGCCCAGCAACATTTTAAAAATATCAACAAGTGTTAAATAGGGTAGTAACATGCTAGAAACATGTTAGCAACATTTAGCTAAGTGCTAAAGCATACTCTTAATGCAATGAAACAGGAAGTTACTGTAACTCAGGCAAGCAATGTCCAATCAGCCCCAAACTTAATATGTTTGATAAGAGTCCTGGCCTGAATACATTTACATGCCAATATTCAGTTATAGTCATAGCGCCACCAGCTGGCAACAGCAAATTACTTGTTTTACACTAACTTAAACATGCAATGTACAATTTGCACCAAACTTGACATGTTTGGCAATAGTCCTGGCCTGAAGACATCTAAAACCCAATATTCCATAATCGCACCACCTGTTGGCAGCAGGATATGTCATGACTTACACTCAAGCATGCCATGTTTAAGCTGCACCAAACTTCATATGTTTGATACAATCGCTGGCCTGAACACATCGGCATGCCAATATTCAGTTATACACATAGCGCCACCAGGTGGCAGCAAGAAATCTGACACATCTAAATGACTTCCACATAAAACTCCTAAATTTACTATGTTAAAAGCATAGTGCCCACCATTCGCCACAGGTCGGCGGTGAGCCCGAGTGCGAGGGCCCTACCATCGCTGCTTGCAGCTTTAATTATTATTATTATTTTACCTATCTTAGATCTGTTTTCCAAGGTGTTCATGAATTACAACAATTTAAGATGGATAGCGCACTTTCCTGCCTATTTAAAAAAATGGGGGGGGGGGGGGGTGACAGTTAAGGGGTTAACTAGTAATTTTTTGACCATTTACTAAGGATCTGTTTGATTATTTTATATTTTATTATATGCTATTTTTAAGATAAATTACGACGATTTGGTAAATCGTTAGCATATTACCTACAGTAAAATGAACATATCACTTATTAATAATTTATAAACACATAGTCATGTTTTGTAAATAATTAGTTCATCATTAGCTAATTACTTGTAAATAAACTTGTAATTGAGTTGTAAATCTCTCTTTCCTCGGCTTATTCCCTTCACCACAGCGGAGTGATCCGCACAACTGATTTGGCACATGTTTTACGCCGGATGCCCTTCCTGACACAACCCAGTCCTGAGACTACACTAACTCGTGCAGCCCCAGTGCTGGGACACACCCACTCACTCATTCACACATTTTATATACTTTATTTGATCACACATTACAAGTCAAATTTCATTAGGGATCAAATTTTTTTTTTTAAATAATCCAACAGATTAAAACAGATCAGCACATTGTTATGAATTAAACCTGTTCTAAGGGTACAGGAAACATCGCCTCTTCCAAACAAACATGCTTCCTATAGTTGCTGAGATTGAACAGTACTTTGCCAACTGTTTGGCCCTTGTTTTAGAAATCCCCCCAATGCAAAGTCCACGAATCGCCAGCCTATGTACATGACCTAGACTACCAAACACCAGCACAATAAGATGGCATTTGTACCCAAAGTTCTCAATGATCGAGACCAATGACTGATATTTTAGAATCTTAGAGCAATAAGAGTCCTCCATAAACAAGTCAAATGCACATGAAACTTCAAATAGTGTAACTTTTTTTCCATTCTGAGAGATTTTAACAATATCGGGTGTATTAGCAATTCCTACAAAAGTGTTTGCAGGTGAGTTAAACCATTCAGACTGTACAGTAGTGTGTTTAAAGATCTGCTCATCACCCACACAGGATACCTGAGCAGCAATGAGGTCCACAAGTCTGTCATGTCTGGCAATATATAGTCCTTTAAGTGATGAACAACTGTTCATGATATGGGCTACTGACTCCAGATGTTGAGGGGGGGGGGGGGGGGGGGGCGTGCAGCATGCAGAAGGGTGAATGAATGGAGGGAAACCACACTGATAAGTTGTATTTTGTAGGAAGAACCTGCAGACGTGCTTTTACGCAGAAGGTGAGGATCTCATCACTGATGGTGGCACTGCTGTAGATGGTGTGTGATACCGAGTGGTCCGCACAGGGCAGTTTTGCCAACTTTCCCTGGAGTTTCAGACTGGACCAGTACTCCATATTTTGAACTCTTTGAATAGACAAGAGAGTCTGCCTTGATGTTCTAGGCTGGAGCAGGAGAACAGTGTTGTTATGTTGCAGTCTGGCTTCCACGATGACAGATGGGTCCTCTACGACTGCATTAGCAACCTCTACAGGTCGACATTGAGAGGTCCACTTCAATTTAGTGCCTGTTCTCCAGCATAAATTATTTAAGTCTGGCCAGTCTGATGACACACCAAATCCCTGTGCCCGTCCATCCAGCTTTCCATTTGTCTTTCTTTTAAAGCCCAGAAAGCTATCTTCCCCGCCGCATGCGTGCAGCACCTTCCGTTTTTTAAAATCCAGCAATAAAGATGCCCTGGCCATCTGCCTCACGCTAGCATCATCACAGTTCAGCATGTTGGTAAGGTGGGACTGTCTTGTGGCGGTGTACTCCCACATGCAGTGTGGAACTCCAAGCCCCCCGTCCTGCCTTTTCTGGAAAATAAAACATCTTGTAGAATGTGTGTTGAGACCAAGCCATTTCCTAACCACGCTTACGGTTTTGTTGTCCATTTCACGCAATACTTTTTGCGGAACATGGACATTTGCAAAAAGATGTTGAATTTTAGAAAATGCTATGTCTCTTATTGCTTGCACTTTTAGAGTTACAGGAAGAGGTGAAGCATCAATGAGATCCAGTCTGGACATAAACTGATGTGCCATGTCAGTCACTTGCAGACTCCACTCTCCAGCGATGTTAAACTTATGGCCCAGATAGTTATAGGTCTCGTGTCTAGTGTACACTCTAAGTGGCTGGTCTAAGATGGTAAAGGAGGGGGGTTGGTCGGCCCTGGATCTATACCAACGGTTGCCACCGCTCCTCCTCTCATAGAAAACTGCACATTTGCTGTGCTTTACTTGTAAGCCAGACCACGTCAGGAATCTATCAGTGCATGACAACATATTTTTAATCACGCCTTCATCTCGAGATGCAACGACCACATCATCAGCATAGCCCTGGACTGGGTTCGGTGACAGAACGTGGGGCGGAGCATGTGCACAGAGCCATTTTAGCCACTGATTTATTGCAATGATAAAGTTCACAGCACTCCATGGACAACCAGTTTTGATTCCTACCTCCAGTGGTATTGGTCTGGTGAGGTATTTTCCACAGATCACTTGTACGTAGGAATCACAATATATATCTTTTATTATGTCCACAAAGATCTTGGGGAGCTGTATATCTTCCAATGCATCAATCATGACTCTATGAGGCAATGTGCCAAAGGCATCTCTGAAGTCAAGAAAGGCAATGTACAACTTAGCAGATTCATGCTTAAAATCGTCAATAGCAGTTTTTAAGCAAAAAACATGTTCATTCATGCCTTGTCGCTCAATATAAGCTTTTTGTTTGTTAGACAGAATTCCAGCATTAACCAGCCAAGGTAATATTCTTGAAAGCAGACACTTCATAAAGACTTTGTATACAGATGGCAATAGAGAGATGTCCCTCCATGTTGAGGGATCTTCTGGCACATTGTCTTTCTTCGGTATTCTATGAATAAGTGCTCCCTTCCATGAACTAGGGACTTTGCCATTAATCAAACAGGTGTTAAATATGCTTTTCAATATATAGCAAGATGTTTGCTTTGTGGCTTTAAGATTCTCGTAGGTAACACCATCTGAACCACTAGCCTTGCCATTGGGCAGATCTAAAATTACTTTCTCAATCTCCTCTATTGTAAACGCCGATGTCGGTGGCAGCGACTCAATCGTGATGTTGTCTAAGTCATCATTCCACGGCGGTAATTCAAGCGCGATAGTATTTGGATCAAACTGGCATTTTTCCCGATAATAACTGTACACTCGCTCAGTGTTACCAGTATCTAACGGTGGTGTGGGAAACATGCAGTCATTTAGGATAATGTCAATCGCCTTTGCTCTACGGTGCTGCCATAGATAGGTTAGTTTGTTTTTGCCTACCTTTTGAGGATTTCTCTGATGCTGTCGTGTGGCAGACGCAATAGCTGGTTGTATCACCTCGCGCACGTACCGCAGTTGTTTTTCAATCCAATCGGCCGGGTTTGCAACGGGGTTTGATTTGGATCGCGCATAATCATCAAGTGGAAAAGTCCTTAGAATCCGCACTACATACTTGAGTAACGGCAGTCCAAGTTGTCCTCCATCTGCGCGTTCCGTGGAAAACATTCCGGTTTTGAAGAAGGCCCCATTGAGAACTGCAAACAACTTTGACCACTTCCTGAAGTCGCCAGTGAGTACAAAGTTTTCTTTTTCTTGTAAACATTTTGTATCCAGGCCTTTCCTAAATTGTCTTTCATGATACTGGAAGTGTATCCATTCATTTTCTGTCAGCAATCGTTCATAATCCGTGAACTCAGCAGATAAAATGTTACAGGCCGACGGTAGACGTTCTGGGGTAGAATCCAGGACTTGCCGGCGGTGTTTGTAAATTTTACCGCTCTGTATCGCCTGTTTAAAGGCTAGTTTGATGGATGTTATCAAACACATAACAAAGAGTGCTGTGCGTAAAATCATGTCAGAAAATTCTCTACATTCACGACGGCAGTTACGACGGGTGCTGTTTGCTGCCTGCGCGGCACGTGTACACACACACACACACACACACACACACACACACGCACACACACGCACACACACACACACACACACACGCACACACACACACACACACACACTCATTTACTACGGCCAATTTAGACTGTTCAATTCACCTATGCATGTGAATTGTGGGGGAAACCGGAGCACCTGGAGGAAACCCACGCAGACACGAGGAGAACATGCAAACTCCACACAGAAAGGCATCCTGGCTCAGCCTGGCTCGAACCAGGGACCTTCTCACTGTGAGGCAACAGTGCTACCCACTGAACCACCGTGCCGCCCTGTAATTGACTTGTAAATTAATTAACAAAACATACACAAATTGTTAGCATATCACTTATTAATCATTTGCGAATGTTTTGTAAATGATTATTTCATCATTAATTAATCACTTATAAAACACTTAAAACTGAATGTTATTATAAAGTGTTACCCAATTTTCTTTTATCCCTTTAATATTTGAACAATTGCATTATTTATTTTCTGCTTTTACATCTGTGTGCTAGAACATTTGTTTTCACATTTAAACAACATTATGGCTAACCCTATACTGGCATAACTTTGTTTAGCATCAGAGATAATGGATGTTCCAGTTTGTGGCCCTGTGAAATTGACTTAAGATCCCCCTCCCCCTCAACCTCTTAACACTGACTCCTGCAGGAAGATGGTTACAGAAGGGAACATGAAAGGTAGAATGAGCAGGCAACAGCCGCTCACTCACTTAACCTCTGCAATCTGCCATGTACCCCATGTCAACAAAGTATCAAATAAAGGTGAATGAGCTTTATACCAGATACTACAGAACCAGCTCATGTGGCCCGATTTTATTAGGCTGAGTAACTGTTCATACTGAGAAACAGAAAGGCATACAAATAGATTCTAGTCAACAGGCTCTCATTATTAGTGTAAAAAGGAGACCTTCCACGTCCACATTTTTTAATGTGAACTTGTGTTCTTGTGTACTCATTCTATGTCATTACCTGTCAAAGTTCAATACTCAAGAATACAATTAACAGGATGTATGAAATGTACAGTAAAGAAAGTAAGCTGTATATCGGCACTCTGTGATTACCTGCAGCCTCATGCCTATGGCGAATCACAACCGTGCCAATATACAGCCATATCTCAAGTCTATGAGTATGATATTGCTCATACAGTTGTGTTCAAAATAATAGCAGTGTCTAAAAAGTGAGTAAAGCTCAAAATCGTTATAATAACATTGATTTCAATACACACAAATGCATTGGGAACACTGCAGATTCTATTCTAAATCAAAACATGAAATTTTTTTTTATCAATTTGTTATTACTTTACTGAAAGTGAAGAAAAATAAATGTTAGGCTGTTCAAAAAAATAGCAGTGTCTGCATTTTTCTTTACAAAGTCAAACATTTACTGTAAAAACTGAACAAATCTTGTAGATTTAGCTTTCTTTTGAATCGCTGAACATATATTTATTTGTATAACCAGAACTGCTTCACATGAGTCGATCAACTTCTGGCACCTGTGAACAGGTATTTCACCGCAGAACAAGTTTTCTATGGTATTAATCTTGTTGGTCTGGAACTCAAACTGTATGTACTCAAACTGATCCACGATCCCTGGAAGGTGATAAATAGACCCAGCACCATAGTATGAGAATTCATGATGTTTGCACCACTATGCTTTACTGTCTTCATGCACTGCGGCTTGAATTCAGTTTTTGGGGGTCACCTGACAAACTGTCTGTGGCCCCTAAACTCAAAAAGAACAATCTTGCTTTCATCAGTCCACAAAATATTGTGTAATTTCTCTTTAGGCCAGTCAGTGTGTTCTTTGGCAAACTGTAACCTCTTCAGCACCTGTCATTATTTCAACAATGGGACCTTGCAGAGGCTACTTGCCGATAGCTTGGCTTCACATAAGTATTTTCTAATTGTGACAGTAGTCACAGGTAAATTAAGACTATCTTTGATCATCCTGGAGCTGATCATTGGCTGAGTCTTTAGAGTCTTCGATCAAATCGAATGGTAGCTTTTAGTTTTCTTCCACGCCGTTCTGGTTTAGGTTGTCATTTTAAAGCATTGGGCTCTGGTGGAGGAGCGGATGAAGCGGGCTCGGGAGAGACGGCGGCGCACCTTTTCAATTATATGAAAAGGTGTTCAAACAGTTGCACTGCACTCACTTTTCTAAATGTAAACTACAATGTACACTATTTGTGCTATCTAAACTTACAAGGGGTATGATGATCACAATTTTCTTTTGTCCCTTTAATATTTGAACAATTGCATTATTTATTATCTGCTTATACATCTGTGTGCTAGAATATTTGTTTTCACATTTAAACAACATTGCCATTTTAAAGCATTTGATATCATTTTCTGCACTTTTTAACATGTTTTGTCCTCTCTTATCAACTTTTTAATCAAAGAACGCTGTTCTTCTGAACAATGTCTGTAACAACCATTTTACAGAGATTTTCAGAGAGAAATGCACAGTACAACATTTGCTGCCTTCAATAAGGGAAACTTGTTTGACATCAGTTTTTTTCACATAATGATTTACCTCTCTAACTGAACTACACACTGCTATTTTGCCCTTTTCAATTAATGATTCAATTACACTGAATCAGCAGCATGCATATCATGACTGTTGGGTCTGTTAGTTTTCTATTACTCTAGTACACCTACTAGTAAAGTTTTTGCCACATAGAAATATAATTTCTACCAAACATAGTGATTGATCTGGTTAGTGATGTTGGACTGCTATTATTTTGAACACAACTGTATATACAGGGTTTAAAATTAACACCCGCCAACCCACCAAATGAGGGTAAAAATCAACCAATTTGGCAGGTTCCTTTTCGGGTATGTTCACTCATTAATTTCTTGGAGAAGTGTATGCAAGCCAAATCTGCGCAGGTTTATACTAAGCAAATACTGAACTCATGAGACATAATGACATTATCGAGAATATTGCAAAAGCCAAACAAAACACACCTACAGAATGCACCCATATGCGACTACGTGATGAAGTCTGGTTAGACTAACTTAGTGTGTGTGCGCATTTAGAGTGTGTTCTTTCACTGCATGATTCAGTCTATTAATAGGCCTATATGCAAAGAATGATCACATAATTTAGGGGGCAGAAAATTTATATATTTATATCATTCCATATAATTAATCAATATCACATAAAGAGTGTCGTTTCTTAAAAAAATCAGCATGGTTACAAATGTGGTATTTATTTTATACAACAGATCAATAAACACTAAGTTAATATCAAGAGACTTACGTTTTAGACACCGTATTGGCTGTTTTTGCTCTATTTCGCCAACAAATATAATTCTTAACACAGCACTGTTTTGCATCTCTGAGCAATATGATGATGTTTTGTTTCTGAATGAATCAACCGTTTAAATGATTCGGTTCAATCGCAATGACTTGCTGCCACCTACTGGCATTTTTAATTTCACATTTGAGGTTAAGTAGCCTATCTTTTCATTTTTTAAATAATTTCAAATATCAGTAGGTCTATTCAATGTTTTATGTTTAAAATCTCAGAACATTATTTATGCATTTGTAAATGCAGGTTAAAGCATTACATGTCCCTCTAAGCTGCATTAACTTGTAAATTGATTTTGTAAATTGAATTTTGTTGATCTAAACGCCACTTCATATACAACTTATGCAAAGATGAATTTTGTTGATACTTATTTCATTTGTTTAAGCTATATTTTCACAATATTTGTAAATATAAAAATGAACATTTGCTCATATGTGTAACACTTGAGCTAAACTATTAGTCCAAGACTGTGGGATAAACAACAGGAATGGGATGACCCAAATTTGCCTAAGAATGTCCTAAAATCCTGGAAAAACTGGGAAGAAGAACTCCCTAACTTGGCCACCATCACCCTGCTTCATTTTCTTGTGACATCAGATACAGACCAGCCCAAGGTTACCAGAGAGATCCATATCTTCTGTGGCGCTTCTGTGCAGGCGTATGGGTCTGTAGCCTATATATGCACAGAAGATCAGACCATGGCTATTCCCAGACTGCAATTATGTGCAGCCTTGAATGGTTCGAATTGGCCAAACTCCTCGAAACTAAGCTCACTTTGGAAATCTGTAAGGTGGTCATGTGGACGGACTCCACAACTGTCCACGCATGGATTAATTTTGAATCCTGTGAATTCAAGAACTGACTGCTGGATGTACTTGGAGGTATGTAGACTCTCACAGCAACCCAGCGGATGACCTCACTCAAGGTAGAATGCTTAAGGAGCTGTCGGTGCCCAACAAGTGGAGCCAAGGTTCATCGTTTTTACTCAAACCAGAACCAGAATGGCCAGTTACCCCTCCTGTACAAACTCCTATGGATAAAGATGAACAATGAAAAGGATCTGGCATCATGACAGAAATTACTGCCCCTAACATTTCTGAACCTTCTCACTATTATAATAATAATAATACATTTTATTTATAAAGCACTTTACATTTTCGAGAAAATCTCAAAGTGCTACAGAAGAGTCATGTCATGATCTGGGCTGTTGGGCTTCCCTCAGCCACCTGAGGTCGCTGTTTCCCTTTCCCTTGCACTGCACTTCCTTGATTGTATACACCTGTCTTGTGATCGTTACACTCGTCTCAACTCACACCTGTTCACAATTATATGGACTTTAAAGCTGCTCATGTCTCACTGCTCATTCTGGCTGCATTGTCTTCTGTGTGGTTTGTTTTTCGTGATTCTTGTTCCTGAAGTTTATGTTCCTGATCTTGCCTTGTTTGTGTTTTGGTGTGCCGTGTTGGCCTTTTGTTTCTTCGTTTGTTTATTTGTGTTTTATTATTAAATTAATTTCTTCCCTGCATCTGGACCCAGACCCCTTCCTTCTCAAATGTGACAGAATGCAGCCAGCAAAGATGGGTCCAGCGGGGAGGAATTTTTTCAGGGAGGCGGTGTCCCCCCGTTTGGCGGCGGCGTGCGCCCGCTTGGGGGTGGCGACCACCCGCTTTGTTCCCGAGACGGCGGGGATGTCCTTCGAGGCGGCGTCGGCCACTTGTTTCGAGTACATCTACGCATGTCTGGCGGAGATGGACGCCTATAGGGCCGAGGCTGCGCAGATGCGCCCCTACTTTGCGGCGGGGGTGGAGACGCTCTTCCGCGGCAAGGTGGCGGCGTCCGCTATCTCCGTTCCTGATGCAGCGGCGACCGCTATCTCCGTTCCTGATGAGGCGGCGACGGTTATCTCCGTTCCTGACGCGGCGGCGACCGCTCTCTCCGTTCCGGACGCGGCGGCGACCGCTCTCTCCGTTCCGGACGCGGCGGTGACCGCTCTCTCTGTTCCTGACGCGGCGGTGACCGTTCTCTCTGTTCCTGACGCGGCGGTGACCGCTCTCTCTGTTCCTGACGCGGCGGTGACCGCTCTCTCTGTTCCGGACACGGCGGTGACCGCTGAAGTTCCTCTGGCGGCGAGGCCAGCTCACGTTCCTCCTCCCTCCAGTTTTTTTTGTTTGTTTTGGGAACATCTGGAAGCTGTTCCCTAGAGGGGGGGTAATGTCATGATCTGGGCTGTGGGGCTTCCCTCAGCCACCTGAGGTCGCTGTTTCCCTTTCCCTTGCACTGCACTTCCTTGATTGTATACACCTGTCTTGTGATCGTTACACTCGTCTCAACTCAGACCTGTTTACAATTATACGGACTTTAAAGCTGCTCATGTCTCACTGCTCATTCTGGCTGCATTGTCTTCTGTGTGGTTTGTTTTTCGTGATTCTTGTTCCTGAAGTTTATGTTCCTGATCTTGCCTTGTTTGTGTTTTGGTGTGCCGTGTTGGCCTTTTGTTTCTTCGTTTGTTTATTTGTGTTTTATTATTAAATTCATTTCTTCCCTGCATCTGGACCCAGACCCCTTCCTTCTCAAACGTGACAAGTCATAATAGATGATACAATATAAAAGTATGAATAAAACAGCTCCAGTAAAACACAGTAAAACTTAACAAAAAAACGTTTTAAAAAGGTGTGCTTTTAGTCCCTTTTTAAAGACATCAATTGCTTGTGGAGCTCTCAAGTGATCAGACAGTGCATTCCATAAGCTAGGTGCAGCTGTACAAAACGCTTTATCCCCCATTGTGCGCATCTTAGTCCTAGGTAGTAGGAGCCGGTGAGTATTTGTGGAACGGAGAGAGCGTACTGAAGTATGAGGAATAAGGAGTTCTTTAAGGTACATAGGGGCCTCGCCATGGATGCACTGATGTGTAAGAAGGGAAACTTTGTACTCTATCCGAGCCGAAATGGGAAGCCAGTGAAGAGACTGGAGAATTGGAGTAATATGCTCATATTTACGTACTCTCATTAGGATCCTGGCTGCACAGTTCTGTATATGTTGAAGTTTCTGAATGCTCTTATTAGGAATCCCAATGAGAAGCGCATTACAGTAATCAAGTCTAGATGAGACAAAGGCATGAACAAGTTTCTCAGCATCACATAGGGTGAGTGTAGGGCGAAGTCTAGCTATGTTCCTGAGATGATGAAAGGATGTTTTGCAAAGATGCTTAATATGAGCCTCAAAGGTTAAATGCGGATCGAATCTAACACCAAGGTTGGTGACCACTGATGATAAAGGAATATTCCGACCAGAAAATGTAATACAATTTATGGTAGATGTTCTAATCTGATGAGGAGAGCCAATGAGAATGGCCTCTGTTTTTGAACTGTTCAACTGGAGAAAGTTATTATTCATCCACGCCCGTATCTCCTCCATGCACACAGTAAGTGCAGATAATGAAGATGACATTGATGATGATTGAGTACCAGTTTTCATATATAATTGTGTATCATCAGCATAACAGTGAAAAGACATTCCCAAGCGTCTGATGATTTTGCCAAGGGGTAACATGTAAATAATAAACAGAATAGGTCCCAGAACTGATCCTTGTGGAACACCACATCCAACAGCGTGCGAGCGCGACCTTGAACTTCCCATGACCACAACTGCCTGTTAGGTATGACTCAAACCAACACAGGACATCATTGTTAAGTCCAATAGAGTGATAAAGCCTGTTCAAAAGTATACCATGATCAACAGTATCGAATGCAGCAGAGAGGTCCAAAAGGACAAGGAGTGATGATGATCCAGCATCGTCCGTCATCAGTAGGTCATTTGTAACTCTCACTAATGCTGTTTCCGTGCTATGTCCAGGGCGGAAGCCAGACTGAAACTTTTCAAAAATGTTGTTATGTTGAAGATGATCATAGAGATGTCTAGCAACTACTTTCTCCAAGACTTTAGAAAGAAAAGGCACATTAGATATGGGCCGATAGTTAGCAAAAGTCTTAGGATCAAGGGAAGGTTTCTTAAGTTGTGGCCTGATTATAGCGATTTTTAAAGCAGCTGGAACATGACCAGACTGTAGTGATTGGTTTACTATCCTCGAAATGATAGGACTGATAGCAGAAACATTTGCTTTCAGAAGTGCTGTAGGGAAAGGGTCTAGGACACAGGAAGTTGATTTCATCCGCTTAATAATATTCTCAACCTCAGGAAGAGTAACTTCAGGAAAGGTGCAGAACAGTCCAGAAATACCAACCTGCAGGTCAGCAGGAGGAACAGCTGAAGTGGAAGGCCTGGGGAGGGAGGAGCGAATTTGAGCAATTTTGGTTCTAAAGAAAGCCATGAAGTCATTGCATTGTTCTTCTGTGGCTCCTATGAATGGTGCACTTTGAGGCTTAAGCAGATGATTTATAGTGGAAAACAGCTGTTTTTCCCAGGAGTATTTTGAATAATATTTGAGTAGAACTGTGTCTGTGCCTCTTTGATGGACCTCAGATAGGCTTTTTTGATGGTCCCGATATGCCAATTTGTGAACAGTAAGTCCAGTCATTGTATACCTACGCTCAAGGGCACGTCCAGCTGCTTTCGTTTTCCGCAGGTCTCTTGTGAACCAGGGAGCTGAGCGGTAGAATGTAACTGTTCTGGTTTTGATAGGTGCATGTCGATCCAAGATGTCTGTCAATGTCTTATTATAAAACTCCACAGATTCAGTAACTGATAGCACATTTTCAGATTGGAGGTTTTGTAGGCTTACAGTCAAGGCATCTGTGTTTATATTCTTTAAGTTTCTAAAGCTTATTTCACGTTTAGGCTTAGCATAAGGGGACTGGCAGAACAGCTCAAGAGAGATGACCTTATGATCAGATACAGCCAAATCATAAACAGAGGGAGTACTTAAAGAAGCAAAGTCAGTAATGACCAAATCAAGCGTATTTCCCTTACAGTGTGTAGGGACATCAACATGTTGCTTCAGGTTTAAGCAGTCCAATAACTGCAGAAATTTTGTAGCAAAAGGACAGGAAATGTTGTTCACATGAATAGTAAAATCACCAAGGATTATTATGTTTGAAGAAGCTGCACATAAAGTTAAAATAAGATCATATAGTTCAGAGATAAAACCTGAGTTTGTTCTGGGAGGCCGGTAAATTAGCAATACTGTCATTGCGAGTGGAGATTTACAATTAAATGCCAGACATTCAAAAGAAGACAGTTCAGGGAGGGCTAGGGGGGACAAATCCAAATGGCTGCGGTAGATAACAACCAAGCCACCACCACGGCCATTTTTACAGGCTTTTTGAAGATAGGAATAACCAGATTGTGTATTGAACAATTCAACTTTAAAGTTATATGGATCAACACATCTATGTACTGGCCGGAGAAGGCTGAAATCCAGCGAACTCCATGTGGGGCGCTGCAGCAGTGTCTCCAGTATTAGTAGTCCACAGAGCATCAGTGCTCTGATGACGCGGAAGAGATGCGACCGAGCGCCCAGCTGTCCAGACGGAAGAAACAGTATCACCAGGTCGAGAGTAGACAAGCTTTCGTCGAGAGCCTCTATGGATGTAGCGACGCCGACGTAAGAGTCCAAGTTCTTTAATAACAGTTTTACAGTTTGGAAACATCAGCAATCCATCCCACAGTGCTAGATCCTCATCACACAGTTACTAAGCTATTAACCCTGTAAGCTTGTAATACCGGTACCGGTATAGAAATGCGTCATTGCGTGTTTGCAAACATATATAGTATATATTTATCTATATCACAGGAAGTTCCTGAGGTTTGCTTTCGGGGGCGAAGCATACCAATAACGGGTTCTTCCTTTCGGCCTTGCACTCTCACCCCGCACTTTCATGAAGTGTGTGGATGCAGCTCTGGCTCCTCGGCGACTCCACGGCATCCACATACTAAACTATATCGATGACTGGCTGATTTTGGCTCAGTCTCAGCAGATGGCAGTTCAACATCGAGATGTTGTTCTGTCATACATGAAAGTGCTAGAGTTAAGACTAAATGCCAAGAAAAGTGTGCTTTCTCCATTACAGAGGACCACTTATCTAGGCATGGTGTGGGATTCATCCCCGATGCGGGCACGTTTGTCTTCCGCTCGTGTTGATTCGATCCTCGTCGAGGTTGCGAGAGTGAGAGAAGGCCGGTCACTCAGTGTAAAGCGGTTCCATAAACTGCTGGGTCTGATGGCAGCTGCGTCCAATGTGATTCCTTTTGGCCTGCTGTACATGAGACCCCTTCAGTGGTGGCTCAAAACCAAGGGGTTCTCTCCGAGGGAAAACCCGCTTCGCATGATCAAGGTTTCGTGCCTTAGACATGTGGAGGAAACCTTAGTTCTTGACTCAGGGCCTGGTGTTGGGAGCTCCTTGTCGCCGCGTCACGCTTGCGACTGATGCATCCCTCACTGGTTGGGGAGTGGTCATGAGTGGCCGCTCGGCCCGTGGTCTGTGGAGGGGTCATCATCTCAGGTGGCACATCAATTGCCTGGAGATGTTGGCCATATCTCAGGCTCTGAGACACTTTCTCCCGGACCTATGAGACGGCCATGTGTTGGTGCGCACCGACAACACAGCAGTGGTCTCTTATATCAAACACCAAGGAGGTCTGTGTTCGCGCCCCTTGTACAAGCTGACACACCAGATCCTTGTGTGGTCCCAGGGGAAACTCCTCTCGCTGAGAGCAGTTCACATCCCTGGGCATCTCAACTTGAGAGCAGACATCCTGTCGAGGCAGGGGCCGAGACCCGGGGAATGGATGCTTCAACACGAGGTGGTGAAGCAGATCTGGAAAGTTTTTGGCCAGGCTCAGGTGGACCTCTTCGCGACTCTACAGAATGCGCAATGTCCCCTTTGGTACTCTCTGAGTCATCCGGCTCCCCTTGGAAATCGGACCTGATTTCTCTCCTAGACGGCTCTCCTTGGGAGATTCCTGTCAGGACGGACCTCCTCTCACAGGCAGGGGGCGGTATTCTCCACCCCTGCCTGGAGATTTGGAAACTGTGGGTGTGGCCCCTGAGGGGGCACAGTTCATAGCTTCCGGTCATTCAACTGAGGTTGTTGAGACCATTCTCTAGTCCAGAGCTTCCTCCACGAGGAAACTGTATGCCTTGAGGTGGAGACTTTTCAATTCTTGGTGCGGAGAACGCCAGTTTGACCCTTGGCCATAGCAGCTTACCACGCCTCTCTCGGTGGCACTTCAGTGGGCAGACACCAACTAGTTACACGTTTCCTCCGTGGTGCGCTGAGGTTGAGGCCTCCAGTACGCTCTTGCGTCCCTACGTGGGAGCCGGCTGTGGTGCTAGAGGCTCTGTGTAAGCCTCCCTTTGAACCTTTAGAAGAGATCTCCGATCGCCTTCTCACTCTTAAGACTGCTTTTCTCTTAGCCATCACTTCTCTTAAGAGGGTTGAAGATCTTCAAGCCCTCTCAGTGGCCCCTTCTTTTATTGACTTTGTGCCTGGTATGGCCTAAGCATTCTTATATCCTAAGTTGGGATTCCTTCCAAGGTCCCCACCGTTGCACCACGCCCTGTCCTACAGCAGGCTATTTACCTTCAGGGAGCCCGGCCAGCAGAAGTGAGCACTGGATGCATACATCCACAGAACTGCCCTGTGGAGGAAGGCTCACCAACTTTTGGTCTGCTACGGCCCTCCGAGGAGAGGCCACCCTGCTGCTAAGCCTTCGATAAGCTGGTGGATTGTGGATGCCATCTCTGTAGCCTATGAGTCCTCTGGTCTCCCCTCACCCTTGGGTGTCAAGGTTCACTCTAAAAGAAGTATGTCTGCCTCTGAAGCCTTTCTTTTGGGCCTATCCATTCAAGATATTTGTAACGTTGCGGGTTGGTCCATGCCCTTGACCTTTGCTAGGTTCTACGGCCTAGATCTTCGAGCCTCTCCCGGCTCCTTCGTTCTCTCGCCCCAATTTCAGGCAGGGACATTTCCTCAGTATGGCGGCATGGGCATTCCCATAGCGTTTCGACGCAGCTTGAAGTTCCTGGAAGGGAACATCTCTAGGTTACGTATGTAACCCTAGTTCCCTAAAGGGAACGGACACTGCGTCTTGAGGCCATACTTCCGGCATCTCTGCAGCGCTTGCTTCATTTGAAAGCTAACGCTGTTCTCACCGAACGTGCTTTTAAGCTTCCTGGTCGGTGACATCATCACGTTGGTGACGTCTCGCGATTCCATTGGACTGATTACACACATGATTCAGAGCGTGCTCATGCTGAATGCGTTCCCGTAGCGTTTCGACGCAGCGTCTCGTTCCCTTCAGGGAACTAGGGTTACATACGTAACCTAGAGATGTTTTCATTTGTGTTTATCATAAAATTATGAAAAAAATACAATAAAAAACATAAATTATTCCACCCATGTGTTAAAATTTAGGCTATTTTCTGTAAACTTAGACAATTGTTATCAAGTTACTCCAATGTATGTGAGTAGGGCACTGTTTTAAATTCAGGTATGCCAAAATCAGTAAAAAATCCAAAATATGCCAAAGCGTTTTAAGAGGTTAATAAACTACGACAACAAGCTCTGCCACCCAGGACCAGAAAAAGCATTTGCTGAAATAAGGAGGAACTTCTGGGTATTAAAAGGATGGGAAGCAACAACATTTGTGTAAAAAATGTAAGAAGTGTGCCTGATCTCACCTTTTGAGCTCTGTCATGGACTGCTTCAGGTCGATTCAAATCAAAATTGGCAAACAGTGCGAGAAGAGATGGGGGATAATCGTTAAGTGCCTTACCACACGATGTGTTCACCTTGACCTACTTCCCTCCATAGTGAACTTGTCCAAAGTGATAATATATTGTGTTAGCATCATTGTTATCTGGTACTGCCTTAATCATTCTGAGCATGGAATTGACCAGAGCTGCACATGTTGTCGCTGGGATCCTCTTCCACTCCTCACGGAGCTGCTGGACGTTAGACACATGGTGCTTCTCCACCTTATGCTTGAGGATGCCCCACAGGTGCTTAATAGGGTTCAGGTCTGGAGACATACATGGTGTGTTTGGAATCGTTATCATGTTGCGAACTGCTGTTCGGCCTAGTTTCTGGAGGGAAGACATCATGTTCTGCTTCAGAATGTACAGTACATAATGGAATCCATGTTTCCCTCAATGAACTGCAGCTCCCCAGTGCTAGCAACACTTATGCAGCCCCAGACCATGATGATGCCACCACCATGCTTGACTGTAGGCAAGACACAATTTTCTTGGTACTCCTCACCAGAGCATTGCCACACATGCTGGACACCACCTGAGCCAAACAATTTTATCTTATAGTCTCATCAGACCACAGGACATGGTTCCAGTATTTCATGCTCTTGGGCAGGTTGTCTTCAGCAATATAATAGCTTCCTTCTGGAATGACGCCTATGCATACCAACTTGTTGCAGTGTGCGGCGTATAGCCTGAGCACTGCCAAGCTGACCTTCTACTTCTGCAACCTTTAAAGCAATGCTGGCAACACTCATGCATCTGTTTTTTAAAGCCAGCTAGGTTCTGCACCTGACTTACAGAACAAGTGCTCAATTCCATTGATCGACCCCTGCTGAAAAAACCAGCATATGCTGGTTAGGTATGTTTTGGTGCTGGGATGCTGGTTTTAGCTGGTTAATGCTGGTCCTTTGCTGGTTTATGCTGGTCCCTTGCTGGTTTATGCTGGTACTTAGCTGGTTAATGCTGGTCCTTTGCTGGTTTATGCTGGTCATGTTGCTGGTCAAGGACCAGCATAAACCAGCAAAGGACCAGCATTAACCAGCAACATGACCAGCATAAACCAGCAAAAACCAGCAAGGGACCAGCATAAACCAGCAAAGGACCAGCATATACCAGCTAAAACCAGCATCCCAGCACCAAAACATACCTAACCAGCATATGCTGGTTTTTTCAGCAGGGACCCTTGCAAGCCCCGTTCTGTATAGAACCCATCTTGGAAAACCTCTGTATGATCCTGACCACTGTAGTGTAACTCGGTTTCAGGGTGTTAATTAACCTCTAATAGCCTTGGCCATCCTTGTGGAGAGCAACAATTCTAATTCTCAAATCCTCAGAGAGTTCTCTGCCATGAGATGTCATGTTGAACATCCAGTGGTTAGTATAAGATAATTGTACTTAACCCTTTTAAGTAGTTTAAAATATTCTAGCAGAGTTTTTTTAAGTGACCATTATTTTAGAACGTTTCCCCTTATTGTTTCCAATGGTGACACGTCATGCTTGACACAACGCAGACACAATAACACTGCATGACAGATAGATTGCGTTTATTTTGTTTAACTTTTTTATTCAAATATTCACGTACTTGCTTACCATGCCATGAACTATCTGTGGTTCCAATTCTCAAATATGTGTGAATTAGTGTGTTTTGTCGTTCAAAACCTTATACAAATGATCTGGATCGTGATCTATAATGTGAGATATGCGCCGCCTTGTTTGTTTGCGCTGCCGTTTAGAGAGTCCTATCAGCCGGATTTAAAGCATTTAAATTCATCAGTTTCTCCCAAAATACACGCAAGTAAGTAGCTGGTGAACTGGAAGGGGAATAGAGTGAACATTTTAGTTACTTACACTATGTGTATCTGTTATGAATAAAACACATTGGAAAATTATATTTGAATGGATTGCTATTTGCTGCTTCCATAGTGTATTTTACAATCTCTAAATGTCTTGTTTTACTAGTACTTATGTGTATTTAATTCCTAAATCCCATATGTGGGACCGTACTCCCAGGGGCACAGAAATTAGAATCCCATATGTGGGACCCTACCGCTCAACAGGTTAATACACTTAATTTTAACTGCTCCAATACAAGATACACAACTATGTATGGTCCTGTCAAGCAGGCAAAACATAAACATGATGGTGACCTAAAATGGTTGCTGAAATGTGAGGGGTACTCACTTATGTGAGATACTGTAGGTCTCGTCAGAATACGGACTAAATTTAACTTTGCTTGGTTGAGGATTATATGTGTTCAAGTTGTGCATTAATGACAACATGTAAGTTCATTCATGATTGTCCTTTACTGAATGTGTCGTATGATGAATAATTCATAACATATTGTTTGTTTGTTTGTGAAGATAAGTGGCGATACTAAACCCATTATCTTGCCTAAGCCCTTTATTTCTCTTGTATATTTACTACAATATACTACAAAATATTACAGTGGTTAATATTTTCAATATGTAGATTTGAATGTTTATATTTTCGTTCTGTAGTTATTCTTAGTTATAGGTTTAGTTATTGGATTGAATGCTTATTCATGCCTCCTGTGTTGAGCGACACACCAGGACGAACACAGCTACCCGTAAATTAGTGCAATACAGTCCTAAGTAAACTCAGTTACAACTTGTGTTCCAATATCCACGTAAATCATCCTTCACGTGTGCAAACATGTATATTTTGAGGTTTTATAGGGGCCTTTTAATTGAGCAGTGTAACTTTTATGTTTGCTTAACTTAATTTAATTTTAATTAATGGTTGAAGTTAGCAACGCTGAAATGGTGTGTATGTGTGCACGAGGTGCCTGTGCGATCAGTTACATTTAATAAAGTAAACATTTAATACATTTAATAAAGAAAACAAATTAAATAAGAGTGTCACAAAAAATGAAAGTGGCCTATGCATGGCACAGTTTTGTTGTTGTTGTTTGTGTTAATCTGTTAATTATTTAAGATTCATATATTTTGTGTAGGCTAGCCCTATTTATTTTATTCCTTTTATAATTTCTGTGCGGCAGGTGGGTGATGCTACGATAAATCCTCATGGTCTGTTGTTTATGCTGCTATTTGCACATATAAATTTAACACCCTAAAAGAATAAAAAAACGACCTTTGTCAGCCAGGAAAATAATCTAAATGAACAAAATGCTGTCATTATACAATTCTCCGAAATTCTCTAAGCTGCATGCAAATTCAGGCTAACTCAAAAACTTGCATTCACAAGCTTAGACCTGACATGAGATTCATGTCCATATTGATAAATTCCAAGTTTTGCTTAGAAACAATCATAAGTCCAATTGTTGTCCTTTCGTTTCATAAACAAGGCCCATTGGCTCATGACGATTCTGATTTCAAACCAGGTCATCTTCAAACAAAAAGTGGAATTGGATTTGAAGTTGATTAGTCAAATCATGCTCTGAAGTATATTAGCTTATTAGCATATTGACTTAATGAGTGTTAAATAACTTTGACCTGAGAGTACCAGCACAGTGACACCTAGTGGTAGGGATATATAAAAAATGGCTATTTTTCTTATAACTTCTGAATGGATTGGTCAAAAATCACAAGTCAAACCATACTACATTTTCCAGTGTTGGCCATTTGGGGTGTTGACAATTTTTACTTTTGTTGTAAATTGCTATGCTATTTTATAAACACATAGACATATCATTATAACTCTTTGGCACCCTGCCCTGAAAGTACTCAAAATGTCACCTTCCGGTCAAAAATTATATAGAAATTTTATAAAAAAATCAAAAGGCATTTGATTACTTTTGCCTATTGTCATGAGACTGGTCTCTATAGATTCCTTGGATCATGCCAAGAACTTCGATACCAATTATGCCATAATTGGCCCAATTTCCTGTCTGCAACTTTCTGTCCAAAAATCATTTTCTTTGAAAACCTACTACTGTTGGAATGATTTTCATTAAATTCAACTCTGATCATTTTCACAACATGCCGGCAAAAAGGATTTGGATTTTATGTTGGTAGGCAAAATGGTTTTTGTCATGCTTAGTCATTTTGTCATGCTTAGCTCCTCATTTTGCTTCTGTCGTGCTTGGCCTCTTATTGCTGCTTGCAGCTATATTTATAAGACCAGAGCTGGGCCAGAAAAAAAAAAAAATACCATGAGGGAGTAAAACACAACAGAACATATAGAGGGTGGAGAAGATGGTGTAGGTGAGAGAGGCAATTTAATTAGAGGAATATAATGATTTGTGGGGAATCAAGTTCCCATAATGACACAGGGCTAGATTAATTATACTTGAATGAGTCATAATTATCCATGCACTCACCATGATCTAGTTCTCAGCTCATAAATCAATGTACATATATAACATCATGGTGCATTCAGGCGCGTATTAACTTCTTAATTTTCACCCATTTCTGGAAATGAGGCAAATATAGTTGTTTAGTTTTTTTCCAGTCTGGTCTGATCCCAGACTAATGAAATATTAATGTGCACCCAGCATGTAATGTATCTTTATTACCTTATTTTATGTTAAATCTATAATACATATTATATGATAATCTGATATAACACTGCCTTACATTATTAACAGAAAATCTGCTATAATTTTCTTTTGGATATTTGTATAACCTCTTGATCCGATCCTGTTCTTTAGGAGGTTTAAGATTTATGTGCAGTTGACACTATGATAACAACAAATGCTTTGTCTATTAATTTTCTTTTAGCTGTTATTCTATACTCTTTGTACTGATTTAATTGAACATTATTGTCACTAAGTTTGATTAATATAAGTTTATTACTAAGTTTACTTAGTTTATTATAAAACAGTATTCTGAACAGATGAGACATGTACAGTATAAATTTGGAGGTTGCTTGGAAACAAAAAAATAACTAATATTAATAATAATGGTTTCATCAAAGTACAACATTAAAAGGTATAACAAAGAAAACTTCAAACAAATCAATCTGAGGTACATTTTCATGACTGCTAAAATGCTAAAAATTATCTTCCTGGCAAATTGCATATTTTTCAAAAGATCATCAATATTTACCCGTAATTGTCCAGTATAGGTTGCATGTGTGAAAGCTCCTTATGGAATTCTGGCTTCTCAAAAGGCAATAGGTTAGGAGGAAAATAATGTGTCTTAATTTCCTGACAAAAACATAACCTATAGATTAATGGAGGACTTCTATATCTGACAGGGAGGAAAACGATTGCTTATTGATCCATATCAAAATTTTCATGCTAATCATGAAGAGGAGTTCTGGTGTCTGGTATAAGAGTTAATAATCTGATTTCTAAGCTGTCTAAGATAATTCCAGTCAGTGAGAGGGCCTAATCAGAGCTCTGGATTCCCATCTGAATGTGGTAGGTGAGCGTGCCTGACTTCTGTCCCCAGAGCCCTGGCCTCTGATATCGCATGGACAGTGATTGAGGATATGATGTAGACATGTCGACAAATTAAATTTTTAACATTTCAGAGGATATTTGCAGCAGATGGCTTGGCAAGCAAAGAAAAGGAAAAGGGGAGCGAAAAAGACAGGGATAAGAGTATGGTAGTGTTGGAGACTGCAAATTACCTTAGGCCTCCTCTATTGATTTTTGAATACTACTGTTCAATTTTATACACATTCATTTGAAAATGTGCTTAACATTTTTTGTTCCATTTTAATGTTTTGCTATATGCCATGTGAATACCCTAAAAAAAAAAAACTATGATGGTGGCTATGGTCAAATCGCATGTCAGATCTCAGGTTCAGTTTGCAATTTTTTGTTAGCCTAAGTTTGCATGCAGCATAGTAAATTGTAAAGTAAATAGTATAATGGCAGCACGTTGTTCATTTAGATTATTTTCCTGATTGACAACTGAAGCTCATTAGAAAATTATTAACCAGTAAGAGAATGTCTTTAGAGAATGGCTTTACCTTGATATTCGAAAATACCAGCATACATGACCATGAGGATTCACACATTGTCGCATCACCCATCTACTGCGCTTCAATGAACAGTGAAAGAAAGAAATTAAATAGAACTACACAAACTACATTTCTCTCAAATAATTACCAGATTAACAAAAGAGAAAAAGCTGTGCAATAAGTGTAGGATACGTTTAATTTTGTCCGACTCTTAAAGGAAAAATGTAATTAAAAAACACATACTTGAACATTTAATAATTACACAATACGATCATATAGTAGTCTATTCAAAACAACAGGATCAATATAAACAACAACAACAACAACAACAACAACAACAACACAATAATAGGATAACCAGCAGATATGAAATTCTAATGTTGACAAATCTGACAGTGTCAGAAATTCAGCCTGATCAACGTCCGGTGTGTTTGCTGCCACTACACACATACTGACCAGCCAATAAAAACTGCGACATGAAATCAACGTTGCTAAGACTTAAAACTGCTTACCGCAAGCTCTAATTCCTTCCTCTATTGCCACTTCCATTTTTTTCAGCAGCACACTGCAAAAGTGCAACTGCCACAGTGTGATTCATTATGCTCTTTGTGTTTATCACTAGTGCATGTGTAACAACACAGCAAGGGGCAACAACGACTGGAGATGAAACCACTTCTTTAATGTAATCACACTAAAGATAGAGATCCACAGTCCATATAGCAACAAATACATCAAAGATGCTAGTCCATTACAGAATCAAAAAGTTCTTATCTGGTTTGTAGAAAGGTGTCCAACAGGTAAAGGATCGGAGAGGATCAACAAGGGTAAGTGTCCAGGTAGTAAGTGAGCATGTAACCTTGAGACCAGCCAAAGAAGGAATGAGGAGAGTAAGTATTTATAGGGTGCAGGTAAGTGAATGAGGAGTAGGCTCTGGAGGGTGCTCAGGAGGAGTGGGCTCTGGAGGGTGCACTGGAGGCGTGGACTCTGAAGGGCGTTTTGGAGGCATGGACAGTGAAGGGGGCACTGGAGGCGCGGACTCTAAAGGCCGCTCTAAAGGCATGCACACTGAAGGGCGCACTGTATGGGCGGACTCTACAAAGGGGGGGGGGGGGGGCAATGGAGGGTGCTCTGGAGACACGGGCTCTGGAGGGCACTCTGGAGGCATGGACACTGAAGGGCACTCTGGAGGCATGGACACTGAAGGGCACTCTGGAGGTACATACTCTGAAGGACACTCTGGAGGTGCGGACTCTGAAGGACACTCTGGAGGCGCAATCTCTTGTTGTACAGGAGTCTGGATTATGGATTTGGGCTTCTTGATGGGAGTGACCTTCTTGGTAGTGTCTGTGGGACTAGATTCATTAGAGCAAGGAGCAGCACTCCTGGCCATGATGAGGAAACTAGGTTTGTTTGAGCTTTAAATGCAGTAAGGTCATGCCTGATTGTTCTCAAAGCCAATTCCTTTGTTTTACCAGTGAGTCCTAGCTGTTGGGCTGCTGATGATAGGAGGATTGTGTGTTCCGAGCCATTGTCAATCACTGCATATGTGTCCAAACTGTGACCATTATGATGCAGGACGACTCTAACCACCTTCAAAAGGACTCGTTTAGAGCTTGAAGGTCTGTTCAGATAGATTGGTTTAATGGTAGCACTCACCAGACATGTGCCCTCATGTCATCAAGGATCTGTAAGTGCTTGCCATTGCGGATGTGGCAGGGCTTTCTTAGAGTACACTGCACAGATCTATGACAGCATGCACATTTCCAGCATCTGTTGTTTGTCTTTATCCAATCTGTGATTTGGTCTTTAGTAAGGGCTTGGAATGAGGAGCACTGACTCAGATAATGATCTCTGTTATCTCAATACGGACAGAAAGCATTGCTCTTCTTAAATTTTTTGCCGCTTGTTGTACCGTCTGAGCTGAAGTTGGCTTAAGCTGAGCTGATTGTGGCTGCTCTGTGTTTAAATTTGGGGTTTCTGCTTGAGTCCAATTTGGGTCTGACTCTGTCTCGCTGAGTTTTGTTGCCACCAAAACTCTCATGGTCTTGGCACCATGACTCAAACTTCAGCTATTTTGCCAAATCAATTAGTGTGTACACAGCACACCACCAGGTTACAACTGGAAATTACGTTCCTTCTAAAGGCTGCACGTAGCTCAGGAGGTAATTTAGTGAGGAGTCGTGCTACATGGGATCCGCAGCGAAGTTCAACTTCTGTTTGACGGAGGAGATGGTGTTCTTGGAGTCATAGGCAGCATTCCTCCTCCTTCAAACACGGCGAGTTGAGTTTATGCCAAAGAGCTCGATTTAAGTCTCATCTGACCACAACACTTTCACCCAGCTCTAGATTTTCACTGGCAAACTTCAGACAGGCTTGTACATGTGGTTTCTTGAGCAAGGAGACCTTGCAGCGTCACTGCAGGATTTCAGTTCTTCACAGCGTAGTGTGTTACCAATTGTTTTCTTGGTGACTATGGTCCCAGCTGCCTTGAGATCATTGACAAGATCCTCCCGTGTAGTTCTGGGCTGATTTCTTACCATTCTCATGATCACTGAAACTCCATGAGGTGAGATCTTGCATGGAGCCCCAGACCAAGGGAGATTGACAGTTATTTTATGTTTCTTCCATTTGCGAATAATCGCACCAACTGTTGCCACCTTCTCACCAAGCTGCTTAGCGATGGTCTTGTAGCCTATTCCAGCCTTGTGTAGGTCTACAATCTTGTCCCTGACATCCTTGGACAGCTCTTTGTTCTCCACGGTGGAGAGTTTGGAACCTGATTGATTGATTGTTTCTGTGGACAGGTGTCTTTTATACAAGTAACAAACTGAGATTAGAAGCACTCCCTTTAAGCCAAACTTTTAAGCCAAACTAGCCACATGTAGAACAGACAAAAGCAAACTTTAACTTTTAAGTTTAAAAATGTAATAATTAATCATTTACATTGTGCTGCATTCCTAATCAATAATGCAGTTTATGTAACAACATATAATCTTTTATGTAATCCTGAAGACGTTGCTTAGATTTTTCATGTGTATTTGTTCAGGGTTGGAGCTAAACACTGTAGAATGGTAACCCTCTAAGAGCTGGGTTGGACACTCTTGTTTGATCATAAAAAAGAGCTGTGTGAAACCCTGCAAGAAAAAATCTAGTTAAAAAGTAGTTAACTAAATGTAACAATATCGGTTCCCCTTTCGAGGGAACATCAAACTACGTCCTCTAGTGGTCGCTATGTGGAATGCCTTCAGCGTGACCGGTGTCTGAAGCATACATCTAAACATACTATAGTATAAAAGGGCACTGGAAGAACACGTCATCCTCTTCTTCATCTTCAAGGGACTGTTTTGTTTGAAGTGTGCGTTCTGTGGAAGTGGACTAAGGTCGCACCTTGGGGTCATCTCGATGAGCGTTATCTGTCTGACCAAAGCCCCCCAGCTCAAGTGAGCCTTCCATTTCTTCCCGATTTCCATGTAGAGATCGACAAAGGTATGGATAAATTTGTTTCTCTCTCGCATCCATAGATTCTAGCACACCAGTTATGCCAATATTGAGGGGATGCGTGAAAGTGGTTATGAGAGGATGCCCCCTATAGAAGAGACGCTAGCTAGCTATCTCTCTGTAGTCGAGACATCCTCCCTCAAGACTCCCTCCTTGCCATCCAAACCCCTGCAGGATACATTTTGTTTAAATGGCAGGGTGTATGCCTGCTTAAAGACCTGGATAAAGGTCAGGGTCTTTCTCCTGATGAGGTGGCTGAGCTGCGCCACACCATGCTTCACTCTCTCTGTCGAGATGGTGGTCAAGATTTTTAAGGAGGTGAAAACATCTACTCAATTCCCTCTGAAGGTATTAACATCTGCCCTCATCTTCCCCTTCCTAATTCCCTTGAAACCACCATCACCTCCACCTGACCGAGGTTGGGTAGGAGCCTCCTGTGCTTGTATTGCAGTCTCTCATGCTGGACCTATGATGTTTTGGTCAGGTTCTATGCTTCATAGAACTACCTTCTTCGGACATCGCCTTCTGAGTATTTCCGTGAACTTGAGTCATACACCGGAGCTCTGATGGGTGAATATAATCCATTTCATATAAAACGGTAGTCTATGTCATGTTGAAATATATAAATGAACATCACATAACTGGCATTTCTAAAAAAAAAAAAAAAAAAAAAAAATGGCACTCTGAAAAAAAAAAAAAAAAAAAAAAACATTTGAAGAGACTTATGGGAGTGTGTGCCTCATTTGGTCTTAGCTGTGGTCCAGGTTCCTGTGCGGGGAGAAATCTCAGAGCCTGTGGAACATGTCAACATCAGTCTCTGGCGAGAGTGTTTTTTTCGCAGTCCTAAAAGAATGTTATAAACAGTCCTTAGCATTTATTTTTCACAGTGCCTTAGTATATATATAAAAAAAAAAAAAAACATAGTATAAAAAACAGAAAGCCAATAACAGAGAAACTATATTTTAACACTATCAACTAATACAAATAACATTACCATATATGTCAGGTTTACACAAACCAGAAGACGGCGGAGTAAAATCAAATAGGTAAGTTTATTAACAAACAGGAAATGGAAATGAAACAGGTAGGATGTCGTAGCGTTGTGAACTCACAAACACATACTCAAAGGAGAACCAAGTCACTGATACAAAACTTTCCTTTGTTGAGCAGATGATCGATGAAGACGGGAATAGGAGACGAAGGATGACGGAGGTAATCAGGAACGAAGACGATGAAGGTAAGAAGCCGCTGTAAAAGCGGAGAGTCCAGCAGGTGATCACTACGAGAGCTCGTAGACGAGACCGGACGAAGAGTGAAGGTGAGTATGTCCTATTTATGTGATGACGGTGATGCAGAGCTGGTGTATGAGATTAGTAATCAGTTGAAAGGGAACGAATAGGTGTCTGCGTGGGCTGATTGAAGGTGGAGCCAGGTGATTCCGTGACAATATAGGCATAATAAAAGTACAATTACTATATACTTATATTATACTGTGCATTTACTCAGTATGATTTTCCAGTAAACTCAATACTGAAAGACACTCACATGCCTTTCTTTGCAATTATGCCAGTTATGCATTACATTTACATTTAGACATGTAGCAGACACTTTTAGCCAAAGCGACTCACAAAAGTGGACATTGGAAGCAATAAAAAAACAACAAAAGAGCAATAACATGTAAGTGCTATGACAAGTCTCATTTAGCCTAACGCAGTACACGTATCAAGGTTTTTTTATTATATAATAAATAAAAAATAAAAGAAAAGAAATAAAGAAAAAGCAAGCTAGTGTTAGAGGCCTAAAATAGATAGATGGAATAAAACGTCTCTAGGTTACGTATGTAACCCTAGTTCCCTGAGAAGGGAACGAGACACCGCGTCCCCTAGGGGTCGCTATTGGGGAACGCCGCAGCGTGACTCGTGTCTGAAGAAATGCATAGAAAAACTACATGAAATGGCCGGCGACAGCATATGACGTCACCACGGCTCGCTCGTCGCCGCTGGTGCGTCACTACCGGGCGACACAGTATAAAGAGCCTCCGGTGTAAACAGATAACAGCTTCATCGTCTGAAGCTTCTCGTCCGAAGCATGGGAAGAAGCCTAGGGGACGCGGTGTCTCGTTCCCTTCTCAGGGAACTAGGGTTACATACGTAACCTAGAGACGTTCCTTTCCGAGGGAACTCTCACCGCGTCCCCTAGGGGTCGCTATTGGGGAATGGTATACCCACGTCTCCATGCTGAGGGGAGTGCATAGTAGCAAGCACTAAATATAAATTCTGTGAAGACCTGAATGGGTCAAAGGACCCAGAGCACAGCTCAGGTTGGAATAGGAGATTCCTTCGGAGGAACGGCTAAGCTACTGCTTAGACTTAACTAGAACAGGAACTGTCAGTACTACCGAGTCTAGTTCCCTCAGGGAACTGGCTCAAGAATAGCGACTAACAGGCCTGTCCTAAGACAGAGACCGTTCTAGCAGGGGTTATCCTCAGATAACACACCCTTGATAACAGATGGTCAGAAGATATCCAAGATGATATCGAGTGAAGTTGGGCCCAGGGAGACCGGGGTTTTAGACCAACTCAGAAAATGGGACCGCGTAACCCATACCGTATAGGATTTTAGAAAAGAACCCAGAAACTTGGTGGGAACTTACCACTTATGTGGATTTGAGGAAGTGCACAGGGATTGCGTGCGCACTTACCACTATTGTGGATTTCAGGAAGTGCCCAGAGTTTAGCGTGGGACACTACCCTAGTAAATGGGATTTAGAGACTGTGTTTTCCCCCTTTTTTGGGGGGTTCCATTGTTACAGCTCCAAGCTTGTCAGAGATGACAAGCATCTAGATAGGGGAGGAACCCTCCCTGTTCAGAGAGGGGAGCACTGCTACACCCCAATCAGGACAGACAGTCCGCAAACTGTTAGTCGACTGAGAAATCATGGAGCTACTGACCATCGTGATAGTGGACGCAGACAGCGGACAGACCCCTAACCCCGCCTTGCAGGGAGGAACATCCGACCTAAAAAAGGGGTAATGCTCTGAAGGGACCCTTTAGTGTAAAGGGGAGCATATTAGATCCAGTCCGCATGGATGCCTACTAGGAGAAGGTAGTGCTCAGGAATTACCCTTCCTCGGAAGGGGAGCATACTCATCTCACTAGGAGCTGTACTCTAAACGGGACCCTAGCGAAGGGGAGCGAACGTTGCTCAAATCAGGACCTTGAGAAAGATAGTGTTTTATTTCTCCCTATAGTGAAGGGAGAGAAATTCACCATGCGGCAGTTTGGCGCTACTCAAGGCTCTAGAGGGACCCTTTCCGCAGAAAGGAGAGCAGTCAGAGTCATTTCAAGGTCCAGAAAAGGGAGAGCTCCTAGTAGACATGAGGTCTTCTGAAGGGGAAGTGACATTCGACCCTGAAGACTCCGCCTGCCAGGGGCAGCGCTCTCAGGTGGAACCCTTCTCAAAGGGGAGCCATAATACTTGACTCAGGAAACGTTTTGATGACAGAACTACTAAATCAAAGTGTTACGAACCTTGAATAAAAGGTGAGTAGTTGCTGCTGAAGAGCTCTGAGCAGACAGGCAGGCTTACCAGCTGTGTCAGCGAGAGCGGCACTCTGAATATAACCTTTGCCACAGAAAAGGGAGTGCTATTTACGGAATTGGCCCCACCCTCAGGGGGATCGAAAGAGTACCATAGAAATTAAATTCCTGTCTCAACAGGGCATAATTACTAGAGAAATTGCTCCACGGAGACAAGAACTCATGCGGTGCTGATGCTTTAGCTGACAGGCCCGCCCTTTCAACTCCGGTCTTACAGAGAGTAGTTATTATGGGATTCTCATATTGGCCAGAAAGGGACATAGTTAAACATTTCAGGTTTGAAGAAACTCAGAGAGCTTACCTTGATGGGGACAACAAGTCCTGTGTCTAACATATGTCTGTGAGGGTGGTTTTACCGCACAACCTGTGGTGTGGAGGAGACGAACACTGCCATGACCATAATCCATAGGATCAGAGGGGGAGCATCTGCCGCAGACTCTCATTTCCTGAAAGCATAAACACAACAGACAGACTGAGACAGTATAAAGTTTTCTTATAAGAAAACAGATCGTACCTACCCCCAAGTGTAAATTTTTGCACATTAGGACAGTAGCCAAAGGTACTGTTTGTTATGTTTTTTTTAGTTCCAGACCATCAGTAATGGTGCTTCTGAACACTCAGAACCAGCCAAAAACATCATAGGCCCGGGCAGCTTCCCAGCTGACGTAAAAAATTCACAGGGGAATCACCGAGTGAGAGGCAGAGGGATCGAGGAAGGACAGCAAAAAGATCTTATTTTTTGCTCTGATTCATTCGAGACTGTTGTCTCGTCTGAATCACCTCCCTCAGATTCTGTCTACCCTCGGTCCGCGCCGTCTCCTAGAGCCACCCGCAGGTGGTGGAGGGGCACGAGTTGCAACACTAGCCTTCTGCGTCCGTCTGTGTTCCGCGGAACCAGACGGATCAGGACCCCTGGTCTGTTCGGGTTCGGACCTGGACCTTCTAGGAATGAAGGTTTTAAAGGCGGCTGAGCGCGCCCTGGTCTCCCTAAACTTTTCGACCACCGTCTCAACGGAGGCACCGAAAAGCTCAGAGGGCGAAACCGGCGCATCGAGGAGAAAGCCCCTTTCTTTCCTCCCGACGTCGGCCAGGTTTATCCACAGATGTCTCTCCGTAGCCACCATGCCGCCCATGGCCCTACCCATGTGGGCGGCGGCTTGTTTGGTGGCACGGAGAGCAAGATCTGTGGTGCGGTGCAGCTCCGCCACCTCGTCAGGGGAAAGTCCCTGTCCTTTATCCAGGTCCTTCAACAGGTCAGCCTGGTAGGCCTGAAGCACCGCCATAGTGTGCAACGCACCCACCGCCTGACCTGCTGCTGCGTATGCTTTGCCATTTAAGCTAGATGTAACCTGAAGGGGAGCTGATGGCAAAGAGGGAGCCTTAAGAGAGGATGTCTCACCTGTTGAGAGATAGCTGGCTAGCGTCTCATCAACAGGGGGCATTTTCTCATAGCCGTGTTCCCGCATTCCTTCAATATTTGCATAATTAGCTAGAGGAAATCTAAAAACGCGGGAAGAAAACGGCTTTTTCCATACCTTCTCGATCTCTGAATGGAGGTCGGGAAGGAAGGGAAGGCTCACCGGAGCCTGGAGGCAATGGCCAGACAGGAAGCATTCATCCAGGCGGCCCCACGGGGCCTCCTTTCTGCCGCACCTCCAAGGCAAGTCAAGTCTTGCCGTGGCCCGATCCATGACCTCCAGAAACTCTTCATACGCAGGGCAGGAAATAGAGGAAGACTCAGCCTCAGCTTCTTCGTCTTCAAAGAGCATTTCCTGCTCATCTTGGGTGGAACCCAAAAGAGCACTAGCTCCAGGATCTGATGACGTCAAAGAAATAGCATCATCAAAATCAAGGAGCTCGTTCTCATCTCTGGCGGATGAGCGAGAAAAGGAAAGTCCTTTCTGTAGCTCATCAGCCAGATCCAGCTGGGAACCCCACAAAGCCAGTCTCCTCCGTGCCTCAGCAGCGGCAGGCCCTGAACCGTGGGGAACAGCTGGACGCTCATCTTTTCTCGAAAAGAGAGACAGACGAGAACGGAGCTTTTTCATCGGAAAACGCTCACAGTATACACACGTTGCCCCCTCGAGGACATCGCGTGCGTGCTCCTCACCCAAACAGAAGACGCAAAGATCGTGTGTGTCGTCAGGCGTAAAATAACGCGGACAAGGATCAGCACACTTCTTAACCGTCTTGCTAGTGCTTGCCATAATAAAGGAAGATAGATAAATCTTACCGGAATGCACGATCAGACAAAGAGAAGCTGAAGACGGCGAAGATGTTATCTGTTTACACCGGAGGCTCTTTATACTGTGTCGCCCGGTAGTGACGCACCAGCGGCGATGAGCGCGCCGTGGTGACGTCATACGCTGTCGCTGGCCATTTCATGTAGTTTTTCTATGCATTTCTTCAGACACGAGTCACGCTGTGGCGTTCCCCAATAGCGACCCCTAGGGGACGCGGTGAGAGTTCCCTCGGGAACAAGAACAGAGAAGCTAGCGTTAGTTAGTTTTTTTTTAAGAATATAATTATAATAGAAGGTGCTAGGGTTAGAGGATCAAATAAAGATGGAAGATATGTGTTTTTAGCCGATTCTTGAAGATGGCTAAGGACTCAGCTGTTCGGATTGAGTTGGGCAGGTCATTCCACCAGAAGGGTACATTTAATGTGAAAGTCTGTGAAAGTGATTTTGTGCCTCTTTGGGATGGCACAATAATGTGCTGTTCACTTGCAGAATGCAAGCTTCTAGAGTCCGAAGTAATGAATTTAGGTAAAGGGGTGCAGAGCCAGTGATGGTTTTGTAGGCAAACATTAATGCCTTGATTTTTATGTGAGCAGCTTTTGGTAGCCAGTGCAAATTGATGAAGAGAGGTGTGACTTGCGTTCTTTTCGGCTCATTAAAAATTAATCTTGCAGCCACATTCTCGATTAATTGTAAAGGTTTGATAGAACTGGCCGGAAAACCTGCCAAAAGAGCATTGCAATAGTCCAGCCTGGACAGAACAAGAGCTTGGACAATGAGTTGTGAAGCAAATTCTGAAAGAAAGGGCCTAATCTTCCTGATGTTGAATAAAGCAAATCTGCAGGACTGGGCAGTTTTAACAATGTAATCTGAGAAAGTCAGCTGATCATCAATTATAACTTAGGTTACTTTGGTTTGGTTTCTGGCTGTTTTTGAAGGAGTTATGTTTGATGTGCCTAACTGGATGGTGAAATTGTGATGAAGCGATGGGTTTGATGGAACCACAAGCAGTTCTGTCTTGGCAAGGTTGAGTTAAAGATTATGGGGTCCCACTTTACATTAGGTTGCCTTAACTACAATGTACTTACATTTAAATTAATCATTTTGTACAATGTACGTATTGTGTACACACGTTTTTACATTGAACTTATATATTTTTAAAAACCTATATGTAATTACATTTTTAATTAATGTCTGTAATTACCACTGTTGAACCATCCCTTACACCCTAACCCACCCTTAAACCTACCCATACCACCAAACCTGTCCCTAACCTTACCCATATCCCACCTTACTAGAAGCAAAAGTGTTTTGCAATGCAATATGACCACATTAAGTACATTGTACTTATTTTTTGATGTAAGTACATAATAGTTAAGGCCACCTAATATAAAGTGTGACCGATTATGGTCCTTCATCCAGCAAGAAATGTCTGTTAGACAAGCTGACATCCAAGCAGCTATCGTTGGATCATCAGGATGGAATGAGAGGTAGAGTTGAGTGTCATCAGCATAGCAGTGATATGAAAAGCCATATTTATGAATGACAGAACCTAGTGATGCCATGTAGACAGAGAAAAGAAGTGGTCCAAAAACTGAGCCCTGAGGTACTCCAGTAGCTAGATGTTGCGACTTGGATTCCGCACCCCTCCAAGCAACCTTGAAGGACCTATCTGAGAATTAAGACTCAAACCACTGGAGTGCGGTTCTTGAGAAGCCCTTTGCCAAAAGGGTTGACAAGAGGATCTGGTGGTTAACCGTGTCAAAAGCAGCGGACAGATCCAGCAAGTATTGAAGATTTGGAATCCGCTCTTGCCAGTCTTAGGGCTTCAACAATAAAGAGCAAGGCAGTCTCAGTTGAATGTCCACTTCTGAAACCAGACTGGTTGCTGTCCAGGAGGTTGTTCTGTGTGAGAAAGGCTGAGACTTGGTTGAACACAGCTTTTTCAAGTGTTTTTGCAATGAAAGGAAAAAGGAAAACCGGTCTGTTGTTCTCTAATAGAGATGGGTTAAGGGTGGATTTCTTTAGTAGAGGGGTTATTCAAGCTTGTTTAAAAGTAGAGGGAAAAACACCTGTGTGAAGGGATGTGTTAATGATGTGAGTGAGTTAAGGTAAAACTGCAGAAGAAATAGTTTAAAGGAGATGAGATGGAATAGGATCAAGTGGATTAAGTAGTAGGAGGATTAAAAAGGATGACTTTGGAGACTTCTGCTTCAGAGAGTGAAGAGAAGGATGTTAACGAGTGTATGTTTGCAGGTAAGATGAACTTGGTAGATTGTGGTATGGAAAATTTTGCAATGATGGTTTTGATTTTCTTATTGAAAAACATGGCAAAGTCATCAGCTGTTAGAGTTGATGAAGGAGGGGGAGGACAAAAGAGGGAGGAAATTGTTTTAAAGAGCAGAACTGTTGAAATGAGAACTGTTTAGGTGAAGGAAGCGAAGATAAATTCAGACAGAAAGGGCCTGATCTTCCTGATGTTGAATAAAGCAAATCTGCAGGAGTGGATGGTGAAATTGTGATTAAGCGATGGGTTTGATGGAACCACAAGCAGTTCTGTCTTGGCAAGGTTGAGTTGAAGATGATGGTCCTTCATCCAGCAAGAAATGTCTGTTAGACAAGCTGACATCTGAACAGCTATCGTCGGATCATCAGGATGGAATGAGAGGTAGAGTTGAGTGTCATCAGCACAGCAGTGATATGAAAAGCCATGTTTATGAATGACAGATCCTAGTGATGCCATGTAGACAGAGAAAAGAATTGGTCCACAAACTGAGCCCTGAGGTACTCCAGCAGCTAGATGTTGTGACTTGGATTATGCAGGAAGGAAGCGAAGATAAAGCAAAGATAAAACCATGATAGATAGCTGGGAGGGTGACAGTGAGCAGAGGTTACGTCGAAATATGACATGTGGAGGGGTATGCATTGTGTCAGGAACCATGTAGAGGTTAAGAGTGAGGAGGAAGTGACCCGAGATGTGCAGTGGAGTAACCAGCACATGATCAGTGGAGCAGTGCCATGTGTAAATAATTGGTTATAATTGGTTGCCTGATTTGTGAGTAGCTGTAGTTAACACTCTCTTGAAATCAAAGGAAGCAAGTGTGAAAGTTTGCAGCCTGAGGTTTATCTAGGTGGATGTTGAATCTCCAAGCAAAACTAGAGGAGTATCATCCTCACAAAAAGGTTGAGAGAAGCATATTTAATTCATCCAAGAAGTTACCTTGTGGTCCTGGGGGGCGATAAACAACTACAAGATGGATTTTAAAAGGGTGGGTAATAGTGACTAAGAATGTGATTCAAAGGAGCTGTTAATACTCAGAGAACGTAAATGAATACATTTCCAATCATTAGAGATGAGTCCTAGATGCTTGGACAGATCCCATTAGTGGAATCTCTTTGTTTCTGATTCCAAGCCTTCGAGCTCTGCCATGGGTCCAAGAGGCCTGGCCCTTAAACAGGTAAGTTATTGGGGTATACAGCTCAGGCCTTTGGCCGAAGGGGATAATGTCACTGACAGCCATCAAGGTGTCTATGGGACAACTCCCATAGCTTTGGTAAAGTTATTACTTAGTGCTCGCCTTGGTGGTTGGCATGCACTCCCCTCAGCATGGCAGCATGGGTATACCGTTTCTCATAACCACCACTAAAGGACGCAGTTTGGTGTTCCCTTGAAAAGGAACCTCTTAGGTTATGTATGTAACCATGGTTACCTGAGAAAAGAGCAAGACACTGCATCCTTTAGAAGCTTTGCAATGCTTCGGACACAAGCTTCAGACTAAGAAGCGGATGCCGTGTTCTTCCAGCACCCTTTTATACTATAGTCGGGCTGGTAATAATGTCATAGGCTGTTGCCGGCCAATGTTATTGTCATGTTTAGATATATGCTTCAGACACCGGTCACACTTAAGACGTTCCCCATAGTGACAACTAGAGGACGCAGTGTCTCGTTCCCATCTCAGGGAACCCTGGTTACATACATAACCTGAGACGTTTTACATGCAAATGTTAACATCTGCACAATTTGTAAATTCAAAATAAATAAAAAGGCCACTGTGTACAGTGCCTATAAGGATCTTCCCTAAAGGTCCTGGCTCTGGAATGTGATTTCTACGGTGGGGGATTCCCTTCCCTTGCAATTTATAATCTCCCACCCCCACCACACCCCTCAGAGAGACTGGATTCCTAAGTTATTCCGTGCTGGCTGACAGTATACATGCTATTGATGTGTCACTCAGAGTACTTAACATATTTAATGACCGGTCCAAGGAGCAATATGTTTTAATTAACATTCAGATGAATTCACATTTTATTCACCAACTTTCTTATTAATGTTGTTTTATTATTTAATATGTCATTAAGCTATATGTGGAAGGGGGATACAAAAATGTCTATGTTGTTATTGACTGATGCTGTAAATCCATGTAATTATTACAGTGCTAGTTATGTTTTTCACCCCACTAATAACTACATGCTATTAACTCAATAGAATTAAAAAAAAAAAAAAATGACCCTAAGCACTACTGTTTGTTTTGCCTGCACTTGCTTGTTATTTCGTTATGACATCATGGCTTTTAAAAACACAGTATGTTATTATACCTTGGAGGACTGCTGGTATAAGAATCTATTTTCAGTGTTTCCTTTTTGGAGTGTGGCCACAACTTAATACTTGTCAATAAGCCTGTAAATGGATCCAGTTGACTGAGTGGCTGTGGTTTGTGAGAGAGGGCTTTTACATTTTCACATGTTCAAGTATTGGACATTGGATCAGGTTCAAATTAATTAAAGTTCCATAACTGTAAGTGCTTGCTAATGACCACAGTTTTACCAACCCAATATTTAATATTTAATCATTTAGGAGTTAAGTGACCTAATATGATCCCAACACACTAACCATTAAGCTGCACTGATCAAAGCGACCTTTTTACAGAAAATAATCTGCCCTCTGTCCTTTTCTCGCAGTTGTGCACAATATTTTGCAATGCAGTGCACTGCACTGTTTTTCACTCCCACTCACCTTAGACCTTGACTGTCGGTGGGCCGGGGGTAACATAATCTGTGCTTTGTAAAAAAAATTAAAACATTGCCTACAAGTGAAACTGCAGCTGATTTTAACAATAGGCCATTTCACCACCCTGTTTGTTAAATTAACAGCATTTAGTCAGAGGACAGCAGACAGCAAAACTGAATTGGGATTTTGATTATTTGGTAATATTATCTGACGTTATGCCATCAGTTAGTCTGTTGCTATTAGTATTTGAACTTATAATTATTTTGATTGCTGCATGAGCTAGGGCTGTAGTAAAGGCCACCTTTGTTGAGTCAGTGGCGTAGCAAATCAGCCCTGGGCCCATATGCAAAATGTTTGTACGTGCCCCCCCACTTGGTCTCCAACTCTGCTAACTTCACTTATTGTTGATGTTTCTGAAGTAAATAAAGTTACGTGACTGTTTACAATCTGTTTTTTTTATGGTATAAATGCTTGGAAATAATATTTATTTATATTTTAATAAATAATATTTAATTATTTGTAGCACGCCAGCCACTCAATAACTGCTTTGTTTCGTCTATTATAACACTATAAATTCTCAGTCTATAAATTCTGTAAATTTTATGATAAAATTTCTATGATTTTATTATTGTTTTTTAAGTTAAATATGAAGAATGACAGGTTGGATTTAGTAGGAGTAGGTTAATATTTTAACTTTCACTTTACGCAATTTCATTATCGTAATTTTGATTTTAATCTTAAAATATTATGATGTAAATCTTCATTTCATCGTGCATGCAAACATAATCTTGGCACAGCGGCCCAGAAAACAAACAAACAAGCGAAAATCAAACAAACAAACAAAAAAACTATGCCGGGCATCAGGCCTGTTTTGGGCTTCTTCTTATTTTTATATTTTAGACATTCATCAATTATGGTGATGAAAAAGATTTGCCAGGCTGTTGGAAACAACACAAGACCATGCTACTGCAACTGTCAAGACTTTGGCTTTGACAGTGTTTAGTGTGCAGCAGCGTCTGCAAGTGCCTTCAGCGCATCTGGAAGAGATCCATGTTCAAGTGCATGCAATAGCAAAAGCTTGCCGCAAAGCACCGGCAAAAGTAATTACCATGAATGTGTCAGGGGGAAAATAGTAAGGAGATCCTCATTGGAAGCTACTTAAGAGACAAATGCATCTTTACATAATGAAAGAGTTTTTGTTTTCAATTTGAATTATTCTGTTTTTAAACTAATTTAAATCATTCTATAGATATTTTTATCATGTCTGTGAAGTATTCGCTGAGTTTTGGTTAATTTTTTTGAAGCACTCAAGACGACAGAAAGCACAGTTTTCTTTATTTAACAGAAGCACAACGTTTTGTTAATTTTGTGTGGACACAAATAAAAACAAACCTTTACAGTGTATAATTATGTACTCTTACCTTTATGAGCAAAAATGAAGGCGTATTTTAAGTTTCCACTGTTATTAACAACAACAACACCAAAAAATGCACGCGATCGCACTGGCACCTCCATGCATTAAGCACGCTTCGGCTTCCACTCTCTGCAAAAATGCTTATGCGCCTAATAGCGCATATTTATCTAGGTTTTATTTTATTTTAGGCAAGTCGTGTTGATTTGAGAAGGCTAAATTGATCAAAAATATGCTCAGCTCAGACAGCCATTTGCCGCTTGGTCATTACATTAAAAATAAAAAAATAAAATAAAATCTGAATTTAACAAACTAATTTCTAAATTAACATAATAAAGAAATAATAAAGAAATATAGGAATTTTGCCATTGAAAACAACTATTTTAATGGCTGCAACAGCAGCTGTGTAATGGGAAGGAGAGAGAGAAAAATGACACCGTCTCCATTCGGACTTGGGCTAGAATTTTGTTTACAAAGGGCTCAGAGTCCAAAGAGGTTCGAGTTCAAGTCTAAGGCAAGTTCAAATAAGACAGTCAAAACAGAGAAAGAAAAAAATAAAGAATCTTCAAGACAACATACTTAAACTTAACTATTGATAATGTATGTGATGCAAGAGACAGCATATCTTATATTCTAAGATAATAAATTTGGATTATTATTTGTAATGATAAAAAAGCATGTGTAGAGTAACACACTACAGGGCCATGCACAGGGGGGTGGGCCCGGTGGTTAGAGCCACCGCCCCTCTGCCCTCATCGGCTGAGGTGATTGTTACCCTCTTGTTCAACAAAGTTACAGGGTAGGTACAATACATATAGCAATGCGACCTCATAATAATTCGTATGCATTTTACGTAAAATGTGGCTCTACAAAACGTACATTTATTTAAGTTTTTACAGAAACTAAACGTACAAGAATCCATACGATTTGCGAGGACCAGACACAAATTCAAGACTTTATCTGGCGATCTTCATCTCCATCCCGAGCAGCGAGTCCAGCAACAAGAGCCATAAACCCACGCTTAAGTGCATTTTGCGACAGGAAAATCGAACGTTCATTGGCTCTCGCCTGCATTCATCACAGATTATGACATGCCGTGTTTATGGTGAGATGTGTTGGAATGATGCGCGGGCACCTTCGAGGAGTGGATCAAGACAATAATCTGGATAATATTTTCAGCGATTAACAATTTAAATTCTGCTCTCATCCTACTGCACCTCAAACCTACTGTATTCAGCCAGAGAGGACTGCGGCTGCAAACACATCGTTATTTGGATTACTTTTTTGTACGGTTGTTGACATTTTTGCAATAAATAAATGATTATGATTGCACTTTGCTGTCCTTTATATTTTTATTACTGTACAGAGATAGTTTAGAAGACGTTTAGAAGTTTAGGAGTGGGATTAGCGACTATAAAAATACTTTTATATATTGCAAATGTATTTTGCAAGGTTGTATACTGCAAGGTTGTTTTTTAAATAAAGGTTTCAGAGTCAAGGATATCAGATTGTGTGTATATGTATTGTACCTACCCTGTAACTTCATTGAACAAGGGGGTAACAATCACCACTTTAATTTACAGCCCGCAGTGTCACGTGAATAGTAAGGGAGGGTCTGGGTCCAGGTGCAGGGAAAGAGTTTTTGGTCCCACTTTATATTAAGTGTCCCTAATACCTGTGAAGTTACATGGTAACTAGATGTGTACGTAGCATGTAACTACAGTGTATGTACACATTGGTACATTGTATCTACAGCTCTAATACTGGTGTAATTACACACATGTAACAACTCACTAAATAGCATTTGTAAGTACAAATGTGTAACAGGACATTGGTAACAACACTTTTTTCACTTCTGGAAGTACACATGTGTAACAAGAATTATGTAACTACATTTTGTAACAACAATATGTACTTACAGAAGTTTTTACATTTCCACACAGTCTTCAATACTGTAGTTACCAGGTTGGTATACCCTGAAACATTATTGAAATCGTGATGATTCCTATGTAGGCTACATATAATTTTTGTATTCATGTATTTGTGAACACTGAATTAGAATTAAAGTATCAATTTGTAATACCAGTGTACTTACATGGTAACTCCTCAGGAACTGTCTACTTAATATAAAGTGTAAAATGGTCACAACTTACAGAGTAATATATCAAATGTAAACCTCTGTGCAACACTTTAATATCAGTGTACTTACATGATAACTCCTCAGGAACTGTCTAATTAATATAAAGTGTAAAATGGTCACAACTTACAGAGTAATATATCAAATGTAAACATCTGTGCAACACTTTAATATCGGTGTACTTACATGATAACTCCTCAGGAACTGTCTACTTAATATAAAGTGTAAAATGCTCACAACTTAGAGTAATATATCAAATGTAAACCTCTGTGCAACACTTTAATTTCAGTGTACTTACATGATAACTCCTCAGGAACTGTCTACTTAATATAAAGTGTAAAATGGTCACAACTTACAGAGTAATATATCAAATGTAAACTTCTATGCAACACTTTAATTTCAGTGTACTTACATGATAACTCCTCAGGAACTGTCTACTTAATATAAAGTGTAAAATGCTCACAATTTAGAGTAATATATCAAATGTAAACCTCTGTGCAACACTTTAATTTCAGTGTACTTACATGATAACTCCTCAGGAACTGTCTACTTAATATAAAGTGTAAAATGGTCACAACTTACAGAGTAATATATCAAATGTAAACCTCTGTGCAACACTTTAATTTCAGTGTACTTACATGATAACTCCTCAGGGACTGTCTACTTAATATAAAGTGTAAAATGGTCCAGCCTGGTCTCATTGTTTATACGTTGGTATTTATATGTATTTTTAGATGCACAATTTAGATGTATTTCAACGTTTAAAACGTACAAATAGCTACGTATGTTTTGCTAAAAACGTAAAATATTTACGTATCTTTCATTTCATTAAATATTCGTATCAATGCCTTTTTATCATTTTATTAATACGCGATTTATATTTTTAGCCCCCTTAACCTACCCCCAAACCTAAAGCTACCCATTTTATAGCAAATATAAAAGGATATAAATCGTAACTGACAACAATATATGCAGGGAAATTATCATTTTTACTAACAATATAGCATAAAAATAGTTGTATAGTCACTAATCACACTCCTACCTCTAAACCTAATGTTAACCATATCTCTCTCAGTACAGTAATAATAAAAAAAAACATGACAGACAAAAAATTGCAATTACAATAATTTATTTAATGCAAAAATATCAACAGCCATACCAAAAAGTAATCCAAATGACGATGCTTTTGCAGCCGCAGTCCTCTCTGGCAGAATACAGTAGGTTTGTTTGAGGTGCAGAGCGGAATTAAAGTTATTATTCGCTGAAATATTATCCAGATTATTTTCCTGATCCTCTCCGTAAATGCGGCCAAAGAGTATGCGCCCGCGCAACATTCAAACCAAACACATATCACCAGAAACACTGCATGTCGTAAACTGTGACGAATGCTGGCGAGAGCCAATGAGAGCTCGATTTTCCTGCCGTAAAAACTGCCGTTTCCTGACGCGGTTGTATTTGAATTCGTAAAATAAAGATAAAGATTTGAATTTGGGCATGTTCCTCGCAATGGTATGGATTCTGAAGATCTTATAGCGCACAAATAAAATTGTTTCATTTTATAATTATGATGCGTGTTCGGTGTATTTTATGGTTTTATTGTTAGTCGCAGGGATGTCAGAAAACGCCTGCTGTGTCCCACCGCTACAAACGAAGTTAATATTACATAAATGGTTAAACGATTGTAGAAATGTTATTTATTTTAAAGGTTTAAAGTGTAGTCTTGTTAAACTTTATGCTTACATATGCTTGGAATAGAGTTGGCAACAGAAATTACACAGAACAGGATGGAAAGTTATAATTTCATATTAAGTAAACTATTTAATAATGCATTTGAAAACACAGTTTATATATTACTCTGTAGGTTGTGAGCATTTTACACTTTATATTAAGTAGACAGTTCCTGAGGAGTTATCATGTAAGTACACTGATATTAAAGTGTTGCACAGAGGTTTACATTTGATATATTACTCTGTAAGTTGTGACCATTTTACACTTTATATTAAGTAGACAGTTCCTGAGGAGTTACCATGTAAGTACACTGGTATTACAAATTGATACTTTAATTCTAATTCAGTGTTCACAAATACATGAATACAAAAATTATATGTAGCCTACATAGGAATCATCACGATTTCAATAATGTTTCAGGGTATACCAACCTGGTAACTACAGTATTGAAGACTGTGTGGAAATGTAAAAACTTCTGTAAGTACATGTAAGATTGTAATAGGGATTAATTACATAATAATTTAGCTCAAAGGGAATCGAATATGATTCAGGGAATTTGAACAGAATCGCTGTTTTACGGCTGTTTGAGTCGACCCACGATTCATTCAGCAGCCGTCTAACAGACACTCTGCAATGGATATTACTATCCAGAATATAGTGAAAACACTATATATTAGCACAGTAGCAAAATCAGCAGTTTAAGGCAGTAACTTGTAAGCACGAAACCCAAGATACTTAATAAAAATATGAATTTATTGGATAAACCTAACACATACAAACTAAACTAACATAAAACACACGCATTCACACAGGTTGCAGAAAGAGAAAGTGAGGAAAGAATGAGTTTAAAGGAATGAAAATATGAAGTCCCAAGTTATAGCAATGTGCATTTGCTTAGACCTGAACAACCATCAATCACTTAATTAACCCTCGTATTGAGTCTCTCAAAGAGGTTATTAAACTTTATATCAAAATGCACCAGTTCAGTAAGATTCTAGAGGTTACTTGCGCATTGCCTTTGGGAATTCCTTTGGTTGCGTCGCTTCAAAAAGGGGGCTTTCCCGAGGTTGCTGATTGGTTGGTGGTCTGGTCGGTCAATGTGATGTCTTCTTGGGCGTTGGCTGGATATGAGAGTTGTGAGTGCGCTGATAAAGTTCGGGTCAACGAAGACGTTTAAGTCGGTCGCGGCTTGCACAAACTTAACTAGACACGAAACTCTCAACGGAAAGAAATAAAAAAAGGGATTTAAGAAAAAAAACAGAAGTGGAATGATCTCCTCATGTTTCCTTTAGATGAGGAGGCTGGCATTCAGGCCAGGCGGCGTCGAGACGCCGCGGCGCGAAGCACGTGAAGAGCGTTATTAGGAGTAAGAAAAGTTGCAAGAGAAGAGAGAGATTTGAGGGTGTCCTTGGTATTTAAACTCAGCCTTTGGACACCTCCCAAAATGATGTCTTGACCAATTAGAACATTGGCTGAACTCCGGTGGGCTGCTGGTTTCACCTTCCAAACCACAAATCACAATGTTATCTTATTAGTCCCGTGATCCCAAATTCCCGCTCTTTGCAGAGATAAATTTGGACATGATTTCTATAACAAGACTATAATACATTTCGCAAAGAATTGAATTACAGGAACATTTTGAGAATGCGATTTCCAACTCAGACATATCAAACATCAATATAAACCATTAAACTATTCAAGAGTTATCAAAAGGGACATACACAATGAGTGATTAAAACATAATAGACAAATGTATGGGTTACATATATGAATAGGAAATTATGCAGAGAAATGATGAGTTGCTCATGAGTCCTTTAAGCATAATTTTGGGTGCATATGTACATCAATAGACAGTTTTCTGTGCCCTTCTGTGAGAGTCTGTTCTCTAAGCTGGGAGGTCAAAAGTTTAGGGAAGGAATTTCCGTTGTGTCCTGTGTGTGGGGGAAAACCAACCATATCGCTAATGACTTTAATCATGTGATGTTCAAAATGTGCATCTCTTTGACCATTAATCTTGGTTACTTGCTCCAAATTTGACAATCTCCTTATTCGAAGGATTTGATTATGAAGAAGTGTCTTTGTGTTAATTTTGCAAGTTCTTGGTTAGTTAGGTCTGCTTCAGGCTGGCGTTCTGGCGTCAGGCTATGAAACGTCAGATTTATGATGGGGGGGCCTCTTGTGGAATGTGAGTCTGTAGTGTTTTTACTTCTAATCGACTCTCCCAAATTGTTTGATTCGCGCTGATATACTACATATCCCCCTTTCGATCGGTGATGTGTTGTTGGCAGAAGACATCGACGAGCGCTGGAGAAACACAGGCAGAAGAAGCAGACACAAACACAGCAAACAACAAGACAACACTTCCAGGACAGTTACTGTACCGGTGCATGGCATTACGCTATTCAGGTACATGTAGTACCTGGAAAATGGTCGAATTCACCTAGATATTGTTGTTCAAATTTGTTTTTGTATGATGATCCTTTGATCAAATTTTGTGATTAAGTTTGTTTGTTTATTTTAGGTATTAAATTTAGAGACGTTCTGGTGACATCTGTGGTAAAATGATTTGACCTATCTTGCATGGAGCTCTCTGGCTCCCATTCAGTTTAGAATGGTTTGCGGATATTAGGTGTGGCAAGTCAATCCTAATATCAGACCTTTGACCCTTGTAGGGTGGCTAGGAGTTTCACCTGCTAAAGCAAGAGGGGAAGGAAAGCGATAGGCAAGAGGAAAAAAAACAAAACAAAGAAAATTAGCTGCGGGTTTTCCTAGTCAGGGTTGCGAGTACTATTGAGCTAGGATGGCAGGTGCAGCTGATGTGTCATGTACCTTAACATAGTGTCAGGTGTTCTACCTGGGGTGAGGCTAGTTGCATGTTGTAAAACTATGTTAAACTGAGATTTGAATATTCTACTCGTGGGAAGAATATGTTTGTCAAAGGTGTTATCAGTAGGTGTGGTTACCTCTGGGTGTGAAAGTTAATTGTGTAGTGTATGTATGGTCAGATCTGTTTCAGTCTGTTTTGGCTCCCCCTTTTCTTGTAGGTCGGTGAAGATGCTCTCTGCATCCTTGGCTTGGATGAGGGTGTGTTCAGATGGGGGTCAGTCCAGCAAGGCAGGAAGTTCTTTAGCAGACAGTCGGAGGTAGTTTGGCATGGCTGTGTGAAGCTGGGGTGCAAAACTTTGTCTCCTATGTTGCATTTCACTTGTGATGCCTTCTGGTTGTGGCAGACTTTCTGACCTTCTGTGCTTTAGTGGTTGCTGTTGCACAGACATGAATGTGGTTCATGGAGTTGAAGTTCATTTGACAGTTTCTTTGTAAGTGATGGGTGACTGAGGTGATGTTCTTTGGTACCTCAGAGTTTTCATCAGCGGTTGGCCGTGAGAGACTTGTTTGTTCTGGGTGGTTGTTGAACAGGTGCTTGTCATCTCTGATGCGGTGGTGTACCAGGTGATTGTCGGCCTTCCGTTCTGTCGCTGGTCACAGCGAGCATGACTTCTGTTTCTAGTCATTTGTCTAGCTGGTTTTCAAGGAACTCTTTCAGTTGTTTCATGACTTGTTCCATGTCTTCTGAGGGTGAACAGTCTTGTTCTTGTGTAGACTTAGCACTGTGGGTGTCTAAGTGGTGCTGATGTGGGTTCTGTCTTTGCTTACCCACTGTAGTTGCTGTTGGACAAGCCGGTCGTTTGGCTTTGCACGTCCAGTTAGGTTTCCAGCTGATCCTTTCTTTTGGGTTTCTTGAGAAGTGTGGCTGGTCCCATGGCTTTTCCCAGCGGTTGGGCTGATAGCTGTTGTGGACATGGGGCTCACGTTCTCTTTGCTCTTGATGGAAGACTCGGGTGTTGTGATGCCACTGGGTGTCGTCCAGTGCAAGGCTTGAGTCTTCGGTTACAGAGTTCAAGAGTGTGGAGGTTTTGTTACCTTTCTTTGAGGTCAACTTTTGCTTGGTGTAGGCCTTCTGTGTTAGATCGCGCAACTGTTGGATGGTCATGGAGCGCGGACAGGCCATGACGCAGAGGTGACGACTGACTCCAGGGTGCAGATTTTTCAGAAAAAGGCTTTTGAAGCTCACCTCTTCTTCAAGGTCAGATTTGTTGTGTGCACCGAAGTAGGCTTTTCGGAGCCGGTTATAGTAGGCTTGTGGTGTCTCTTGTCGACCTTGTTTGGTCTCCAAGGCAGTTAACAGTCCATATTCAGACTCAGGGTCTGTAAACTCTTTGATCAGGACCTCACAAAGTAGCTGGTAGTTTGACTTTGTGTGACTGAGTTGTCGATCTATGAAGTTTCGTACCTGGACACTTGACGTTGCTCTTAGGAGGTACAACCTGTCTCTGTCAGTCACATGAGGTCTCATTTCTAAATGAAAATTAATATCTTGCAGGTGGGCCTGGATGTCGTGGCCCTCTTTGGAGTTCGGGTCAAACTGGCTGATGCTTTTAGACAGCTTGTTGAGGTCTTTGATGGTCAACCCATGTGCAGTTCCAGGGACTGCTTGGATGGGGTTTCTGCTTTCAGTGGCAGGAAAGAGCTGTGTGGCGAAGGCCAGTGAGGTTTCGGGTGGTGGCCCTTCGCTTCTTTCATTGAATGTCAGTTCTTGGATGTGAGACTTAGCTCTGCTCAGCAGTGGTGAGGCTGAGATATGCTTCGCTCTTCTTGGCTCTTGTTCCAGCTCATAAGCATATTTTAACTCTTTTCTGACCACGTAGAGCTCATTGTTGGCATTGTCTAGATGTTGGGTCAGATTGTCTATGTCAGTGCTGTACCTTTCAAGGTGGTTTTCTAAGGCACTGATTTCAGCATTCTTGTCGCTGATGTCGTTCTCGGCTTTCTCTAGTAGCTGTTCGGCATACTGGAGTCTGTTTACCAGGTCTCCCTGGGCAGCCTTTGCTTGTTGCTGGTCAAGTTGAGCTGTTGCCAGGGCTGCTTGGAGTTTTTTAACTTGTTCCGTTGTTTCCTGCTCCCTCTCGTTGGGTGCTTTGAGTTGATCTTGAACTTTCACTTCCAGCTCGTCTATGCGGCGTTGAGCACGTGACAGCTCCTCTTGGAGATGGGTGATGTGCTTGTCGCTCAGTTTCAGCTGGGTTGTGAAGGCATCGCTTAGGGAGCTGGTGATTTTGACTAGCTCCTCGTGGTTGTTGTTCTGGCTTGAATCTTGTGTCAGGAACCTTCTCATTAAGAATAATAACAGTTCAAAGGTCTTGGGGGTGAGGCTGTCCGTCATGCCTCTCAGCCAAGTGTTCACATCTTCCCCGTGGGCAAGGGGGTCTGCAGTCTGCGGCATGTTTGCACGCTGAGGAGAAGTGAGACTGACACAGATCTGTGTGAGGTAGAAGCCTATGTGTGGTGGGACAACTAAGTGTTGTGTCAGTGATTGTGAACCCCTAATGAAGTGTGGCGATGATAGTGTTGGTCTCAGGGTGTCTAGGTAGACTAGGGATGTGAAGACTTTGTCACTCTAATGAGGAAGAGGAAAGGAAACAAGAGAAAAAGGTGAAAACACTTCAGTGAAATAAAACAATTCCCTTTTCCAATGGGAGGAATGTTGCTTAGATTTTGTAAAAAGATAAACAATATTATTATATCTCTGTTTGAGACGTGAGAATACAATAATAATGCTGGTATCTCTTTTCTTGGTCTGACAGGATTGACACCAAAACACCTTACAGTTGGACCGCTTACTAAGGAGGCTTCGAAAGCGACTGGTGTTCAACACTTAACTCTAAAAATTGATCTCAGTATGGGATGAGATGCAAAAATTTGGAATGCGTTTTCAAATTCAGGGAGGTTAGGAAGAAGAAGGAGGGTTTGATTACAATCAAATTCATAAGGATGATTACTGTTCTTTGACAAGATTTTGCATTTCATTCACTTAGAATCGATTGATGGTTCTTACAGGTCCCTGCAAATGTGAGGAGTAAAGAAGAAAGAAAGCAGGAGAGACTTGGGTAGAAAGGAAGAGAAGGAGACGTAGCAAATTGAGTGGATCGGGTCCACTCACAGGCTGCGTGGCTGTTATACCCAACCAGAGTAGAACGTTGTTTATTGTTGGTGCACAACTAATAAAACAACAACAAAATTCGAGTGAAAGAGAGTTGTCTTTCTAATTTATTTGAACTCGTAGTGAGGGATAACAATGTCTCCTATTAAAGCTCAGGTGTGTCGTTCCCAAGCTAGGATACAAGGAGGTAAAGGAGAAAGGTAGGGTAAAGTGAAATTAAAAGTAATAAACGGCAAAGTAATCAAAATGAAATTAAATGCAGGAGGAAATAAAACTAAATAAATAAATAAAATAAAATAAAAATGGAGGTTAATTGTATAACCAAGAGAGGAAGAAATGGGGGTAACAACGCAATTAAAGAAATGAGTAAGTGTGATTCTGAATAGAATCTGTTGATAGGGGTAAATCAATTAATTAGGTAAAATAAGTTACCCTTAACTTTCAAAGTTCAAGGCTTATTAGTACCTAAAATGATTGACCTAAAAGAGAGAATACTAGAAATAATGATCATATGAAATGACCAGATGAGGAAATTCAAATGAGTCCAAATAAATTTAATGTTTGAATTAAATTTGAATTTGTCACAATTAATAATTGTGAAGTAATGTTCCCCTTTCTAGTAAAATGCATATAAAGTGGTAAAGTTAGAAAATTGAGAAATAGGACAGAAAAATAGACCAACAGGTGTATATTAGTTCAGAGGTTTAAAGGGTTAAATCACTTTAGCTTTGCCCACACACACTGTATTCAACCACTGGATGTTAATGCTAACTGCTAACCTTTGAGGCTAATCTTTAGCATAGACTTCAATGTAAAAGCAACAGTTTCGTTAGCTTAGCAATAGCAACACCGTAGAGTTTGTTTATAGTATGACGTCAATGTGCTGCGCGTGCAGTTCAGAGTTGCTCCGGAAGTAGGTTAAGACTTCCGAGTCACCATCGTAGCTACGGCAACCAAAACAAACTATAGTGAGCTAAGCACATGAAGCATTACATTGCAAGTTCAGTTAAGCATGTTACATGAAATGGCAGCGCATTTCAACACTATATACATAACAACATCACTTCTAGTTGGTTTTGCGATGTGGCGCTTTAAACTCTTAGTTCGTTCAGAGTTGGATTTAAACTTTATTTAAGTGGCAGCTTGGCGCTGCAAATGAGGAAACAAAATAATAAATGATCTCGGCGGATCATAAATCTCCGTGCCAGTTTCTCTGAGCACGTAGACACAACAGATTTTATTCGCTGTTGTTTAGAGTTAAACTTTACTTGATCAAGATTTAAAACACTCCCGTTTAAATCGCACTGTTTCACTTAGTGAACAGACACAAACAGGCAAGCATTATTTCTAATGTTTAACCAGGGGAGTCAAATTACATAGTTGCTTTGACAATGGAACACGCATTGACAATTAAACTATGAATAATAAGGCCTTTAAAAATAGATTGAGGGACACGCTCAAACTATTCTTTATCCGTCGATTTATTTTCACTTTTATTTACTGTAGTTTAGCTCCGTTCAGCTAACGGTGACTGAGATTCCCTGCCGGGAATATAGCAATTGAATGGCACTGGAACACGCAATGACATTAATTCAACTATAGATAAGGCATTACAGAAAATGAGGGACACGCTCAATTTCGACCTTATTGTACGATCTCAGACCTTAACTTTAAACTCACTTACTACAGTTTAAAAAGTAGAGAGATGTTCTCGAGTTACCGTCCTCTGCATTCACTCTAGGTTTCATTCATTCAAGCGGGCGGCCGCGCTGCTTACGTCACACACACACACGCACATACAGTCTAGACTCAGACGCTCTCATCCACAGAAATAGAAAATATTAAATAACTTGGTTGTGCTTACAACTAGATTAAACTGCCCGCATTCTCTCCACCAATTAATGTAAGATTGTAATAGGGATTAATTACATAATAATTTAGCTCAAAGGGAATCGAATATGATTCAGGGAATTTGAACAGAATCGCTGTTTTACGGCTGTTTGAGTCGACCCACGATTCATTCAGCAGCCGTCTAACAGACACTCTGCAATGGATATTACTATCCAGAATATAGTGAAAACACTATATATTAGCACAGTAGCAAAATCAGCAGTTTAAGGCAGTAACTTGTAAGCACGAAACCCAAGATACTTAATAAAAATATGAATTTATTGGATAAACCTAACACATACAAACTAAACTAACATAAAACACACGCATTCACACAGGTTGCAGAAAGAGAAAGTGAGGAAAGAATGAGTTTAAAGGAATGAAAATATGAAGTCCCAAGTTATAGCAATGTGCATTTGCTTAGACCTGAACAACCATCAATCACTTAATTAACCCTCGTATTGAGTCTCTCAAAGAGGTTATTAAACTTTATATCAAAATGCACCAGTTCAGTAAGATTCTAGAGGTTACTTGCGCATTGCCTTTGGGAATTCCTTTGGTTGCGTCGCTTCAAAAAGGGGGCTTTCCCGAGGTTGCTGATTGGTTGGTGGTCTGGTCGGTCAATGTGATGTCTTCTTGGGCGTTGGCTGGATATGAGAGTTGTGAGTGCGCTGATAAAGTTCGGGTCAACGAAGACGTTTAAGTCGGTCGCGGCTTGCACAAACTTAACTAGACACGAAACTCTCAACGGAAAGAAATAAAAAAAGGGATTTAAGAAAAAAAACAGAAGTGGAATGATCTCCTCATGTTTCCTTTAGATGAGGAGGCTGGCATTCAGGCCAGGCGGCGTCGAGACGCCGCGGCGCGAAGCACGTGAAGAGCGTTATTAGGAGTAAGAAAAGTTGCAAGAGAAGAGAGAGATTTGAGGGTGTCCTTGGTATTTAAACTCAGCCTTTGGACACCTCCCAAAATGATGTCTTGACCAATTAGAACATTGGCTGAACTCCGGTGGGCTGCTGGTTTCACCTTCCAAACCACAAATCACAATGTTATCTTATTAGTCCCGTGATCCCAAATTCCCGCTCTTTGCAGAGATAAATTTGGACATGATTTCTATAACAAGACTATAATACATTTCGCAAAGAATTGAATTACAGGAACATTTTGAGAATGCGATTTCCAACTCAGACATATCAAACATCAATATAAACCATTAAACTATTCAAGAGTTATCAAAAGGGACATACACAATGAGTGATTAAAACATAATAGACAAATGTATGGGTTACATATATGAATAGGAAATTATGCAGAGAAATGATGAGTTGCTCATGAGTCCTTTAAGCATAATTTTGGGTGCATATGTACATCAATAGACAGTTTTCTGTGCCCTTCTGTGAGAGTCTGTTCTCTAAGCTGGGAGGTCAAAAGTTTAGGGAAGGAATTTCCGTTGTGTCCTGTGTGTGGGGGAAAACCAACCATATCGCTAATGACTTTAATCATGTGATGTTCAAAATGTGCATCTCTTTGACCATTAATCTTGGTTACTTGCTCCAAATTTGACAATCTCCTTATTCGAAGGATTTGATTATGAAGAAGTGTCTTTGTGTTAATTTTGCAAGTTCTTGGTTAGTTAGGTCTGCTTCAGGCTGGCGTTCTGGCGTCAGGCTATGAAACGTCAGATTTATGATGGGGGGGCCTCTTGTGGAATGTGAGTCTGTAGTGTTTTTACTTCTAATCGACTCTCCCAAATTGTTTGATTCGCGCTGATATACTACATACATATTGTTGTTACAAAATGTAGTTACATAATTCTTGTTACACATGTGTACTTCCAGAAGTGAAAAAAGTGTTGTTACCAATGTCCTGTTACACATTTGTACTTACAAATGCTATTTAGTGAGTTGTTACATGTGTGTAATTACACCAGTATTAGAGCTGTAGATACAATGTACCAATGTGTACATACACTGTAGTTACATGCTACGTACACATCTAGTTACCATGTAACTTCACAGGTATTAGGGACACTTAATATAAAGTGGGACCTTGTACTCCATTTTACAGTTAAAACTCATTTCCAGGCCACACTGTTTAGAGCCTTGTGATTTTTGCGATGCAGACAACACGGAAAGGAACCACTGACTCCAGACATAAAACCACAATTCACTGTATATAGCGGATTGATAAGGAATTTGGCCAATTTTGAATTAAACAATAAGGAAATAGTGCTGCACAGCTAATCAAATTTAGGTTGTGATATGGACTAATGTCAGTAATTATTAATCTGCTGTTTTGCAATTGTCAGAGTCATGTCTGTGTATTGTCCTGTTCTGTCATGTTTTCCAAGTGTTTTTCCCCCCATGTTTCTAGCTTATATGGTTTAGTCCTTGTCTCCCCCTTTTGGTTATGTTTAGTTAGTTCAGTCTTGCCCATATTTGTATTTCCCCCTCATCATCCTGTTATCTCGTTTGTGACCACGCCCCCGTTTCAGTGTATTTAAGAGTCTGTGTGTGCACTCCCCATTTGTCCGTCAATGCTTACTGTTACATCTGTTTGCTTGTTTTCATGTGCTCAGCCTATACTCCCGGTTTTTGTTTATTTGTATTAGTTTCAGTGTTTTGTTTTAATAAATCTTTATTCATTCATCTACTCCGGTTCTCCTCATCATTCTCCACTCCTCAACCCCGCCTGGATCGTGACAGATTGACGGACCAAAACTGAGGATGAATCGGGCTGAGGAACAACTATGGAGACTGCGGCAGGGCGGTCGAACGTTGGAGCGATATGTGGAGGAGTTCCTCGAGCTTTCACATCAGGTGGGCTGGCCCGATGCTTCACTCGGCGCTGTGTTTACTTTGGGACTGGATGATGAGATGATTCGCTGCGATCTTCCTGCCTGTCAATTCCCCTTGATCGAGCTAGTCAATCTCATTCTGTTTTTAAATGGATCTGATTTCGAAATCGAAGAAGTTTATCCTAGCAATCCGATTAAGTCTCATCATCCAGCCCCCTCTGCCACACAGCACATCGCGCCAGCCCTCCATCAGCCAGGACCCCCCACATACCGTGCCAATGGTTTGCACCGCCAGCCCAGTCTCCTATCTCCAGTCGTCCTCCAAAGCTCCGCTGCTGTCCTCAGCCCGATGCGGCCGGCCTCCTCCCTGCGCTCTCATCTACCGGCTTCCGCCCAGCGCTCTAATCTGCCGGCTGCCACGCCAGCTCACAAGATGGCTGCCATACCGGAATCTGCACGCAAGATGGCTACCACGCAGGAGTCTGCACGCAAAATGGCTGCCACGCAGGAGTCGGCAAGCAAGATGGCCGCCACGCCAGTTCACAAGATGGCTGCCGCGCCAGATTCTGCAAACAAGATGGCTGCCACGTCGGATTCTGCAAGCAAGATGGTCGTCGTTGCTGAGTTCCCGGCCAAGATGGTAACCAAGCCTGAGTCCCCGGCCAAGATGGCCGCCGTTCCTGAATCCTCGGCCAAGATGGCCGCCAAGCCTGAGTTCCTGGCCAAGATGGCCGTCGTTCCTGAACCCTCGGCCAAGATGGCCGCCAAACCTGAGTTCCCGGTCAAGATGGCCGCTGTTCCAGAGTTCCCGGCCAAGATGGCCGCCGTTGCTGAGTTCCCGATCAAGATGGCCGCCATTACTGAGTTCACAGCCAAGATGAACGCCGTTCCAGAACCCTCGGCCAAAATGACCACCCAACCTGAAATCCCGGCCAAGATGGCCACCAAGCCTGAGTCTGCACCCAAGATGGCTACCGCCAAGTCAGAGTCTTCGCTGGTTCCGCCCAGCCTTCCTGAGTCTCCTCTGGTTCCGCCCAGTCTCCCAGAGTCTTCGCTGGTTCCGCCCAGCCTTCCAGTGACTGCGCCGCCAGAGCGCCCTCCAGTGACTGCGCCGCCAGAGCGCCCTTTAGTGACTGCGCCGCCAGAGCGCCCTTTAGTGACTGCGCCGCCAGAGCGCCCTCCAGTGACTGCGCCACCAGAGCGCCCTCCAGTGACTGCGCCGCCAGAGCGCCCTCCAGAGCCCGCTCCTCAAGAGCGCCGCCCAGAGCCCGCTCCTCAAGAGCGCCGCCCAGAGCCCGCTCCTCAAGAGCGCCGTCCAGAGCCCGCTCCTCAAGAGCGCCGTCCAGAGCCCGCTCCTCAAGAGCGCCGTCCAGAGCCCGCTCCTCAAGAGCGCCGTCTAGAGCCCGCTCCTCAAGAGCGCCCTCCAGAGCCGACGCCCTCTTCTGCGCGCCCTCCAGAGCCAGAGCTGTCTCCAGCGCGCCCTCCTGAGCCGGAGCTCTCTCCTGCGCGCCCTCCAGAGCCGGAGCTGTCTCCAGCGCGCCCTCCTGAGCCGGAGCTCTCTCCTGCGCGCCCTCCAGAGCCGGAGCTGTCTCCAGCGCGCCCTCCAGAGCCGGAGCTGTCTCCAGCGCGCCCTCCTGAGCCGGAGCTCTCTCCTGCGCGCCCTTCCGTGCTCTCCTGTGTGGACTATACCCTAGGTTCCCCCAAGAAAATTTTGGGGCGGGGGGCTACTCCCCTGATCGGCCATGGCTACCTGAACTGTTTACCCAGCCATGGCCACCTGGACTGTTTACCCGGCCATGGCCACCTGGACTGTTTACTCGGCCATGGCCACCTGAACTGTTTACCCAGCCATGGCCACCTGGACTGTTTACTCGGCCATGGCCACCTGAACTGTTTACCCAGCCATGGCCACCTGGACTGTTTACTCGGCCATGGCTTCCTGAGCCTCCAGATCCGCCATGGCCTCCTGAACTATTGTCCCGGCCATGGCTGCCTGAGCCGCCAGATCCACCATGGCCACCTGGACTGTTTACCCGGCCATGGTTTCCTGAACCCCCAGACCCGCCATGGCCACCTGAGATCCCTGATCCGCCCTGGAGACCACCTCTATGTCCCCTGTGTCCTCCTAGCGGTCTCCAGGGCGCCCACCCTCCCTCCCCTTTGGATGTTATTAGGTGCGGGACGCGCCTTCGGGGGAGGGGGGGTAATGTCAGAGTCATGTCTGTGTATTGTCCTGTTCTGTCATGTTTTCCAAGTGTTTTTCCCCCCATGTTTCTAGCTTATATGGTTTAGTCCTTGTCTCCCCCTTTTGGTTATGTTTAGTTAGTTCAGTCTTGCCCATATTTGTATTTCCCCCTCGTCATCCTGTTATCTCGTTTGTGACCACGCCCCCGTTTCAGTGTATTTAAGAGTCTGTGTGTGCACTCCCCATTTGTCCGTCAATGCTTACTGTTACCTCTGTTTGCTTGTTTTCATGTGCTCAGCCTATACTCCTGGTTTTTGTTTATTTGTATTAGTTTCAGTGTTTTGTTTTAATAAATCTTTATTCATTCATCTACTCCGGTTCTCCTCATCATTCTCCACTCCTCAACCCCGCCTGGATCGTGACAGCAATCTTTGTTCACAACCAGAATAGGTGCATTTCTTTTTGAATTTGCATTTGTATTATTGATTGCATTTGTATTATTGAGCACAATGGAATAGTAGCAGAATAATTCTGAGTAAAATATACATTTTGCTAAAATATTTGTTGTTGGACATTAAATATGCCTCATGTAGAATTTTCAACCAACATATAAGTGTATTTTTTATGAGCAGTAAATGTACAGTGAATTTTAACTTTTAATTGTATGATGTTAATGCTTTAAAGAGCAATTTTAGATAGTAATGTTCTAATGTTCTGCTAATAACCATGAAAGGTACAGCTGTCATAAAACCAGATAAGAAAGGCTGCATGGCTAGAAACTGCTGGTCAACTGACTGCACAAGTAGCAATCATGGTAAAATGTTTTCATATATCTTAAAACAATGTAATTAAATCCTGGGCAGAATACAGCAAGGAATAGTTCACCCAAAAATGAAAATTCAATGTTTATCTGCTGTAGAACACAAATGAAGATTTTTAACTCAAACCGTTGCAGTCTGTCAGTCATATAATGACAGTCAATGGTTACCAAATCTTTAAGAGTAAAAAAAACACAGAAAAAAAAACAAATTAAACCCTGCGGCTTGTGACGATACATTGAGGTCTAGAGACACATAACGATCAGTCTGTGCAAGAAACTGAACACTCGATGCATCACGCGCGGGCTGATGTGAACGCACTCAGGAGAGTATAACTCTCTAGAGGTAAATAATTATATAAATACTGATTCGTTTTTTTTTGCACAGACCGATCATTTTGTGTCTTAAGACCTCAGTGTATCACCACAAGCCGCATGGTTTAAGTTGGTTTTGTCTGTGTATGTTTTTTTTTTTTTACTCTTGGAGATTTGGTAACCATTGACTGCCATTATATGACTAACAGACTGCAACGGTTTGAGTTAAAAATCTTTGTTTGTGTTCTACTGAAGAAACAAAGTCACCAACATCTTGGATGCCCTGGGGGTAAGCAGATAAACATCAAATTTTCATTTTTGGTTGAACTATCCCTTTTAATCCATTCAGTTGTATTTTTATTCAATTTTTATGTATTTGATTTATTATTTAACTTGCATTTTTGGCCAAAATGTGAGTCCATAATTCATAATAGTCAATTCTCTGGTGAAGATCTACTGGTGTGCAAGTGATGAAATGTTACATTTCTTGAAATCCATACTGATTAAAAAACTAATCTACAGCAAATTTTCATTTTTAGGTGAAGTATTTTAGTGCCTTGAGCCCTGTTGTACCCTACCTAAAAATGCTAATGTGATCACATTGAACAGACATATATGAATAAGTGTTTCTGAAATCATGTTTTAGCTGTTAAAAGGGATACATCTATCAGAACAGAAATTGTTTATGCCTGGTCAGATAAGTGTTAACTCTCACTCACCATCCCTAAAAAACACATTGTTCAGTGCGCAGTGTATCAATCTACAATTTAAAATATAAAATCGCAGTAAAAACGTAAAATAAAACTGCAATGCAGCATGTTATATAGTGTATGTGTATAGTATGGTGTTGTTAATTCTGTTGTAATTCAGACACTGTAGGGTCGTAAATCAATTTCACATCTATCAGAAAAAAGTAGAGTAGAGAAACTTACATACTTAATCTGACAAGCATAACTATGATTTGTTTCATACTGTCCTTTTTGTCTTGTAAAAATTGTATGTGTTAGATTTAGTTGCTCTAGTTTTTGTGTTCTTTATTGAACAGGAACCATCAGCTTTGAGGTGAAAGAGCTGTATACCTCATCACTTTCATGACAGCACTGCAGAAATCAGGCATGGCAGTTTAATATGAGCTCAAATACTGCAATCTTAAATGTCTTTGAGCCAGTTACCATTTCATACAGTCCACAAATTCACAATGACACCTGGTTAAGGCAGCTATGTCTTTGCTGATGGATGTGTGCTTTTGTGTGAGCCTCATACATCTCCATCCTTTTGCACAACAAGCCTACCACAACAAAGCCTGCAGAAATAAATTTTCACTGTGGGGCTATATGGAAATATATTGAATTTGAAGTACAATGATTTAATGCTAAGGCTCCATCACTTCTACAACCAAACATAGAACAAGCAATTTGAAAAATTGATAGTTGGATATATAATGTTTAAATATAACAAATGTTACTAAAATACATTAGGTGGCTCCAGATTATTTAGATGGGGGTGATAATGAAATGAAATATCCAAGCAAGCAACCTGCACTGATTCTAATCAGCAAAACTTAGCTCCTAAAAGTCATTAAATACAGTCATTTTTAAAGTTATTCCCAACTATTGCCAGCTCTCATTTCTCCACACTTCAGTACAGACAAATGTAAATTGTCCATATGATTTTGTTTCAAAACCTACATTTTTATTTAATTTACTTTTTAATGGGCAAGTTAGAGCAGATGATGAAGGAAATGATTTGATACTATTTAGAAAGCATCCTAGAATGCACCTCATTATGTTGACTGTGAGAACATTCTGTCTGAGGTGAAAGCTGAAAGTTAAAATACTTTTACTTTTTATTTTTTTCAGTTGTTCTCAATGGGAGTGCTACTTTTCTAAAAAAAAAATGTTTTTAAAAAAGTGTGCAGAACGCTGAGTGTCTTTTTCACGCTGTGCGTTCAGGGTTTTTATTCTTGGCAGCGAGAGTTGAAGAATGTTCAGCTTTGATTAAAATGCTGTGCTCATCACTGTCACTTTCTAGTCAGCTAACCAATTAAAGTGGAGGAGGGGTGGGACTAGTACCGACCAACCGTCAGGCCCTGCTTGTACTACAACTAAACAACAATGGAGAAGTTAATATTCCTTGTCTTCGAGTATTTATGTCTTTACCAGATGGAATTGCCAGACTGCCATATTAATGTTTAAAAAATATAATGCCTGGACATACATTTAGTTTGCGATGCGTCTGCCATATTACTAAAGTATACATTCTGTATCGTGGTAATCAAAGCACGCTGTGATCATCACTAAATCGTTAATAAGAGAAGCTACCAGGAGGCCAAAGGCAACTTTGAGGGCTTTATGGCTGGGTCTGGTCAGTTTGTGCATGTGATAACTATCTCTGAAGCTTTATACAAAGCTTGCCTGTATGATAGGGTGGCACTATGCAAAAACACATTTGGAAGAGTCTGATACCTTTTGGCAAAAGGTGCTATGATCTGATGAGACCAAAGTTGACCTTTTTGGAGGCTCCAAGCACTATGTTTGGCAAAAAGCAAACAGCACACCACCCAAAACACATCATACCTACTGTGAAGCATTGTGGTGGCAGCATTATGTTGTGGGTGTGTTTCTCTTCAGCTGGGACTGGGTGATTGGTCAGGATTGAAGGGAAAATGGATTCTACCAAGTAATGGTAGACTAATGGTTAGAGACAACTAATGGTTAGAGAGTCAGACTTGTAACCCAAAGGTTGCAGGTTCGAGCCTCAGGTCCGGACTGTAGGTGAAGGGAGTGAAAAACATGTTAATACCATGACTGAGGTGGTGTCAAACAGGAAGTAACCACCAAAGAACCACACAGTCAGTATATTTAGGAAAGGGCTCCCTCTGGTGGTTGGATGAATGGCCACCAGCCCCATTTGTTACAGATGCATGCTGCCATCTTATATACCTGTATATACGGGGGAGTGGCTTGGAATGCAAATTTCACTCACCAATTTGCATTGGCCTTTTCTTCTAAGCTCATAGGTGATTGGGGCTCCCAAATGAGACCCCAGGATGTTAGTAACGCCGAACGTGACTGACTGATAGGGAACTTGCTAACTAGCACATTATTAGGAAAGGTGATTTGCAAAGATTCATAAAAACCCCCTTATACTCACTTATTCTGTAGGTGAAGCTGGATCACGAATGATTTATGCAAACACATTAAGGTAGATTGACAGGCGCATTTTTTCAAAAACGAAAATAATGTTAATCCTCTGCATCTTTAGCGGCTCAGATGTTGGGAGTAAATGATGACTACCGTGTTCAATATTACATCCCACAACAAATCACTTAATTGGAGACATTCTTGTCTACCCCTTCTCCGGCATTGAAACAATGGAGAACAAATGGTATTAAAGCTGCAAGCAGCGATGAACGGGCCCTCGCACCCCGACCGATGGCTTTAGGAAAACAGCAAACGGTGGGCAGTGTGCTTTTAATACAGTAAATATAGGAGAAATATGTCATAAGTCATTTAAATGTGCCAAACTTGCCGCTGCCAGCTGGTGGTGCTATGCCTATAAATGATTATTGGCATGTAGATGTGTTTAGGCCAGCACTTTTATCAAACATATGAAGTTTGGTGCAGATTGACCTTGGTATGTTTGAGTTAGTGAAAGATATGATATATCCTGCTGCCAACAGGTGGCACTATGATAATATCTGAATATTGGCCTTTAGATGTCTTCAGGCCAGGACTCTTACCAAACCTGTGAATTTTGAGGCATTTTATGGCTGAGTTATAACAACTTCTATGTCAATTGCGAAACAACAAACTTTGTCACGCTGCCACAGACACGCCCTATGACGAAAACTCAAGATCTTCGCCATTTAACATCTCTAAGGCCTCTAGATCAGACTGACCAAATATAATGTTGATTTCATTAAATCTCTAGGAGGAGTTTGCTATAAACCTAACCCCCTGCAAGGACTTCAGATAATGCCAACTGTGAACCAATATTTTCCCTATATTCTGATGATGATGATAAGAACATGTAATTCATGATGATAACAAAATGTTATTATTGCTTGCATTACGTAGACCATTTCTGCTTAAATGTCATCATTACTTATCTGTACAATTTGTGTGTGGATATTGCTTTGCTGGTGACTCCTGTTATAAGACATCACTCTTAAGCGCTACATAACTAAGAATCAATTAGGAAAACGGTGCCCAGTTGGCACATGCATTCACAGTAACCCTCAGCCAGTTTGGATTTAAAGTTTACAGAATTGAAAGGGTTAAACTTTAAAATCAACACACAGACACATACACACAATATATAAAATTTTGCCATCCAGTTTCATTTGTTAACATTAACTATATTAGTTAACATGAACAACAATTAAATAGCAGTATTAAAAGTATTCATATATTGTTTAAAGGTAAATTATTATCTTTTAACATTAGTTTATGTACTGTGAATTAACATGAACATGAACACAGTTCATGTGGGTGTACAGCAATACACAATAAAGTGCTCTATAAATGCTTCATTCTTTCAAAATATCTTTAAAAATCAAGTTGAGTATTGTAATGGGGCGATATATATATATATTAGGGGTGGGCATAGATTAATTTTTTTTAATCTAGATTAATCTAGATTAAATCTTGGAATTAATCTAGATTAATCTAGATTAAAATGGCTAATTTGAATTCTGATGAAGGCATTCAGAATATGTGTGCTACCCAAATAATGACTAAAAGTAAGTCTTCGAGAACGGGCCAGGTGGCGCATTAGATCAGGCGCTCATCTCCTGTTTCCAAAATGCATCACAAACTGCTTGACAATTGCATTTACAACATAATTACCTATACAAACTTGTGTAACCAAGTACTTCTGCGCAAAAGGCTGCACGACGTGCGCATTGCCGTTAAATACACAGACGCGCACGGGCATGGATTTCTGTGTGCATAGTCTTCCATTAAACTGCGTTGCTTTTAGAAGCATCAATTCAGTTGTTGCATATTGTTTAATGTCTTTATTTCAGGATTATCAAAGTAAATTATAACTCACGTGCCCCAGTGAAAAGGGTCTAGCAACGCACCTGCCCTGAAGCGGCTTCATAGCTGCATCCATGTTTGCACGTCTCATTTGATGTGGTAATTTCACAGAAGTTGAAGACTCGTTCTCGCCCCCTACAGTGCAATTCGACTAGGTATACGTCATCCGCGCTAAAATATCAAGGTGAAAGTCATCATATCTTGCGTAGTTTAGACCCAGCTCCCAACCCAACTTTGAGAATAGATTAACGGCAATATTTTTTTTATCGCCCGATAAGAGTCTCACGTTAACGCAGCACGTTAACGCCGATAACGGCCCACCACTAATATATATATATATGTATGTAACATTTTGAATCTAATATGCTTCCTTTAGATAGGAAATGTCCATGATCTTCATGGCTGTTTGAATAAACTGCGTAAGCTTAGACTTTAACTGCACTATCAGGTTACCATACCAGATATGTATTCCATATCTAATCACAATCTCCAGACAGTTTGATAAAACAACATTATAATCTTACTACTAACACCATAAAGTCTAACTTTTCTCAAGAAATAAAATCTCTGCCTTAGCTTAGAGCAAGGCTTTCAACGTGTACATTCCATGACAGTGAACACGCAATCTGAACACCAAGGTAATATAAGTTGACCATAATAAGGTTAAGGTTATAAAGACACCTAATAATGGGAACATTATGGATAAATAATGACCTATGATTTCCGATTAACTTTGGATCCAAAATCATCTCAGTTTTCTTCACATTAATAACAAGATGATGCACATCACACCACTCTAAAAAATGTTCGGTTTCAGAGTGGTAAGATTATATATCTTGATCTTTATATAACAAGCTAAGAATAGCAGTGTCATCACTAAATTTCACAATAAAATTGTTGGTGGTTTTACTCACACAACTGTTTGTATACAATGTGAAAAGAACTGGGTAGCTTACACATTTATGGGCTCCTGTATTAATGTAGTTTGAGAGACAAATGGAGCTCAAACATAGTTCAGTCAGACCATGATGTGACAGCCAGCAGCAGCTGATGCTCAGCTGATTGTAACTCCTCCCACTACTATTAAAAATATTAGTTCATCCATACTCACACTTGACTTAATATGCACTTACCCTGCTCCATCCCCAACTCCCACTTATACAGGCAGTTGATCATTTAGCGTCTTCTCCACAGAAATCATCTATCAGCTAATTGTTTCTAAATCTTGTCCAGTCTCATTTACAGACTTGTATCACTTCAGCATGAAATTTTAAATCTGTTGCGTATAAAAAAATTCTGGTTATTGCATAACCAGCTCAGAATCTGAGACCTTCAGAGCAAAGCATGCTGCCAAAATGAACCTTGTTCATCTTCAAGAAACAGCTAAAAAAAAATCTCTTCCATCTACACTTGACCCTCTAACACTTGCACTCTCTATTCTGTTTCTATTCTAACTACTTGTTTTATTTTTATAAAAAAAAAAAAAAAAAAGACCTTCTAACACTATTGTCAGAGTAAAGCCTGCCACCTAAATACTGTTCAGAGTGGTCCTGACTAAAATCTGGGGTCGGAGATTGTCTTATTAACCTGCTGAGTTCTATTAGTTAAAAGTGAAAGTTACCATTTTATAAAACTTACGTGCACCTGTTTCAGTGTTTCCAACAATAAAAATGGCTGTAAGTGAAAGCTGAAATAAAATCAATAAAAAAAGATGTGCATATGCCTTTTAGTGTCCTCCAGATTTTTTAGGACCTAATCGGTGGTACCTCTTGATGCATCATCTGTGCTCCTTTCCTGTCTGCAGGAACTCTTTTTTTTAAAGGCAGGCAGAAAACCCACCAGGATTTCTTTTTACAACTTGATTGCAGCATTGGAAATATCATGGTGCAACCATGTTTCCGTGAACACCATCTTATGGCACTTTTCCACTGCGTGGTACAACTTGGCAGGGCCCTGCATGGCACGGCTTGGCTTGGCTCGCTTTGCATTACCACTGCGTGGTACAGATTGGCATGGCATTGCTCAGCTCGCTTGCTTTTGCTTGCTTCAAAGTGGGTGAAATTATAAGGCTAGTTGTGCTGCCTCTACTGCCGTGACATTGTAAATGCGAGTCACAAACACACGAGACAGGAGCATTTCTTTTTTTATTTTTTTTTAAGCAAATTGTTTAAGTAATGTGCATGATACTGTGATACCTGTAGGTTTGGTATCTTGTGACAAATCCAATGATACTGATAGTGACGATTCTATGACCAATCAGTAATCTGCAGTGTTAACACATCACATTTTAGTATTGATTTAGTTCGCTTGAAACTTATCTGAGGTGGTACTATTTAAGAGAGCCGAACTAAGCTTTACCATGCAGTGGAAAAGCGGCAGAAAGTGAGCCATACTGAGCTGTACTGAGACGTACCATGCAGTGTAAAAGCACCAAAACTGGACGTGTGGTACTCAAAACTTACGAAATTCCTCCATTTTACACTGCAGAGATCTTGCATTGCAAAAAAAAATCAATGGTAGGGGTACTCTATTTCCTCGCCGCCGAAGATGCTGCCATATCCTGTCTCGCTGGCCGCTTTTCCTCGACCTTCTCTTGCACGCAGGTTGCAGCCTTTTACAACCAGGCAGGTCCAACGGGTATGGTCTGGCATAACGTGTAAGCAATGCATCTCTAGTGTCATATCTGATGTAATGCTTGGCACCGTACAGGAAATACCAATGCCTGGCAAGCAAATTGAGCAATTGTTGCCATATCAACACAACATTAAAACAAAACAATATGAATGTCGCAAATATAAATATAAGTGGTGAATGGAAGAATGTAAACTACAGTATATACCTTTAAAAGATGTGACTTGGGATATGGATCATTGGTCCCTTGATGTGGCCATTAGGTCCTAGACTATAACAAGTTATCAGTGTCTAACAACAGAAGAGTAAACTCGGATGTGGACCTCAAGAGAAATCAAAGCTAATCAGAATGTCCTCTGCCTGTTGACCATTGACTTCGATTTGTTAACATCAAGATGGGATTGATTATTGAGAACAGTTAAACCAGCGCTGAGTGGTTTGTTTATTGTCCTTCTGTCATTTTTTTTTCTTCTGTTTTCCTAAAGATGAAAGATACTTCTCTTAGTAGGTGACAGAATTTTTTTTTGCAATTGACATTAAGTTAAATATATTTTAAATATTTAAGTATTTTAAAAGCACATATATTGTGTAATGATTTATAATATTCAAATTTAAATCCCTTGTTATTCTTCATTAGTGTAGAATATATAATGAGTAAGGTACTTAAATAATTTGACATTTAGGCAAAAAAAAAAAAAAAAAAGGTTAAAGCTTTAGAAGAGATCACAACAACATTACCTTTACATTTAGCCATTTAGCAGATGCTTTTATCCAAAGAAACTAATGAATAAGGGCAATAGATGCATTCAAAGCCAACAAAGGATCAATTATATTTAAGTAGTCTGACAAGTCTTAGTCAGTTTAATGCAGTAAAATTAGCTTTTTTATAATAATAAAAAGAGATAGAACGAGAAAGAGAATGCTAGTGTTAGTGGGTCATTTTTAAATAATAAATAAAAAGCAAACAAGTAGATGGAATAGATAAAGAATAGACAATGCTAGTGTTGGGTCATTTTTTTCTTTTTTAATAAAAAATAGTTAGAATAGAAATAGAGTAGAGAGTGCAAGTTTAGATGGAAGAGATGTGTTTCTAGCTTTTTCTTAAAGATAAGCAAAGTGTACACCAAGTCAAATTATTTTGGCTGCAGGTTTTGCTCTAAAGGGTTCAGATTCTGAGCTGTCCACAAGCAAACCTCTCACTGAGGTTTAAATCCCCCAACACTATAATGTAGTATGTTTAATTCTAAGATCACTTAGGGAGCACAGCTCCCTGAATGGTTGAAAGAGGGTACATGCCTTGATATTTAAAGGTCCCATATTGTACACATTTCTGGAGGCTTATTTTAGTTGTTGATGTCCTTAAGATTATATATTTGCGGTATAAGTGCCAGAATCCATCTCAATATATTTTTACAGCTCCTTTTTTAGGAGCTCTGTCAAAAACAGGTCGATTTTGGCCCATCTAATTAATATTCATGAGCCTCTCTTCTGATTGGCCTGTTGTTTTCTGAGTGACGCACAGCCAGGCCAACCACAGGTAACTACGGTCATGTATGCTTTAGCCAAGCCCAGAGCCATAAAGAGAGCCTAGCTTGCTGATACTCAACAGGATATTTCAGAATGATCATTAATGTTTTTTTCTTTTTCAAACACCGAATGCAGTAAGCTACATAACTGTTGCTTTAGTAAAGCCCCTTTCACAATGCGCACTGATTCTGGAAAATTACGGGAACGAGCGCTATGTGAACAATAGCCAGAACCATAAAGGCGGTGTTGTAGTGATGATGCACGTTATCATGCGACTCTTCACGACGGAAAAATACGTGCAAAGTGGAATGAAGCGGCGATCGGGCAGAGCCAGCTCCGCACTATCAGCGCTGAAGCATAGTTTGTTCCGGTTAGTTTCAGTTTAGTGAAACGTACGTGTCGCATTACATCTCACATCCAAACGTCACATGTCTTTATGGGTTGTGTGTAAAGCACGCACAGATTCCGGAAAACAACTGTGAATGAACCAAATCAAACAACTCCGGAACAAATCATGGGAAACATTATCCGTGTATTTACCGGAATCGCTGTGTGAAAGAGGCTGAAGTTGACGTGCCTCTGGTCTCTTATATTCATGTTGTTCTGAAGCCTGTGCAGTGATGTAGTTTCGGCATCTATGGACTGAACAGGGTTCCCTTCCGGGAACTCGAGCTGCATCATACAAGGCTTTGGGGAACGCCATTGGCGGGCCGCACTCTGAGTCATAGTCTATGAGCCAATAGAAGACGGGAGTGACGTCACAGGCGCGGTGACGTCAGCGACCAGGAAGTATAAAGCACATGCGTTTGAAGCCGGCGGCAGCTTTTGTCATTCAGCGAGAGAGAAGAAGAAAAAAAAAAAAAAGGTGGTCCCTCCTCAACACAGAGAATCCGGGTTCTACAGCCTATGGGCTGCGGCCCATTCTAGATCTCAGACAGCTAAACCTCTCAGTCAGAAAACTGAAGTTCAAAATGTTGACTGTCAGACATGTCGTGTCTCAAATCAGGTCCGAGGACTGGTTTGTCACGATAGATCTAAAAGACGCATACTTTCACGTCTCCATCCTTCCTCAACACAGGAAGTTTCTCAGGTTCGCTTTCAGGGGCAAAGCTTACCAATACAGAGTTCTTCTTTTCGGCCTAGCACTCTCACCCCGAACTTTCACGAAGTGTGTGGATGCTGCTCTGGCTCCTCTGCGACTCCAGGGCATCCGCATACTCAACTACATAGACGACTGGCTGATCCTAGCCAGCTCGGAACAGTTAGCGGCTCAACATCGAGGGGCCCAGTGCTGGGAGCTCCTTGCCGCCGCGTCACGCTAGCGACAGATGCATCCCTCACCGGGTGGGGAGCGGTCATGAGTGGCCGCTCAGCCCACGGTCTATGGAATGGTCACCATCTCTCCTGGCACATAAATTGCCTAGAGATGCTGGCCGTATTCCAGGCCCTGAAGCATTTCCTTCCAGACCTGAGAAACCGTCACGTGCTGGTCCGTACAGACAACTCTGCGGTAGTCTATTATATAAATCACCAGGGAGGTCTGCGTTCACGCCCCTTATACAAGTTGGCGTACCGGATCCTCCTGTGGTCTCAAGGAAAGCTTCTTTCGTTGAGAGCAGTCCATATTCCCGGACGTCTCAACGTGGGAGCAGACATCCTGTCGAGGCAGGGGCCGAGGACTGGGGAATGGATGCTTCACCCTCAAGTAGTGAAGCAAATCTGGAGAGTGTTTGGCCAGGCTCAAGTGGACCTCTTTGCGACTCAAGAGACATCGCAATGTCCCCTCTGGTACTCTCTAGTTCCTCCAGCTCCTCTCGGACTGGATGCTATGGTACAGACGTGGCCG
>NC_133369.1:40496171-40516511 GCF_049309525.1 Garra rufa
ATATGTGGAGGAGTTCCTCGAGCTTTCACATCAGGTGGGCTGGCCCGATGCTTCACTCGGCGCTGTGTTTACTTTGGGACTGGATGATGAGATGATTCGCTGCGATCTTTCTGCCTGTCAATTCCCCTTGATCGAGCTAGTCAATCTCATTCTGTTTTTAAATGGATCTGATTTCGAAATCGAAGAAGTTTATCCTAGCAATCCGATTAAGTCTCATCATCCAGCCCCCTCTGCCACACAGCACATCGCGCCAGCCCTCCATCAGCCAGGACCCCCCACATACCGTGCCAATGGTTCGCACCGCCAGCCCAGTCTCCTATCTCCAGTCGTCCTCCAAAGCTCCGCTGCTGTCCTCAGCCCGATGCGGCCGGCCTCCTCCCTGCGCTCTCATCTACCGGCTTCCGCCCAGCGCTCTAATCTGCCGGCTGCCACGCCAGCTCACAAGATGGCTGCCACGCCAGCTCACAAGATGGCTGCCATACCGGAATCTGCACGCAAGATGGCTACCACGCAGGAGTCTGCACGCAAAATGGCTGCCACGCAGGAGTCGGCAAGCAAGATGGCCGCCACGCCAGTTCACAAGATGGCTGCCGCGCCAGATTCTGCAAACAAGATGGCTGCCACGTCGGATTCTGCAAGCAAGATGGTCGTCGTTGCTGAGTTCCCGGCCAAGATGGTAACCAAGCCTGAGTCCCCGGCCAAGATGGCCGCCGTTCCTGAATCCTCGGCCAAGATGGCCGCCAAGCCTGAGTTCCTGGCCAAGATGGCCGTCGTTCCTGAACCCTCGGCCAAGATGGCCGCCAAACCTGAGTTCCCGGTCAAGATGGCCGCTGTTCCAGAGTTCCCGGCCAAGATGGCCGCCGTTGCTGAGTTCCCGATCAAGATGGCCGCCATTACTGAGTTCACAGCCAAGATGAACGCCGTTCCAGAACCCTCGGCCAAAATGACCACCCAACCTGAAATCCCGGCCAAGATGGCCACCAAGCCTGAGTCTGCACCCAAGATGGCTACCGCCAAGTCAGAGTCTTCGCTGGTTCCGCCCAGCCTTCCTGAGTCTCCTCTGGTTCCGCCCAGTCTCCCAGAGTCTTCGCTGGTTCCGCCCAGCCTTCCAGTGACTGCGCCGCCAGAGCGCCCTCCAGTGACTGCGCCGCCAGAGCGCCCTTTAGTGACTGCGCCGCCAGAGCGCCCTTTAGTGACTGCGCCGCCAGAGCGCCCTCCAGTGACTGCGCCACCAGAGCGCCCTCCAGTGTCTGCGCCGCCAGAGCGCCCTCCAGAGCCCGCTCCTCAAGAGCGCCGCCCAGAGCCCGCTCCTCAAGAGCGCCGCCCAGAGCCCGCTCCTCAAGAGCGCCGTCCAGAGCCCGCTCCTCAAGAGCGCCGTCCAGAGCCCGCTCCTCAAGAGCGCCGTCCAGAGCCCGCTCCTCAAGAGCGCCGTCTAGAGCCCGCTCCTCAAGAGCGCCCTCCAGAGCCGACGCCCTCTTCTGCGCGCCCTCCAGAGCCAGAGCTGTCTCCAGCGCGCCCTCCTGAGCCGGAGCTCTCTCCTGCGCGCCCTCCAGAGCCGGAGCTGTCTCCAGCGCGCCCTCCTGAGCCGGAGCTCTCTCCTGCGCGCCCTCCAGAGCCGGAGCTGTCTCCAGCGCGCCCTCCAGAGCCGGAGCTGTCTCCAGCGCGCCCTCCTGAGCCGGAGCTGTCTCCAGCGCGCCCTCCAGAGCCGGAGCTGTCTCCAGCGCGCCCTCCTGAGCCGGAGCTCTCTCCTGCGCGCCCTTCCGTGCTCTCCTGTGTGGACTATACCCTAGGTTCCCCCAAGAAAATTTTGGGGCGGGGGGCTACTCCCCTGATCGGCCATGGCTACCTGAACTGTTTACCCAGCCATGGCCACCTGGACTGTTTACCCGGCCATGGCCACCTGGACTGTTTACTCGGCCATGGCCACCTGAACTGTTTACCCAGCCATGGCCACCTGGACTGTTTACTCGGCCATGGCCACCTGAACTGTTTACCCAGCCATGGCCACCTGGACTGTTTACTCGGCCATGGCTTCCTGAGCCTCCAGATCCGCCATGGCCTCCTGAACTATTGTCCCGGCCATGGCTGCCTGAGCCGCCAGATCCACCATGGCCACCTGGACTGTTTACCCGGCCATGGTTTCCTGAACCCCCAGACCCGCCATGGCCACCTGAGATCCCTGATCCGCCCTGGAGACCACCTCTATGTCCCCTGTGTCCTCCTAGCGGTCTCCAGGGCGCCCACCCTCCCTCCCCTTTGGATGTTATTAGGTGCGGGACGCGCCTTCGGGGGAGGGGGGGTAATGTCAGAGTCATGTCTGTGTATTGTCCTGTTCTGTCATGTTTTCCAAGTGTTTTTCCCCCCATGTTTCTAGCTTATATGGTTTAGTCCTTGTCTCCCCCTTTTGGTTATGTTTAGTTAGTTCAGTCTTGCCCATATTTGTATTTCCCCCTCGTCATCCTGTTATCTCGTTTGTGACCACGCCCCCGTTTCAGTGTATTTAAGAGTCTGTGTGTGCACTCCCCATTTGTCCGTCAATGCTTACTGTTACCTCTGTTTGCTTGTTTTCATGTGCTCAGCCTATACTCCTGGTTTTTGTTTATTTGTATTAGTTTCAGTGTTTTGTTTTAATAAATCTTTATTCATTCATCTACTCCGGTTCTCCTCATCATTCTCCACTCCTCAACCCCGCCTGGATCGTGACAGCAATCTTTGTTCACAACCAGAATAGGTGCATTTCTTTTTGAATTTGCATTTGTATTATTGATTGCATTTGTATTATTGAGCACAATGGAATAGTAGCAGAATAATTCTGAGTAAAATATACATTTTGCTAAAATATTTGTTGTTGGACATTAAATATGCCTCATGTAGAATTTTCAACCAACATATAAGTGTATTTTTTATGAGCAGTAAATGTACAGTGAATTTTAACTTTTAATTGTATGATGTTAATGCTTTAAAGAGCAATTTTAGATAGTAATGTTCTAATGTTCTGCTAATAACCATGAAAGGTACAGCTGTCATAAAACCAGATAAGAAAGGCTGCATGGCTAGAAACTGCTGGTCAACTGACTGCACAAGTAGCAATCATGGTAAAATGTTTTCATATATCTTAAAACAATGTAATTAAATCCTGGGCAGAATACAGCAAGGAATAGTTCACCCAAAAATGAAAATTCAATGTTTATCTGCTGTAGAACACAAATGAAGATTTTTAACTCAAACCGTTGCAGTCTGTCAGTCATATAATGACAGTCAATGGTTACCAAATCTTTAAGAGTAAAAAAAACACAGAAAAAAAAACAAATTAAACCCTGCGGCTTGTGACGATACATTGAGGTCTAGAGACACATAACGATCAGTCTGTGCAAGAAACTGAACACTCGATGCATCACGCGCGGGCTGATGTGAACGCACTCAGGAGAGTATAACTCTCTAGAGGTAAATAATTATATAAATACTGATTCGTTTTTTTTTGCACAGACCGATCATTTTGTGTCTTAAGACCTCAGTGTATCACCACAAGCCGCATGGTTTAAGTTGGTTTTGTCTGTGTATGTTTTTTTTTTTTTACTCTTGGAGATTTGGTAACCATTGACTGCCATTATATGACTAACAGACTGCAACGGTTTGAGTTAAAAATCGTTGTTTGTGTTCTACTGAAGAAACAAAGTCACCAACATCTTGGATGCCCTGGGGGTAAGCAGATAAACATCAAATTTTCATTTTTGGTTGAACTATCCCTTTTAATCCATTCAGTTGTATTTTTATTCAATTTTTATGTATTTGATTTATTATTTAACTTGCATTTTTGGCCAAAATGTGAGTCCATAATTCATAATAGTCAATTCTCTGGTGAAGATCTACTGGTGTGCAAGTGATGAAATGTTACATTTCTTGAAATCCATACTGATTAAAAAAACAAACTAATCTACAGCAAATTTTCATTTTTAGGTGAAGTATTTTAGTGCCTTGAGCCCTGTTGTACCCTACCTAAAAATGCTAATGTGATCACATTGAACAGACATATATGAATAAGTGTTTCTGAAATCATGTTTTAGCTGTTAAAAGGGATACATCTATCAGAACAGAAATTGTTTATGCCTGGTCAGATAAGTGTTAACTCTCACTCACCATCCCTAAAAAACACATTGTTCAGTGCGCAGTGTATCAATCTACAATTTAAAATATAAAATCGCAGTAAAAACGTAAAATAAAACTGCAATGCAGCATGTTATATAGTGTATGTGTATAGTATGGTGTTGTTAATTCTGTTGTAATTCAGACACTGTAGGGTCGTAAATCAATTTCACATCTATCAGAAAAAAGTAGAGTAGAGAAACTTACATACTTAATCTGACAAGCATAACTATGATTTGTTTCATACTGTCCTTTTTGTCTTGTAAAAATTGTATGTGTTAGATTTAGTTGCTCTAGTTTTTGTGTTCTTTATTGAACAGGAACCATCAGCTTTGAGGTGAAAGAGCTGTATACCTCATCACTTTCATGACAGCACTGCAGAAATCAGGCATGGCAGTTTAATATGAGCTCAAATACTGCAATCTTAAATGTCTTTGAGCCAGTTACCATTTCATACAGTCCACAAATTCACAATGACACCTGGTTAAGGCAGCTATGTCTTTGCTGATGGATGTGTGCTTTTGTGTGAGCCTCATACATCTCCATCCTTTTGCACAACAAGCCTACCACAACAAAGCCTGCAGAAATAAATTTTCACTGTGGGGCTATATGGAAATATATTGAATTTGAAGTACAATGATTTAATGCTAAGGCTCCATCACTTCTACAACCAAACATAGAACAAGCAATTTGAAAAATTGATAGTTGGATATATAATGTTTAAATATAACAAATGTTACTAAAATACATTAGGTGGCTCCAGATTATTTAGATGGGGGTGATAATGAAATGAAATATCCAAGCAAGCAACCTGCACTGATTCTAATCAGCAAAACTTAGCTCCTAAAAGTCATTAAATACAGTCATTTTTAAAGTTATTCCCAACTATTGCCAGCTCTCATTTCTCCACACTTCAGTACAGACAAATGTAAATTGTCCATATGATTTTGTTTCAAAACCTACATTTTTATTTAATTTACTTTTTAATGGGCAAGTTAGAGCAGATGATGAAGGAAATGATTTGATACTATTTAGAAAGCATCCTAGAATGCACCTCATTATGTTGACTGTGAGAACATTCTGTCTGAGGTGAAAGCTGAAAGTTAAAATACTTTTACTTTTTATTTTTTTCAGTTGTTCTCAATGGGAGTGCTACTTTTCTAAAAAAAAAATGTTTTTAAAAAAGTGTGCAGAACGCTGAGTGTCTTTTTCACGCTGTGCGTTCAGGGTTTTTATTCTTGGCAGCGAGAGTTGAAGAATGTTCAGCTTTGATTAAAATGCTGTGCTCATCACTGTCACTTTCTAGTCAGCTAACCAATTAAAGTGGAGGAGGGGTGGGACTAGTACCGACCAACCGTCAGGCCCTGCTTGTACTACAACTAAACAACAATGGAGAAGTTAATATTCCTTGTCTTCGAGTATTTATGTCTTTACCAGATGGAATTGCCAGACTGCCATATTAATGTTTAAAAAATATAATGCCTGGACATACATTTAGTTTGCGATGCGTCTGCCATATTACTAAAGTATACATTCCGTATCGTGGTAATCAAAGCACGCTGTGATCATCACTAAATCGTTAATAAGAGAAGCTACCAGGAGGCCAAAGGCATTTTTGAGGGCTTTATGGCTGGGTCTGGTCAGTTTGTGCATGTGATAACTATCTCTGAAGCTTTATACAAAGCTTGCCTGTATGATAGGGTGGCACTATGCAAAAACACATTTGGAAGAGTCTGATACCTTTTGGCAAAAGGTGCTATGATCTGATGAGACCAAAGTTGACCTTTTTGGACTGAACTCCAAGCACTATGTTTGGCAAAAAGCAAACAGCACACCACCCAAAACACATCATACCTACTGTGAAGCATTGTGGTGGCAGCATTATGTTGTGGGTGTGTTTCTCTTCAGCTGGGACTGGGTGATTGGTCAGGATTGAAGGGAAAATGGATTCTACCAAGTAATGGTAGACTAATGGTTAGAGACAACTAATGGTTAGAGAGTCAGACTTGTAACCCAAAGGTTGCAGGTTCGAGCCTCAGGTCCGGACTGTAGGTGAAGGGAGTGAAAAACATGTTAATACCATGACTGAGGTGGTGTCAAACAGGAAGTAACCACCAAAGAACCACACAGTCAGTATATTTAGGAAAGGGCTCCCTCTGGTGGTTGGATGAATGGCCACCAGCCCCATTTGTTACAGATGCATGCTGCCATCTTATATACCTGTATATACGGGGGAGTGGCTTGGAATGCAAATTTCACTCACCAATTTGCATTGGCCTTTTCTTCTAAGCTCATAGGTGATTGGGGCTCCCAAATGAGACCCCAGGATGTTAGTAACGCCGAACGTGACTGACTGATAGGGAACTTGCTAACTAGCACATTATTAGGAAAGGTGATTTGCAAAGATTCATAAAAACCCCCTTATACTCACTTATTCTGTAGGTGAAGCTGGATCACGAATGATTTATGCAAACACATTAAGGTAGATTGACAGGCGCATTTTTTCAAAAACGAAAATAATGTTAATCCTCTGCATCTTTAGCGGCTCAGATGTTGGGAGTAAATGATGACTACCGTGTTCAATATTACATCCCACAACAAATCACTTAATTGGAGACATTCTTGTCTACCCCTTCTCCGGCATTGAAACAATGGAGAACAAATGGTATTAAAGCTGCAAGCAGCGATGAACGGGCCCTCGCACCCCGACCGATGGCTTTAGGAAAACAGCAAACGGTGGGCAGTGTGCTTTTAATACAGTAAATATAGGAGAAATATGTCATAAGTCATTTAAATGTGCCAAACTTGCCGCTGCCAGCTGGTGGTGCTATGCCTATAAATGATTATTGGCATGTAGATGTGTTTAGGCCAGCACTTTTATCAAACATATGAAGTTTGGTGCAGATTGACCTTGGTATGTTTGAGTTAGTGAAAGATATGATATATCCTGCTGCCAACAGGTGGCACTATGATAATATCTGAATATTGGCCTTTAGATGTCTTCAGGCCAGGACTCTTACCAAACCTGTGAATTTTGAGGCATTTTATGGCTGAGTTATAACAACTTCTATGTCAATTGCGAAACAACAAACTTTGTCACGCTGCCACAGACACGCCCTATGACGAAAACTCAAGATCTTCGCCATTTAACATCTCTAAGGCCTCTAGATCAGACTGACCAAATATAATGTTGATTTCATTAAATCTCTAGGAGGAGTTTGCTATAAACCTAACCCCCTGCAAGGACTTCAGATAATGCCAACTGTGAACCAATATTTTCCCTATATTCTGATGATGATGATAAGAACATGTAATTCATGATGATAACAAAATGTTATTATTGCTTGCATTACGTAGACCATTTCTGCTTAAATGTCATCATTACTTATCTGTACAATTTGTGTGTGGATATTGCTTTGCTGGTGACTCCTGTTATAAGACATCACTCTTAAGCGCTACATAACTAAGAATCAATTAGGAAAACGGTGCCCAGTTGGCACATGCATTCACAGTAACCCTCAGCCAGTTTGGATTTAAAGTTTACAGAATTGAAAGGGTTAAACTTTAAAATCAACACACAGACACATACACACAATATATAAAATTTTGCCATCCAGTTTCATTTGTTAACATTAACTATATTAGTTAACATGAACAACAATTAAATAGCAGTATTAAAAGTATTCATATATTGTTTAAAGGTAAATTATTATCTTTTAACATTAGTTTATGTACTGTGAATTAACATGAACATGAACACAGTTCATGTGGGTGTACAGCAATACACAATAAAGTGCTCTATAAATGCTTCATTCTTTCAAAATATCTTTAAAAATCAAGTTGAGTATTGTAATGGGGCGATATATATATATATTAGGGGTGGGCATAGATTAATTTTTTTTAATCTAGATTAATCTAGATTAAATCTTGGAATTAATCTAGATTAATCTAGATTAAAATGGCTAATTTGAATTCTGATGAAGGCATTCAGAATATGTGTGCTACCCAAATAATGACTAAAAGTAAGTCTTCGAGAACGGGCCAGGTGGCGCATTAGATCAGGCGCTCATCTCTTGTTTCCAAAATGCATCACAAACTGCTTGACAATTGCATTTACAACATAATTACCTATACAAACTTGTGTAACCAAGTACTTCTGCGCAAAAGGCTGCACGACGTGCGCATTGCCGTTAAATACACAGACGCGCACGGGCATGGATTTCTGTGTGCATAGTCTTCCATTAAACTGCGTTGCTTTTAGAAGCATCAATTCAGTTGTTGCATATTGTTTAATGTCTTTATTTCAGGATTATCAAAGTAAATTATAACTCACGTGCCCCAGTGAAAAGGGTCTAGCAACGCACCTGCCCTGAAGCGGCTTCATAGCTGCATCCATGTTTGCACGTCTCATTTGATGTGGTAATTTCACAGAAGTTGAAGACTCGTTCTCGCCCCCTACAGTGCAATTCGACTAGGTATACGTCATCCGCGCTAAAATATCAAGGTGAAAGTCATCATATCTTGCGTAGTTTAGACCCAGCTCCCAACCCAACTTTGAGAATAGATTAACGGCAATATTTTTTTTATCGCCCGATAAGAGTCTCACGTTAACGCAGCACGTTAACGCCGATAACGGCCCACCACTAATATATATATATATGTATGTAACATTTTGAATCTAATATGCTTCCTTTAGATAGGAAATGTCCATGATCTTCATGGCTGTTTGAATAAACTGCGTAAGCTTAGACTTTAACTGCACTATCAGGTTACCATACCAGATATGTATTCCATATCTAATCACAATCTCCAGACAGTTTGATAAAACAACATTATAATCTTACTACTAACACCATAAAGTCTAACTTTTCTCAAGAAATAAAATCTCTGCCTTAGCTTAGAGCAAGGCTTTCAACGTGTACATTCCATGACAGTGAACACGCAATCTGAACACCAAGGTAATATAAGTTGACCATAATAAGGTTAAGGTTATAAAGACACCTAATAATGGGAACATTATGGATAAATAATGACCTATGATTTCCGATTAACTTTGGATCCAAAATCATCTCAGTTTTCTTCACATTAATAACAAGATGATGCACATCACACCACTCTAAAAAATGTTCGGTTTCAGAGTGGTAAGATTATATATCTTGATCTTTATATAACAAGCTAAGAATAGCAGTGTCATCACTAAATTTCACAATAAAATTGTTGGTGGTTTTACTCACACAACTGTTTGTATACAATGTGAAAAGAACTGGGTAGCTTACACATTTATGGGCTCCTGTATTAATGTAGTTTGAGAGACAAATGGAGCTCAAACATAGTTCAGTCAGACCATGATGTGACAGCCAGCAGCAGCTGATGCTCAGCTGATTGTAACTCCTCCCACTACTATTAAAAATATTAGTTCATCCATACTCACACTTGACTTAATATGCACTTACCCTGCTCCATCCCCAACTCCCACTTATACAGGCAGTTGATCATTTAGCGTCTTCTCCACAGAAATCATCTATCAGCTAATTGTTTCTAAATCTTGTCCAGTCTCATTTACAGACTTGTATCACTTCAGCATGAAATTTTAAATCTGTTGCGTATAAAAAAATTCTGGTTATTGCATAACCAGCTCAGAATCTGAGACCTTCAGAGCAAAGCATGCTGCCAAAATGAACCTTGTTCATCTTCAAGAAACAGCTAAAAAAAAATCTCTTCCATCTACACTTGACCCTCTAACACTTGCACTCTCTATTCTGTTTCTATTCTAACTACTTGTTTTATTTTTATAAAAAAAAAAAAAAAAAAAAAAAAGACCTTCTAACACTATTGTCAGAGTAAAGCCTGCCACCTAAATACTGTTCAGAGTGGTCCTGACTAAAATCTGGGGTCGGAGATTGTCTTATTAACCTGCTGAGTTCTATTAGTTAAAAGTGAAAGTTACCATTTTATAAAACTTACGTGCACCTGTTTCAGTGTTTCCAACAATAAAAATGGCTGTAAGTGAAAGCTGAAATAAAATCAATAAAAAAAGATGTGCATATGCCTTTTAGTGTCCTCCAGATTTTTTAGGACCTAATCGGTGGTACCTCTTGATGCATCATCTGTGCTCCTTTCCTGTCTGCAGGAACTCTTTTTTTTAAAGGCAGGCAGAAAACCCACCAGGATTTCTTTTTACAACTTGATTGCAGCATTGGAAATATCATGGTGCAACCATGTTTCCGTGAACACCATCTTATGGCACTTTTCCACTGCGTGGTACAACTTGGCAGGGCCCTGCATGGCACGGCTTGGCTTGGCTCGCTTTGCATTACCACTGCGTGGTACAGATTGGCATGGCATTGCTCAGCTCGCTTGCTTTTGCTTGCTTCAAAGTGGGTGAAATTATAAGGCTAGTTGTGCTGCCTCTACTGCCGTGACATTGTAAATGCGAGTCACAAACACACGAGACAGGAGCATTTCTTTTTTTATTTTTTTTTAAGCAAATTGTTTAAGTAATGTGCATGATACTGTGATACCTGTAGGTTTGGTATCTTGTGACAAATCCAATGATACTGATAGTGACGATTCTATGACCAATCAGTAATCTGCAGTGTTAACACATCACATTTTAGTATTGATTTAGTTCGCTTGAAACTTATCTGAGGTGGTACTATTTAAGAGAGCCGAACTAAGCTTTACCATGCAGTGGAAAAGCGGCAGAAAGTGAGCCATACTGAGCTGTACTGAGACGTACCATGCAGTGTAAAAGCACCAAAACTGGACGTGTGGTACTCAAAACTTACGAAATTCCTCCATTTTACACTGCAGAGATCTTGCATTGCAAAAAAAATCAATGGTAGGGGTACTCTATTTCCTCGCCGCCGAAGATGCTGCCATATCCTGTCTCGCTGGCCGCTTTTCCTCGACCTTCTCTTGCACGCAGGTTGCAGCCTTTTACAACCAGGCAGGTCCAACGGGTATGGTCTGGCATAACGTGTAAGCAATGCATCTCTAGTGTCATATCTGATGTAATGCTTGGCACCGTACAGGAAATACCAATGCCTGGCAAGCAAATTGAGCAATTGTTGCCATATCAACACAACATTAAAACAAAACAATATGAATGTCGCAAATATAAATATAAGTGGTGAATGGAAGAATGTAAACTACAGTATATACCTTTAAAAGATGTGACTTGGGATATGGATCATTGGTCCCTTGATGTGGCCATTAGGTCCTAGACTATAACAAGTTATCAGTGTCTAACAACAGAAGAGTAAACTCGGATGTGGACCTCAAGAGAAATCAAAGCTAATCAGAATGTCCTCTGCCTGTTGACCATTGACTTCGATTTGTTAACATCAAGATGGGATTGATTATTGAGAACAGTTAAACCAGCGCTGAGTGGTTTGTTTATTGTCCTTCTGTCATTTTTTTTTCTTCTGTTTTCCTAAAGATGAAAGATACTTCTCTTAGTAGGTGACAGAATTTTTTTTTGCAATTGACATTAAGTTAAATATATTTTAAATATTTAAGTATTTTAAAAGCACATATATTGTGTAATGATTTATAATATTCAAATTTAAATCCCTTGTTATTCTTCATTAGTGTAGAATATATAATGAGTAAGGTACTTAAATAATTTGACATTTAGGCAAAAAAAAAAAAAAAAAGGTTAAAGCTTTAGAAGAGATCACAACAACATTACCTTTACATTTAGCCATTTAGCAGATGCTTTTATCCAAAGAAACTAATGAATAAGGGCAATAGATGCATTCAAAGCCAACAAAGGATCAATTATATTTAAGTAGTCTGACAAGTCTTAGTCAGTTTAATGCAGTAAAATTAGCTTTTTTATAATAATAAAAAGAGATAGAACGAGAAAGAGAATGCTAGTGTTAGTGGGTCATTTTTAAATAATAAATAAAAAGCAAACAAGTAGATGGAATAGATAAAGAATAGACAATGCTAGTGTTGGGTCATTTTTTTCTTTTTTAATAAAAAATAGTTAGAATAGAAATAGAGTAGAGAGTGCAAGTTTAGATGGAAGAGATGTGTTTCTAGCTTTTTCTTAAAGATAAGCAAAGTGTACACCAAGTCAAATTATTTTGGCTGCAGGTTTTGCTCTAAAGGGTTCAGATTCTGAGCTGTCCACAAGCAAACCTCTCACTGAGGTTTAAATCCCCCAACACTATAATGTAGTATGTTTAATTCTAAGATCACTTAGGGAGCACAGCTCCCTGAATGGTTGAAAGAGGGTACATGCCTTGATATTTAAAGGTCCCATATTGTACACATTTCTGGAGGCTTATTTTAGTTGTTGATGTCCTTAAGATTATATATTTGCGGTATAAGTGCCAGAATCCATCTCAATATATTTTTACAGCTCCTTTTTTAGGAGCTCTGTCAAAAACAGGTCGATTTTGGCCCATCTAATTAATATTCATGAGCCTCTCTTCTGATTGGCCTGTTGTTTTCTGAGTGACGCACAGCCAGGCCAACCACAGGTAACTACGGTCATGTATGCTTTAGCCAAGCCCAGAGCCATAAAGAGAGCCTAGCTTGCTGATACTCAACAGGATATTTCAGAATGATCATTAATGTTTTTTTCTTTTTCAAACACCGAATGCAGTAAGCTACATAACTGTTGCTTTAGTAAAGCCCCTTTCACAATGCGCACTGATTCTGGAAAATTACGGGAACGAGCGCTATGTGAACAATAGCCAGAACCATAAAGGCGGTGTTGTAGTGATGATGCACGTTATCATGCGACTCTTCACGACGGAAAAATACGTGCAAAGTGGAATGAAGCGGCGATCGGGCAGAGCCAGCTCCGCACTATCAGCGCTGAAGCATAGTTTGTTCCGGTTAGTTTCAGTTTAGTGAAACGTACGTGTCGCATTACATCTCACATCCAAACGTCACATGTCTTTATGGGTTGTGTGTAAAGCACGCACAGATTCCGGAAAACAACTGTGAATGAACCAAATCAAACAACTCCGGAACAAATCATGGGAAACATTATCCGTGTATTTACCGGAATCGCTGTGTGAAAGAGGCTGAAGTTGACGTGCCTCTGGTCTCTTATATTCATGTTGTTCTGAAGCCTGTGCAGTGATGTAGTTTCGGCATCTATGGACTGAACAGGGTTCCCTTCCGGGAACTCGAGCTGCATCATACAAGGCTTTGGGGAACGCCATTGGCGGGCCGCACTCTGAGTCATAGTCTATGAGCCAATAGAAGACGGGAGTGACGTCACCGCGCCTGTGACGTCACTCCCGTCTTCTATTGGCTTGTAGACTATGACTCAGAGTGCGGCCCGCCAATGGCGTTCCCCAAAGCGTTGTATGACGCAGCGTCTCGTTCCCTCAGGGAACCAGGGTTACATACGTAACCTGAGACGTTTTCTCAACTTGTTTTCGTGTTCTTGTTGCTTAGCAATGGCATGGACACGATATTGTCTGGTTTTGACAAAAAGAGGGTGGGACGCTGGTTGGTGCTTGGGGTGGTGACTGAAGGCGGTGACTGAGTAGATCGGACGTCACATCTGTACGGAAGTACAGAGTACAGCGGCTTGTGAAAATTAACAGCTACTTTAAGCAGGCTGTGTGCAGTTTACTGTGGATTGACTGTTTTGAAACTCATATGGTAGTTACATAGCCCCTAGACCTCAGTTTTCATGAAAAAAGCCAGGAAATTTTGATTTTGACAATATGGGACCTTTAAGTTAGTAGTTCCATACTCTGCCTCTGTCCCTTCATTAGTGACCACTATGCTCACAACTTAAAAAAAAAACTAAAAAAAAACATTTTAATTCATTAATTTAATTCAATTGCGTTAAGTTCTAGCAGTTTGATCCCCTGAGGCATAAGGCGCAATTTCGCGACAAAAGAGGTCCAGACAAATTGGCATCTGGTGATCGTCATGTGAGGGTCATGGATCAATTTTAAGGCTGGGAAGAGGGTCCTCTGGATTCTTTGGAATGTGGTCATTTCTGTTTGGTGCTTTGTTCGACCGAGATCCTACATATTTCCCCTTTTTGGCTGGCGATGTTCCTGGTGCGAACATCGGCAGGCACTGGAACAAGAAGCAGAGAGAGAGAACAAGGCACACACAAGACACAAACAACATCTCCATCACTAGCTGAAATTCTGGTGCAGGGCTTTAGTTATTTGGCCTGGTACGATTGGAGGCACTTGAAATGACGAAGGGGCGCATCGGTGAGGATTATTGTGAATTGGGTGGTTTTGATTGACCGGATGTATCGAGGGCGTAGATGAGTGCTCGATCATGTGTTACATCAGTAAGTGCGTGGAATCGTACTTATGGCGGACTATCCATTGAGGAGCCTACTTCTCATAGCGCCTGGGCCATGGAAGTGACTAGGTGTTGCGTTTGAGCGTAACTGTTTTCTTCCGACTACGAACAGTTTGTTCAAATTTGTGACGGTGCTAAATTGTGATTCAGCCTGGATTTTGCTTACATGTCGTTTTAAGGTGGCTAGGTTTGGAATGTTAAACAGAGTGTCTACAGCCGCAGCAGCCCCAGCAGGGCGCCCAATAATCATTTGGGACGCCGGTTGTACCCGCTTAATTCAGCCTGGGTTACGATCATTTTCTGTAATTAGCGCAGCAAGTGGTTCACATCTGCCTGCGCGTGGGCAAGGATTTCCCGCGTCTGACGGGTGTCGGCCCAAGAGTTTTGGGGGTCTGAGAGGGGGTAGTGTGCTCTGAAAACATCATAGGGTCGAATCGGCCATACACCTTTAGAGGTAGCTTTTGCTGTTAGTTATCGATAACCCTGATTACGCAGAGAAACAGGACAGTGAATCTTACCATTTACCTGGCGATAGGGAATAACAACGGGACAGTTAGCCACAAAGATCATGGTTTGGCGGGGTCGCTTAAATCGTTCTGGCAATGATTTGCAAATAATTTGGTGTACTGAGTCAATCCCATCTTCAGGTGCATTGAAAGAAAATTTAGGTGAGTTTCTGCTAAGGGCTAGAAGGAAGGGACACATAGAGAAAGGAAGAGAAAGGAAAACAAAGAGACACAATGACACTGACTGAGGTTAGACAGTAAGGATAAGTGTCACATGTGTGGAACAGCTCCTCTCTGCTGGGCGGAGGTTGGTCCTAGCAGTGCGGCAGAGGAGAACATGCAGGTGATTTGTGTTGTGTTTGGGAGGTTAGCTGTGTGGAAGGATAGAAGGATAGAAATCATGTTAGTGTGAGGCATATTCATGAATCGTCGGTCTGTGTGAGTGGGTTTGGTCTTCCCCCTTTTGCTGTCGGTTGGAGCCCCAATGTCTCTTTATCTGATTTTGGTGAACCCATCAAAGAACTGGCTCGCTGCGCCCTTGCCCGATTTGGGTTCGGTGGGCAACAGGCGAGAGCTTGTGGGATTCCTTTCAGTGGAGTAAGGACTTTTTTTGACAGGCGATAGGGAGTGTTCTAACCAAGGTTGGCGAAACTGTAATGCCACACTTTGTTTCCAACATTGAGTTCCTTGTGGGGGGCCTTCTGGCTGTAGTAGGCTTTGAGGCCTTCTGCGCATCTCTGGTGTGGCGGTCGTGCGCAGGAGATGGCTAGCATGGGGCTTTACACCCAAATGTCTCTATATTTCCTGCATCATTTCTTTCAATTTTGAGTTGTGCTCGGTGGCTTGGGTTTCTTGGTTGAACTGGCAACACATCGGGCATCCTTCCATGTAATCTGCCACGTCTTGTTGCATGCCAGGCCACTGTGCCACCTGTTTGAATGGGTTGTAGGTGGTTTTGGCACCATAGTGCACTGCGCATGGTGCATCATATGCTTGCCTAAGCATTGTCCCCCTTTGGCTCTGAGGGACTACAAGGCTTGGCGCAGTTAGGGGCTCAGAGACATATGTGAGGGCACCATTTTGCAGATGCAGCATGTGCTGGATGGACTGGAGGGACCATTTGATGTGGGAGGAGGAGGGGTTTTGCATGCCTACGGCATGTTGGCGGCGGGTAAGAGCTGTAGCCATCGGGATTGGTGGGAGGGCATGAAATGTATTGAATGTTTGTGATGGGCAAGGTCGCTGTTGAGCCGGACCACGCCCTCTTTCAGATTGCCCTGGTGATTGTCTGGGCAGCCATCGACATACGCTGTGGGCATCAGTTTCATTGGGCCACAGTCCAGGACATCCTTTGCAAAAGAGTCCCTGTACTCATGTAGAATTTCTTTAAGTCTTTGGCGATCTGCTTCATTATGTTTGGTGGCATTTGGTAGGCTTTGTCTGTGCTTCAATGCTTTGAAAAGATTTAGGCTGACGGCTGAGTTTTCCTGCCCAGGGGCTAGCACTGCATCAGGCACTAAAGTGAATTGGACATTTATGGCAGTTCTGAGTTGAGGGGGACCTGAGTCTGAGTCCCACGCTTGCAGTGAACAGAGGAAAGGGCCTTGTTCTCTGCTGCTTGGCGTTGAACTTGAGCTTGGCCTTGACTTTGACACTGCATCGTCTTTAAGCAAATTGAAGGCAGTGTTTGTGGCTTGACACTGCGACTCATTGGGGTCTACTGACTGGAAGAGCAGTGGCTCACGGACTTGTGTCCACATCTTCAGGTGCTTAAAGTCTATCAAGGGTTTGAAGTGATTAAGCAGATCTTTTCCTATGAGGAGTGGATAGTTGTTTAGGGGTGAGATGTAGACTGGGTGAATGAGATTCATCTGTCCCACTGTTAGGTGAATTGGGGCCACATGTTTCAGCTGTAGGCCCGTGTGGGAGTATGCTTGCAGGTTCAGTTCACTTTTTGGAGTTTGAAAGTTCTATTTCTTCTTTCTTGAATTTTCTCAAGGAGTTCAGTTGACATTAGAGTGATGTCGGCTCCTGTGTCTAGAAGGGCTTCCACTTTGACATGACCTTCGATGGTGATGGGGAGGTAAAACTTTTTCGCTGTACCTTTCACGATGCGATCACCCAAGAGTTGAGGGACTGGCGTTTGAGATGAGATAGGTAGGATTTCAGGACTGATTTGGTGTTCTTCGGAGGAGTGGCAGACGACCAGGACAGCACTTTTGGGTAATTGAGTGGTTTTATCAGCAGGTGTTGGTTGGAAGCTGCTGTGATCTGATGTGTCAGGTGTTGAGTCAGTTTCTGTCTGTTGCACTGGATGTTTAGAGAGGCTTTCTTGTCCATCTGAAGTTATGGCGGTTACAGTGTTCTTGGGGTAAGGAAAAGAGGTGCTGTTCTGTGTGGTTTGTTGGACCAGGTGGTCGCTGCCTTCTTGTCTGGCTGCTAGTCAGGTCGCAGTGGGTTTTCTTTCTTTTCCCACTTCCGATCCTCCTCTTTGCGTTTGAAGAACTCTTGCATCATCATTTTCATCAGTTCCTGTGAATCAAAACACGGCAATGTATTTTGTTCGTGTGTAGATTCAGCTTGAGCTTGGTCAGTGTGGAATCTTTGTAAGTTCTTTCGTCGATTTCTCGGATTGGTTGCATTAGATTCCCACGAGCTGTTTCCTGAGCTTCCTGATGAGGTTGGCTGGCTCCATGATTTCTCCCATCGATTCTCATGAGGTCTTGGATGGTACCAGGATTTTCCCCAGTAGCATTCAGGTGAGTGTTGTCGTCCGCGTGGTCCAACCTAGCGGTTGTGTCTTTGTTTAGGTTGGGCGCCAAAGTGAAAGTCACGCTCTCTGTTGAACGAGGATGGTCTCCGTTCTCTAGGTGGTGGCTTGAAGCTTTCTTGGTATTGGGCGCCCTCTAGGGTCATTTCTTGATATTGTGTGTTGAAATAGAGAACCGCAGTAGACTTGGTGCCCTTTTCTGATGCCATCTTTTGCTTGCCGTAGGCTTTGTGTTCCAGGTCCCGCAGCTGTTGAGACGTCATTGTTCGTGGGCATGCAAGGACACCGAGGTGGTGGCTTACCCCAGGATGGAGATTTCTGAGGAAGAGAGTCTTAAAGTTCAGATCTTGCTCCATGTCAGATTCATTGCGAGCTCCAAAGTATGCTTGTCTAAGCCGGCTGTAGTACGCCTGGGAGGTTTCATGGCGTCCCTGTTTGGTCTCCAGGGCGGCCACCAGTCCTTGCTCTGATTCTGGGTCTGCAAATTCTTTGATGAGGGCTTGGCGGAGCGATTGGTAGTCAGCCTTTGTCTGAGAAGACTGTCGGTCCAGGAAGCTCCGCACCTCAGGGCTGGATGTCGTTCGCAGCAGGTAAAGTCTGTCTTTGTCAGTAACGTTAGGTCTCATTTCTAAGTGAAAATCGACATAATTCAAGTAAGAGTGGACATCTTGACCATCTGGCACACTCGGGGTGAAATTGCTGATGTTTCGGGCCAGCTTGTCAAGGTCTTTGAGGTCCATGCCATGTGATGGATTATGGCTGGCCTTGGGGAGTTCTCGTAGCTTGGGTGTGAGGTAGGTCTCTTCAGAGGGAGTTGGTGAGGGTTTCAAAGTTGCTTCCTCCCCCTTTTGCTCACGTGACGTTCCAGGGACCCGGGCCTGTTTAGCAGGGGTGAGGCCGGGGCCCGTCGCGTCCTGGTTGGCTCAGGGCGCAGTTCATAATCATGTCTGAGTTCATTTTTGACACTGTCAGATTCCTCTTTTATGTTGTCTAGTTGACGCGTGAGGTAACTTATCTCAGTTCTTGCCTCGTTCAGATGCGTTTCGAGGGCTTTAATTCTGCTGTTCTTGTCTCTGAAGTCCAGCCTTGCCTTTTCCAGTAGCTGCTCAATGTACTGAAGCTCGTCGCGAAGTTCGGCGTGGGCTGACTTTGCTTGCTCCATTTCTCGTGTGTTGTTTGCTAGAGTTTCTTGAAGTCTACCGATCTCCTCAGTTGCTCTGGGATCCGTCTCGTTGGACCCTTCCCGTCGATCTTGAGCCTCCAGCTCTAGCTGCTCGATGCGTTGCTGTGCGCGTTTCAGCTCCTGTTGGAGATAGGCGGCTTGTCTGTCGCTCAGTTTGAGGGAGGCGATGAGGGTGTGACTCAGGGAGCCAGTGATCTTTGCTAGCTCTTTGTGTCCGTAGCTCTGGCCCGGATCGTTTTCCATGATGCTTGTGATGTTGTTGTCCAGTTGGTCTTGTGTCTGGTGTTTGACAGCTTCGGCGGCTTTGGGTAAGAGGCTGTCCGTCACGGCGCTTAGCCAGATTTCCAAGTCCTCCCAGTGGCCAACGGGGTCTGTTGTGCGAGACATGTTTTGACGCAGTGAGGGGAGAACAGACCAGTGACTGACACAGACCTGGAAAAGGGAACAACAAACAAAACAAACAAACAAGGCCAAAACAGGGGTGTTAGTGTAGTGATGTCAGGTGTAAGTGATTTTGGGTGTGTAGTGGTGAGGTGAGTGTGGTTCTCCCTGATGGTGGTGCTCTGGTGCACATGCCTCCAGCTAGCATCGCTGTGGAGGAGGTTAAGGGGTAACCACGGGCGGTGTAGCTAGAGCGGAGAGAGGGAAAGACAAACAGAACAGACAGCAAAGAACGGCGTAGTCGTCGGCTGCTTCCCCCTTTTCCTACAAGGGAAGAGAGAAAGGAGACAACAACAAAAGGAACACTTTGGAAAGAAGGTAGAAAGAGAGAGATTGGGAGAGAGGGAGAAAGTGAAATACACCTTTCTGGCTGCAGAATGAGTACAGTCAAGTTTTTTTTTTTTTTTTTTTCCAACTTGATGTATATTTCTAGATACGGTGCTCAGAAATGGGAATTTCAACACACCAGGACTATGATTGTTATTATAATTTCCTCCGGGATGAGGGAACATACAATAACAATGACAGTATTGGCTTTGCGACTGGTAGGATTGACACTGTACACCAATAAGAGCGCTTCTGGAAACGGGTTCACGACTGGCGCCTATCAGTCCTCACTGGACTCGTTGGGACCTTGGCTGTAGGATTCCGCGATGAGAGGGGGAAGTGAGAGTTAGGCACAAGTTTAACTGATGTTTTCAAGTTGAGAAAGAGAGAGTGAGGAGAGAGACAGCCAAAAGAAAATGAGGTTTCGCTCCCAAGTCAGGGAATATGACAAGACCTGACCGGACAATTAAAGCCTTGTTACACCAAATAAAATTGATGTTTCAATTCAGTAATGATAGTTGCCTAACTAAAATCGTAACGCCTTGTTAAAGTTTTAGTCAGCAGTTGTAATCAAATTAATCAGCACAAACCATTGAGGTGTGGGAAGAGGAACAACTAAAGATTGTAAAAAGGGGTTGCTATTTCAAAAATGGATTTTCCTGGTTATA